>NC_054826.1:11047500-11647500 GCF_018345385.1 Vulpes lagopus | reverse complement strand
TTGCCACTTCAAGACATTGTCTTCTACCTCCAAGGAAAAGCAGACTTAAGGGGAAGGACTCCTTGGATTATAGGTCACCAAACTTAGGTGTTCAGAAAATTAGTGTTTGGAAAACAAATTTCACTGGCTGGTTAGTTCTCACATGGTTTTTGTTTCTGACAAGCAACCTAACTAGTTTTATATTTTATCCCCAAGTATACTTACCCCAGAGGTCTGATTTACCATAAGTATGGCACCAGGCACTGACAGTTCAAAGGTAATGCAGTGTTAGACATAAGAAGTGATATCATAGAATCCTTTTTTGTTGTTGTTTTGTTTTAATCTTGTAGGAGTGGTGCCTATCTACCCCTTGTCATAAGCTAGAGCCACTCTTGCTAAGGCAAACCTGTTCAAAACAAATATTTTCCCCAAAGATTTCTCCTCAATCAGTGTTTCAGTCTTTAATTTCCCTCGTGTTGGTCTTGGGGAAGATGCCAGCAGTTTTTGCTAGATCAGCATAATGATAAGAACTAGTGGATCTAATATTTCTACAGTAAGAGATTTATTGAGGTTTACTTCCAATTTTTATAAATATTTTATGTCATCCAAAACTATTTAATCTCTGTCATCAGGGTTTAAAGATTGATCTATATTTTTACTAGAATAATACATTATATTATTTGGAAGCAGTGCTTCTTCCTTGAATTTATGGCAGTCAGTTAAATTTTCCTATTATGGACTTTATACTGAATTTCTTTTGTACTTCCCTCTATTTTTGCTTTATAAATTTGATGCTTTTTTATTTGGTGAAGAAATATTTACAGTGTTTGTGTTCATTATGGTATCTCTTTTTTATTGTTTTAAATGTTAATCCTGAATCCATATTTGTCTGGAGGTCATATTGTGACCCAAAATTAACATTGACTTGGTTAATGACTTTGTGCTGGTTTAAAATATTTCAGATATTTGAGTGTGGTAAACTGTTGAGTAGATTGTGTGGTATAATCTGTGTTTAATATCTTACCTTTGTGGTCATTTGGAAAATGTATACTGTCATTTTGGTGGAGTACTTATGTACTTAGTTTATTTATGTGCTTAGTTTTTTAAAATGTTTTGATTTATCACCTTTAAAAATATAAAAAAAATGATATTTTCCAGATTTCCTCAAGATAACAGTGTTGGCCTGAACTGTTTTCTATTATCCTTTCTAAAATGCATACATCAAAAAGGAGAGTATATAAAAATCATCCATAGACCATGATTCCATGTTTGTAGGGGACAGTGACAATCACTTTTATTTACATGTAAATGAAGGAATACATATCTGAGACTTATAAAGTTGGGTACAGGGCTCACAGTAGACAAAAATGTCAGACTAAAACAGGGAGGAGAGGATAGTACATTGGAACCCTAGAAGTGAAAATAAAAATATCATCCCTGAGAGTTTATTCTCAGAAGATGACTCGTTCATGAATGGAAATACTGAATGTATGTCTGTGACCAAATGATCAAAGGATTGGCTATGGTGATTAGCAAGGAAGGCTGCAAATAAATGACAATCTTTGAATGATATTTCATGGAGAAGTTACTTTGGAAGGTGACATGTCCCTCATGGGCCTCATGATAGAATAAAAAACTGAATGGTGAAGCAGCATAATAAGGCAGAAAAAAAGAAGCAGTAGGTGAGGGACAAAAAAAGAAAAGCACCATAGATTAGGGAAATGGTAATTTACTGCAGCAACAGAAGCATCTGCTCTTGAACTAAGAAACTAAACACTATTTACGATGAAAAAAAAAACAAAACAATCAAGTACAAGTCAGTAAATGAGTACTTGTTATTTATATGTCATATATATGAAAAACAGCATCTTCCTTAATGAAAGAAGGATAAAAGCATTCTAGATAAATTCAGGAGGAAAGGAAACTCTTCATGTTCTCATTTCTGTTTAACATTAACTCAAACAAGGTGGAATAACTCAGAGACATAAGAACTGACTTTATTGGGGATCCCCGGGTGGCTGAGAGGTTTAGCACCTGCCTTCGGCCCAAGGCTGATCCTGGAGTCCCAGGATTGAGTCCCACATGGGGCTCCCTGCATGGAGTCTGCTTCTCCCTCTGTCTGTGTCTCTCTCTCTCCCTTTGTGTCTCTCATGAATAAATAAAAATATTTAAAAAAAAGAACTGACTTTATTTGCATTTGAAAAACCCAAGAGTATCAGTGATAAAAAAGGATAACTTATGACGTGATTTAATAAGATAGCAGGATATAAAATTAACATTTAAAAAATCCATTATCTTCACATATACTAGTGATTTACTGTGGGGTGCAGTTTGCCTCCACCTCTCAGTGGAACATTTGACAGTATCTGGACCTATTTTTGAGTATCACAGGATAGGAGTAGAGTTGAGGGTACCATTGAGTTCTGGTGAGTGGCACGTAAAGATGCTGTTGCTAAGCACCCTACAATGCACAAGACAGGTTCCACCCTCCCTACAAAGAAGTATCCAGGCCAAAATACCAATAATGTCAAGATCGAGAAACTCTGATGTATACTAACAAATAGATGATAATATATATATATATATATATATATATATATATATATATATAAACATTCACAAAAAATGTTACTTAAAATGAAATAAATTTCATCAAATGGCAAAATATCCAAAAGTCCTCATAAAAAAATATTAGTTACCTCTGAATTACTAAGCAAATTTAATGCATCTCCAATAAAGGAGCAAAGAGATTTTTTTCTGGTCCTCAACATGTAGATTGAAAAACAGACAAAAGATGAAACAAAACAAAAAAATAGAATATAAAAATAAACAAGAATGACTCGGAAAACAATGAATACAAGAGTATGTGGCATCTTGCATATGACAACAGTGAAATTTCAAATCAACATGGGGATAATATTCCTGCAGGTACACATAATCCTATTGATTAAATATATACAGGGATCTTTAATATATATTTAATCAATAGGGATTATCTATCTGCCTCTCCCTCTCCATACTCCCTCAAAACACCTTTCATTTCATGAAGAAACCAGATTACTTTTCTTACTGCATTTCCACAGTCTGATTTCAACTAATGTTTTACTTATGGCATCATTTGATTTGGTCCTATTTCTTTTCTTTCCTATAAACTGGTGGATAGATGTAGAGGTTTTATTACATTTACATTTAAAATTTAGGCAAAAATACTACTAAAAAAGTTACTACTTCATCAATGATGCTATGTATTTCCTATTACTTTATGAGGCACAGAAAAATATGATTATTTTAAGTAGAAGGATTGATCAGTGAGGTTAACCTGATCATTTTACTATAAATTGTATTATCACCTTTTCTTCTAGTGATTTTAGTTTTATTAATGAACATCTCATGCATCCATTATTTATTCCAGATTTCAGCTGGTCTGGAATATTGGTATACATGATAAGACCTGTGAATATGCACCCATTGCCTCACATCTTTGACTCTGAATTAAGTTTGACATCTGTTGTATATGCAAAATTTGCATTTTTATAACATTAGGAGGTTTGGTCCAAAGACAATGAGAAACATGTGATTCAGGTCTGATCCAAAGACAATGAGAAACATGTGATTCCGGTCTTGATACAGCTGGAATCCAAGCCCAGCCAAGGTCAGTCTATATTAGCTGACTCTCAACTGAAAAGATAATGAAAAATGGTTTTAAGCCATTGTGTTTCTCACACAGTGCTACTGAGACAATAGCCAATAAGTCAATATCATAATAATTAGTAAGACATTCCAAAGGTCCATGTTGTTGGTGGTACTGATGAACTTATCAAAAGTAAATATGAGGTAAATTCATATTTTTCTTATTAAGACAAATCTCTGCCCCTCCATAATGGAAGGCATTCAATAAAATATGCCTAATACCAGGTCACTGGCTTGTTTGTTAGAAACCCAGTTTAGAGTTCTGTTGTTGGCAGGTGACAACCTTGGTGAAAAGTCCATATTATGAGCAAATCCCTAACTTACATCACTGTTACCATGATCTCTCTCTCTCTCTCTCTCTCTCACTCTTTTTTTTTCCATGAGTTTTATGAGCAAACACTAAAGATATTGGAGAAATCCCATTCTCTGCAGTGGTTGTCCTTTGGGAATATTCAAAACATATATTCTTTGAGGGCACACTTTTAATGTCCAATCACATACTTCGTGTAGGATCTCTTGGCTCCAAACTTGTTCTGTCTGTGGAGTGCATATACTTTACTGTGTAGATTCATACTTCTGGCCATCTATTCTTCTGGGAAGTGAACAAGAGATATCCTGCTTGAAGTTCTGTCCATAGGGAGTTTCATGTCCCCACCGTCTTTCTGGCAAAACCCATACTCGAATGCTGCAGTGGTCCATTTCTGTATGTAATAATAGTATGATGGAAAAATATATAGAAAACAGTACTGTTTTTTCCTGTTGTCAACTAGTCAAAAAATTCTCTGAGATGCTAGGTATGGATTGAGAGGAGAAATACTTGGTCACATTAAATTGATGTTGACCTAGAAGAATTTGGCAATGTTGTCAGAGAATGGTCAGTAAACACAAGGATACACACAAACTTATAGTTCCAAATTTTAGGAGAGAATATAAACCTGCTAAGTCTCTAAATAAGAAGGTGCTAGAACAGCACTGGAAATTTTTGAAAAAAAGTACTTGTGGCAGCACATACACAAATGATTCCACTGAAGAAGAATTTTGGAAGGTATTGAAATATAGTCACCTTGACTGCTTGATGGAAAAAAGCAACGTTTAAATGGTAAACAAACACCCAAAGAGCTTGATGTGATTTTACAAAGAACTCTCTTATGCTTAAATTGAATTTTTTGTATAAAACCTGAAAAGAATATAATTAAGAATCAGTCACATCCCAAATAATGAACCAGCATTTATGGGGAAAAAAGAAAACTAACAAAGGATAAGAAAGATGATTTCAGTTATGTTCAGAGGAAGAAGAGCCAGAAAGCTGTCAACTTACTCCTTGAGAAATATGTTATAATGCTAATGATGACACTGAGGAAAAAACAATTTCCTCCACTCCTGTTGTCCTTCTTTTTCTCTTGTTAAGGAAAAGAGTCACACTGGAATAGAAAATTTAGCACTTGCTATTGGGAGGATGAAATTCAAATCCAAACAAAGAGGGGGAATTGTAATAGAGCAATTACATTATTTTTTATATTATGCACTGTCTGAATTAAATTCTGAAGCACTAAAAGATATGGCAGTTAAAATGCAGAAACATCACCACTAAAAATTAGTAGAGAAGTATAGGAAAAATGAAACAGTCCAAGGCATTTACAAGTTTTGAGGCCAAATAGAAGGCATATTCTGCAAACTAGAGATCTTGATGCCAGGTTTGAATAATTTCCAGAGTCTATTAATAAAAGAACAGTGTTGGAACACCTATAAAGGAGAGTGGTGATGATGAGGAACTAATATAAGCTCATTAAATAAGTCACACTAGGCTGGTTCAATTGTCTTTTTTGATATGGTTATGAGACTCTAAGCTCAGAAAAGTGCTACAGACAGAGCGAAAATGATTTTCAGCAAACTGTTTGACAGACATTTACATGATATCCTGTTGTGTAAAATGGAGAATAGTACACAGCATGGCAAGTTGGGTGAATGATTATAACCAAAGAACAATCAACAAAGCTCAAGTTCAGGACATTTTGACATGTTCTTTGAATTTCCCCTAAATGTTTCCTTTACCATATCTCTATGAATTATAGGCAAACTTTGGTAGCATCCTCACTAAATTGGCTTAGACATGGACTTGGAAACAACAACATATTCTGGATGACAAACTCAGTATTTAAAAATAGATCTTCAGGCTAAGAAGATTAATTAAATGTAAGCATTTACAGTTAAAAATAGAGATGGAAAAAAAAATAGAGATGGACAGACGAAAACAACAAAAATAAAAAGAGGAGGAGGAAAGAAGGACAACATAAAGGATCAAGGGAGAAGCGGATTTTAATAGCATGATGGAAAACATAGCAATTTTAGTTAGGGGTCAGATTAGCCTAAACTAAAACTATAATTAAGACTTTCCAATGGGGGGAAAAAAAAAACTTACCAGTGGAAACAAATTTGTTTTGAAAAAAATTCACCTGAAGATGGCTACCTAACAAACCATACTTGCCAGTACTCTTAGGATAACCTCAACTTTAGTTTGTGTCTCGACTTGAATTTGGGAGGCCTGAATGATTCTTTATAAACTAGTAGAAGGTATCTGATATGACATTGAGATGACTTCTGAGGCTGACCAGAAAGAGCCTTGCAGGTTCTGCCTTTGTCTGTTGGAATGCTCACCCTGGGTGAAGCAAACTGCCATGTGAGTTTGCCCTGGAAAGACTCTGCAGTGAGATATCCAACTAGCTACCTTGAGAAAGAGATGACCAGCCAGTCAAGGCACCAGGTATATAAATGAAGAAGTCTCCAGTTGACTTCATTCTCAGCTACCATCTGACTGCAGCCATATGTGAAATTCTAACCAATAACTGTCTCGCTGAGCTGACAATCTCCAGAACCATGACAAATAGTAATAAATTGTTGTATTTGGGCACAAAGTTTAAGAAAGAGATAACTGGAATGACCCAAAACTTGACTGAGACTTAGGGTTACATTGATAAAATTATATTCATATTTATAGCAAAGATGGTACAGGAGAAGACATGGAGAGGGGAGGGAAGAGTATCCTATTCTACTTATTTCAGGTCCTATAGCTCTTAGACTGAAGTCATTCATTTTGAAGGCTGAACTTTAAGTTTACCCATGCTTGGACTTCACAAGAGAGGAAGAACAATAAGATGATAAGAGGAAACATTTTGTGTAAGAAATGCCAAGAACTAAAGGGAGTTTTGCTTGGAAAAAGAACAAACAAATAAGATAAACCTATAGCTCCTGGTTTGCCTAGGGCAGTTTTAATTTGTGCCTGTTGCCTTAATATTTCTTCTATTTAGCCTTGAACCTCCTATTTAGCATTGAACCAATTCTTCACTGCATTAAAATGAAGTGATACACTAAAGTCAATTGCTATTTTATATGCTGGCACTGTACAATTAGAACGTGAAAGTTAAAAAAAAATAATTTACCTACCACCCAATAAAATATAATTCTTTGGTATAAATGTATCAAAAATATCAGGCACCATATGTAAAGAACAATAAAAATCTGATGAAAGACATCAAAGACGATGTTAATAAATGGACATCATAAATTGAAAGGCTCAACATTGTTAAGGTGTCAGATCTTCACAACTTAATTTATAGATTTAATGCAATCCCAATCAGAATTGGGATTAACTTCCCAGGAAGTTATTTTTTAGATAGTGTAAATCTGATTCTTAAGTTTTATATGAAAAGACAAGTAACATAGAGTATCTTAAATAATAGTAAAGAAGGACCTGGAGGGTTCACTCAACCAATATTCCAGACTGATTATAAAGCAACAGTAATCAAGGCAGCGAGATATTGACAAAAGAATAGACATACATCAGAGTCAACAGGGTAGAGAGCCCATCTTTGACTAAAGAGCTAAGGCAATTTAGTGGAAAAAGGATAGTTTTTTTTTTTTTTTCCAGTGAATGGTGTTAGAATAATTTGCCATTCATATGCATATTTTATCTGCTAATACATAAATTCATAAATATATATCTTATTGTTTTTTTTAATTTTTATTTATTTATGATAGTCACAGAGAGAGAGAGAGAGAGAGGCAGAGACACAGGCGGAGGGAGAAGCAGGCTCCATGCACCGGGAGCCCGACGTGGGATTCGATCCCGGGTCTCCAGGATCGCACCCTGGGCTAAAAGCAGGCGCCCAACCGCTGCGCCACCCAGGGATCCCTATATCTTATTGTTTTACAAAGATTATCTTAAAATGATCTACACACCTGTATGTAAAACTTCAAACTATAAAACCTTTTGAAGAAAGCATATACGAAAAGCTAAGTGAACTTGAATTTGGTAATGAGCTTCTTTCCAGAAACATTTAGCCACAGATTTATCATGAGAAAATATCACACAAACCCCAACTGAAATATATCCTAAAAAATACCTGATCAGTACTCTACAAAACTGTCAAGGCCATCCCAAATAAAGACAGTCTGAGAAAATTTAAAACTCAGGAGAAATTTAAAGGGACACAAGAACTAAAAGTTACACAGCATCTTGAATGGGATCCTGGAACAGAAAAAGGACACCAAAGAAAACTTGAAAAACTCTGAAGAAAATATGGATCTTAGTTAATCATAATGTATGAATATTTATTTACTAATCCTAGCAAACATACCCTGGTGATATAAGATGTTATAATAGGGGAAACTAGATAAGGCATATGTTGTATCTCTCTGGGCTATCTTCACAATTATTCTTTATCTAAAACTGCTCTAAAAATACAGATAATTTTTTTAAACTGTAAAGATATAGCGACTGAAATTTATAAATATTTCTATTTACATATGCATTAATTACCTACAACATTTATAACAAGACTGACTTGGAAAACACACAAAATACTTTGAAAGCAGTTTGATTGTTTTCTTTTTGCTAACCATCATTAATCAGATTTTTAAAAATTTAAAACTTAGATAAACTACTTCTTAAATCAACCTAAGAATCCTATATTGTGAGTTCTTGAAATTTTGCAAATATATACATAATTGCATTTGGAAGATACTTGTTTCAATAGGTCATATTTATTCTTTGTATCTGACTTAAATGAAATTGATACCTACAATTTTGTTCTACTCAAGTTTTGGGGAAATGTTCAAAAGAATCCTGAATAGATATAATATCTTTTGGTGAGTTTTGTCTTGGAAAAATATTTGTTGAAATAATAATTAAAATTATTTAAACTTAGTTTATTTTGCCTTTAAAATATTTAAAATATCTGTGAAAATATATAAATTATTACACATTTTAAATTACTTTTAGATCTTGGAATGAATGATAAACTATATGGCCATCTTCCTCATAAGAGCTGTAAGGAAAGAAAAAAAAAAAGAAAAAAAAAAAAAAGAGCTGTAAGGAATCACTCTAGATAAGTTATGTGAAGTGTTTTGACTACTGTATGTAACCAAAAGGTGGAGAAAAATGGTTAATACTACTTTAAAATGGTAAAATATGCATCAAGAAGAAACATTTCACTCAAGATCTTTCATGGAAAGAATATTACAGTTACTGTAGAATGACTAATGAATACATGCCTTTAAGATCTTGAAATCTATATGGAAGCTTCTATAAATTTCTGGAAACAATGATTCCGATAGGTTGACACATTATATTCTAAATGGATGTGTATTGGGTGTGGGAAGTAGAGCTTATTAGACTCTCCTTATGAATAAGGTTTCATTTTTGTTGCCATCACTGAATGCTTAACAGTTGGAAGGATTTATGATGAGATCACTAAAATTCTCAATTCTAGTGGTGTTCACAGCAAGAGTTGGCCATGATTACAGCTACATATGTTTATAAAATACACAGCTCACATAAATCTCTGTAACCAAGATTCTGCATAAGTGGAGGGTGAGTTTAACAATGATATTATGAACAATAGAGAAATCTTCTGTTAGTGTCTATATGAAGTTTCCAAAATTATGGTTGAATTAATTGAACTATTTAGGAAAACTTAACTGAACTATTTACATAACATAGTAGCCTGAAATGGCTGGTGTTTAAATGAACAATTCTGGGTGGGTTAGATAACAATAAATTCAATTAGAATCAGTCAAATACTTTTTTTTTTTTTTTTTTTTTTTTTTTTGCGCATTCCTAGTACTCCTTGGGTAATCTTGTGAAGGCAGTTCTTTTCCTTTGAAAAGTAGCTGTAACTTTCTTGGTCACTAAGTGGACAGAGTCTCATGACACAAAGTATGTGTCTTATTGCAGTAGAATAAAAGGGAAAGATTGATAGATTTGTCTTTGGTTACCATTAGCTTAATGCATCTTTACTTACAGAAACAAAACTTAAAAGGAATAAATAAGACAAAGGAGAAAAGACAAAAAATTGACTTATACATTTTAAAATAGATTACTATGTTAATGAAGAATATTATTATCAATATGTAAGCTAACCGAATATTGAAAATTTCATAGAATTTTCAAATTGGGTTAGAATAATAAAGAAATCATTTAAAATTATTGAAATAGGGAGTGGTAGAGGAAAATTAGATTAGAAGAGAACATGTGAGAAAAAGAAGAAAAATGGAGGATTGATAGACACATAATGGCAAACATTAATTTAATATATATAAACATCCTCGTAGTCTCATTTTAAGAAAGAACAAAATGTGGGATGCCTGGGTGGCTGAGCAGTTGAGTCTGCCTGTGGCTCAGGGCATGATCCCAGGATCTGGGATCGAGTCCCATGTTGGGCTCCTTACATGGAGCCTGCTTCTCCCTCTGCCTGTGTCTCTGCCTTTCTCTCTCTCTCTCTCTCTCTCTCATGAAAAAATTAATAAAATCTTAAAAAAAAAAAGGAAAGAACAAAACAAAAGTTTAGGTCAGTGTTCTTTTGGGAGTAGATCCTGGAGTAAGCATAGCAGAGAAAATAAAAGAGCAAAACAACTTGTAATTGTTGGCCAATGAGGATCATCTCTACCTAAGAGCATAAGAAAATATATCTTTCTCTGGGAATCTTATTTAAAAAAATTGAAGAATAATGGCATCTCTTGTTACCTTTCATGCATAAAACCATTTGGGAATTTCAGGCACTGGTAGGATTTTTGAGTGGATGTTTCAAATTATGCTTTGAAAATTATGCTTAAATAATTTTTTTTTTTTTTGCTTAAGTAATCTTTAAGTAAAAGCAATTAGGTGTCCGCTTTCTACCAGAAAAAGATAATTTATAAGTGACAATAACTAGAGATGCATAGGCACACATTTAAAAAAGGATTATTAAGTAGACCATGTAAGATGCTAAACTTGTTCTAATACACACCTCTTTTCAATCCACAATTGAAAGGAAAAATATATATATATATAATTGTAGTAACATATTTTGTTTACCTTTTTCTTTTTGCTTTTTTAATTAAAAAATAGACGCAGTAGGTATTTTAGTGTTCATGTTGTCATAGTATAAGTGAAGAATAGATGTTTCATTTAGCTGCCAATTAAAAATACTGTGAAAGGGATCCCTGGGTGGCGCAGCGGTTTGGCGCCTGCCTTTGGCCCAGGGCGCGATCCTGGAGACCCGGGATCGAATCCCACGTAGATGTTTCATTTAGCTGCCAATTAAAAATACTGTGAAATACAGTTTTCAAGTCTACAAGTCTTTTGCACAGAGTAACAAGAAGTCACCTGTGTACCTGGAAGCACCTCTGTTACTTGATTTGTGTCTTCATGCTGTTTGGCCTCTGTATCCTCATTACTCACTATTGGTCAGCCCTGGAAATTAGAGGTGATATGATTGGCTCCTTCCCCAGGGCAGCTCCCTCTGCTGTCCTAAACTTCTAGACTCTTCCTATATAGTTTTCTCCTGGTATTCAAAAATTAATGGTGGCCTATTGGCTCAGTGGAGTTTTGTTGTTATTTTATGGAAGAAGTAGATGTGTAGAAATGATATTGAGCATTATAAGTTTTCTTTCTCTTTTTCTTTCTTTCTTTTTTCTTTTTTTCTTTATGAGAGATGTAGAGAGGGAGGCAGAGACATAGGCAGAGGGAGAAGCAGACTCCCTGTGGGGAGCCTGGTACAGGACTCAATCCCAGGACCCCGGGATCATGACCCGAGCCAGAGGCAGGTGCTCAACCACTGAGCCACCCAGGTGCCCCTAAGTTATTTTTCTGTTTGCAACTATTGAATTGTGTTCTTAATTACAGAGGACAAATGTGAACTGCTCTTTTTAAACATTTTATGATGGGAAATATCCAAAATAAGTCACATTGCTCAATTTCTCAAAGCAAGTAAATTCTATGATTATTAAATTATTTTTTTCTGGTATTAAAATTGGTGTTTTCTAATCAACTAGTGTTTTCTCTAATGTTAAAATTTCCTCTGGATTGTTAAATTATTTTTCTCTAATTTCTGAAGTCATAGGATTCAGTCTGCCTGCCTTGTATCCTCAGAAAACAGATTTTTTTTTTTCCCTTTTTTCTCTTGTTCACCCAAAGGCTTTGGTGATTGCCTCCAATTCAATCCCAGGACACCACGCTGCAGCTCTTTCAGAATGAGAATCTAATACTAATCTGTCTGTACTGACTGTTTTGAAAGCACATTGAAAATCAGGTCACCTGTAATAGAATTGTACCACAGATCTGTGGAAAAGAATACATAAGAGTTGAAGGAAGGAGCAGATGAACAAAGTAAAAACCAGTAATGAAAGTGGGGAGTCAGGGGGGTGGCTAAAAAACCAAAAGTGATCTTTATGCCTTCAGAACTAGGATTTAATCATGTAAGAATTGGAAAAGAGTTAAACTAGCAGTCTTTAATTTCTTTTGTATAATTTTTAAAACATAACTTTTCCTATAGAAAAGTTTAGACTAGAGAATTAATAGAAAGATTGTACTAGAAATCCTATCTACAGCCATCCCATTCCCCTTATTAACAACTTACATTAGTATGGTACACTTGTCACAATTGATGAATACATATTGATGCATATTAATTAAGTAGATAGA
The DNA here is from genome assembly GCF_018345385.1 of Vulpes lagopus. Classification (NCBI taxonomy): domain Eukaryota; kingdom Metazoa; phylum Chordata; class Mammalia; order Carnivora; family Canidae; genus Vulpes; species Vulpes lagopus. Next base: position 11,634,872 of record NC_054826.1, on the reverse strand, counting down.
GTCTGTATGTTCTACTGATTTCCTCAGTTTTCCCATACTGAACATTCTTTGTTCCTTGACCCAATCCAAAATATCACATTACATTTGCCACGTGTTCTTAGGCTCACCTTGGTTGTAACATTTTATCAATCTTTTCTTACTTTTGCTGACCTTGACAGTTTTGAAGATCATTGGTTAGGAATTTTGTAGAATGCCCCTCAACTGGGATTTGCCTGATGTTTTTCTCATAATTAAGCTGGAAGGAACAATACACAAAGTGTGATTCTTATCACATTATGTCAATGATACCCTATATAAATATGATTTATCACTGTTGATGTTAACCTTGGTCACGTAGCTTGACATCGTTTTTTTAGGTACTGTGAAGTTGCTATTTTTAAATTTTCCCTTTCCATACTCTGCTCAGGAAAAAGTCACTATGTGTAGCCTATACTTGAGGAGTGTGAGGAGTAGGACATTCATGCTCCATCATCTTAAGAAAGAAGTATCTAGGGGATCCCTGTGTGGCTCAGTGGTTTAGTGCCGCCTGCAGCCCAGGGTGTGATCCTGGAGACCGGGGATTGAGTCTCACCTCGGGCTCCCTGTATGGAGGCTGCTTCTCCTCTGCCTGTGTCTCTGCCTCTCCCTCTGTGTCTCTCATGAATAAATAAATAAAATCTTTAAAAATAAGAGAAAGAAAAGTATCTATATAAATTATAATTCATATGAACATGAGATTCTTCTATTCTGCTCTATTGGTGTCTTTACTCATTTATTCAAAATAGTATATCATTGTGGGTTTTATATTGGGAGGAGGGCCATTTTTAAAGATTTTTGAAATTAGACATTATTTCAAGGCTTATGGTATATATTCCTACACAGTGCAAGAATCTGTCATTTCTCCAAGGAGACCTGGTTTATTTTTTGTAGAATGGCATTAAAAACCAAGATTTGGGCACCGGGATTGTTGGTTACTTCCGCAGTGTGCTCTAGATCCTTGCTAGGGGATATATGTATGCAGAGTAACCCATGTATATTTATATACATTTCTATAAATATTTCTACATGTTGCATCTGTTTTTGGTATTTATTGTGCTTAGTGCTCTCTGAGCTTCCTGGATGTATGCTTTGGTGTCTACCATTAATTTTTGTAAATCCTCTGCCATCATTACTCTAAATATGTCTTCTACTGTGTTCTCCTTTACTTCTTCTTGGATCTTGGATACTTTCTTCTTGTGTACTTTAAAAAAAAAATTGAAACAATATGATGCTTCTGTTGACATATCTTCAGGATCACTGACTGTTGGTGCGTTGATCAAAGTCATATTTCATTTCTGTTATAGAGTTTTTGATCTAGGATTTCCTTTTGATTGATTCTTGGAGTTTTCATCTTTTCACTTTTATTTCCCATCCTTTTTTGCATTTGCCTACTTTTTTTCTATTAGAGTTCTTAATATATTAATCATAATTTTTAAAAAAATTCCTGTTTGACAATTCCAAAATTAGGTCCTATCTGGGTTTGGTTCTGATGCTTGTTCTGTCTCTTCAGACTGTTTTATCTCGCCTTTTAGATGTCTTATAAATTGTTGATATCTAGACTTGTATTTAGCAATTGGAATATATACATGTAGTTGAGGATTTATGTTAACATGGCTATGGGTTGGGCTTTGTTTAATGTTTGCTGTAGATGTAGATACAGGAAGTTTCAATTACATGTACTGTCCTTGTTTTTTCTCCCTTCTTAACTTCTCTATAGAAAAGTTTTTTTTTAAGACTTTATTTATTTGTTTATGAGAGACACAGATGAGAGAGCAAAAATATAGGCAGAGAGAGAGGTAGGCTTCCTGCAGGAAACCTGATGTGGGACTCGATCCCAGGATCCTGGGATCATGACCTGAGCTGAAGGCAGATGCTCAACTCAACCACTGAGCCACCCAGGCATCCCAAAATAAAAAAAAGTTTTTTTCTTGCATCTCTTTAATCTATAATCCACTTTTATTATACGGAAGCCCTGTTGATATTATGGTAAAATGTGGAGAGCAAGTTTTCTATTACTTTCCAATTAAATCACAATTTAATATGGTCCTGTGTTTATTGTCTGTTACTTTCACCAGTGTTTTTTTTTTTTTTTTTTTTTCTTGTATAGCTTTCATTCTCCTCTCCTTTTGATGAGACAGAAAAGTTAGAGGGACCTGGCATGGGAGAAGTGTCTTTCCCTCATAACACTGGGATGAATCAATGGTAAAGCCTTTTCCCCTGGAGAGAAGGGCTTTTTTATGGAGAAGGCTCTGGGTGCATTTCATAAGGATTATCCTTTGTTTGCTCCATCATAGATGCAAGAGGCTCATTCTTGTGTCTTCCTCATGAAAGCCTAATGTATTTCCTGGCATTACCAGGAAAGTGTAGAGACTCCTCTAAGACTGCAATCCCACGTGTTTCACAGTTACATACTAGTCTCCATTTATCCTCCAGAAGTTTGTCAAAATTATCATTTAAATGTACCTAGCTCTCTATCGCTTTAGTAGCTTCTGCTCCAGATAAGGAGATTTTGGCTTTTTCAGTTTACCTATCTCATCATATTTCAAGGTGGCAATTTGCCCACAAAATCATTTCTCTGATATGTCCAAGAAAAAAAATGCTTTTCAGTTTTTCTGGTTTTTCCATGTCATAATAACAGGAGTGAAAACTTCTCACTTCTTTACATGTTGGAGGTAAACCTGGAAATTCAATTTAAAAGATTATTGACTAAAGTCAAGTGGGATTTATTCCTGTGATGCAAGGGTGGTTCAGTATTTGCAAATCAGTCAACATAATACAACACATCAATTAGAGAAAGGCTTAAAATTGTATGATCATTTGGAATAAGTAAAACTTTTGCTATTGCAGATAACATGATAGTCTACATAGAAAACCCTAAAGATGCTCCACAGAAAAAACTGCTAGAACTGATAAATGAATTCAGTAAGGTCGCAGGATGCAAAATCAATGTACAGAAAGAAATCTGTTGCATTTCTACACACTAATAATGAAGCAAACGAAAGAGAAATTAAGAAATCGTTCCCATTTACAATTGCACCAAAAATAAAATCACATAAAAATAATAAAATACCCCGAAATAAACTTAACCAAGGAGGTAAGAGACCTGTACTCTGTAAACTATAAAACTGATGAAAGAAATTGAAGAAATTGAGTGGGAAAAAATATTTGCAAATGACATATCTGATAAAGGGTTAGTATCCAGATATATAAAGAACTTAATTCAACAGCAAAACCACCCCAAATAATCCAATTAAAAAATGGACAGAAGACAAGAACAAGAGACAAGAGATATTTCTCTCAAGAAGATATCCAGATGGGCAACAGAGACATGAAAATATGCTCAACATCACTCATCATCAGGGAAATGCAAATCAAAACCACAATGTGACATCACCTCAAACCTGTCAGAATGGCTAAAATCACAACCACAAGAAACAAGTGTTTGTTAGGATGTGGAGAAAAAGGAACACTCATGCACTGCTGGTGGAAATGCCACTGTGGAAAATAGTATGGAGTTTCCTCAAAAAGGTAAAAATAGAAATGCCTTACAATCCAGTAATTCCACTACTGGGTATTTACCCAAATCATGTGAAAACACTAATTCAAAAAGATATATTCACCCCTATGTTTATTAGCAGCACTGTTTATAATAGCCAAATTATAAATGGACTTGGAAGCAGCCCAAGTGTCCATTGATAAATGAATGGATAAAAATGTGTGTATGAATATGATTCAGCCACAAAAGAAAATGAAATCTTGCCATTTGCAATGACATGGATGGAGCTAGAGAATATAGTGCTAAGAGGAATAAGTCAATTCAGAAAAAGACAAATACCATATGATCTCACTCACATGTGGAATTTAAGATACAAAACAAACAGGAAAAAATAAGAGACAAACCAAACAGATACTTCACTCTAAAGAATTAATATAAAACATTGTATGTTAATTATACAGGAATTAAAATTAAAAACAGTAAAATAAAAAAAAATATCCTTAAGTACTTGAGACCAGAAAGTAAAAAAAAAAAAAGAAAAACAAAAACAAAACCCTGCAAATTCAAATTACCTTTTAAAACCTTTTTTTTGTTTTGTTATCTGGTTTCTCTGATTGCTTAGTTGAGAATTGCCTCTAATGGAAATTACTATTCCTCCTTATGCTTTATTTTAATATGTCTTTTCAAAGTTCTTACATAATTTCTTGATTTTTTTTTCTGAAAACGACTTTCATATCATTTTAATTTTTGTTACTTGTACTCCCTTCCTTCTGATTCAGACTTCATGTTTTGCAATTGTAAATCTCAGAATTGTATCATGACGATTTCCCAACTTCCCTTCTTTTAGCTTTTGATTCCTAGGCACTGATTTAAAATAGGGAATATTGACTCCAGTCTTTGAGAAAAATTGATTTTGTCGATTGTTTCTACGCTCTCTTGGGCTGAATTTCCTGACAAATGCTAATTCTGGGATTTATGTATATTAGCTTATTTAGTGCTTATTTCTTTTCATTCTTAATCACTTTGTTGCCATGTGTATAAATCATAAAAATAGAAAAATCACTAACGCAAATCCTTTCTTGAAATCTCCTTTGATACTTTAGCTTAACATTTTCAAGATTATGCTTATAAAAACAACCAAAAAAAAAAAGATTTTTAAAAGGCATTGGAAGTCAATCTTTTGTTTCTTTGGGGTCATTCTAATGTATTTAGATTCTACTCCATCAGTAAAAAAGGAGACATTACTAGAAAACCCAGGAGTTCTCATAAGATTTGTAAATATTAAACTATTAAATATTAAACTATTGACAGGTATCATGGATCTAAAAGTGAATTGTTATGTGTAATTTTAAATGAGAGTTAAGTCTTATGGAACTGAAATATTTAAATACTGAAATAAGACAAGGTTCCAGGCTTGGCATTTCACATTTCATATTTTGTGAGGTGCTTGTAATATACTCTTTTAGTAAGCTGTGATGCATGTGTACCCTTAGTCCTTGGAATAGGCTTGTAAACCAATGTAGTAATGATTATAATTAACTCTGGAGGACTAAAAGGGACAACACTTAGCCTATACTGTTTCTGAAAGTATCATATAGGTACAGTATGAGTTAGTTTTATTTCATTTGGTGGGATCCTGGGTAAACATCAAATATGGATTAGCACAGCATCACTGTACAGTTTAAATCATGTTTTTAAAGGAGTTAAAAACGTACAAATACAGGCCTAACGTTTCAGGCTACTAGTATCTTAAAACTAAATAAAAATGTTAACATATGGTGATATCTTGATAAGAAAGCAACTATTTGCAAGTGAAAGCAGCGGAAAATATACTGTGGACATCTCTGTTCTATTACATGTACTAGCTGTAAGAAGATTAGTCACAAAGTACAGGGAATTAATCATAGGCAAATCACCTGATACATTGTTCTAGGTAATTACTCTTAAAATCTACAAAAAAAAAAAAAAAAAGCCCTCAAAATCCAAAGAATTTATATTCAGCTGTGGTTTTGAAAATGGAAACACTTATAAAGAAGCATATTTTAAGATCTGATGTATTTATATTCTGGTAATTGACACATAATTTTCTCAGTTGGTAGATTTTACTAACTGGTAGATATATAAATTTGGACCAAAAACATAAAGTCCTTGAAAATTTTGCCTACATAATAAGAAAAAGTAAGGTAGAGAAAATATTTTCTGAGTCTTTAGGTTTTAAATATATTATGTCTCATACAGCAAAAATAATGTTAGTGTTTAAAACCTGGGATGAGATTTTCTGAAAAACATGATAACATTTCAATAACATGCATGTATGAACATTTAAAAAGATACAGTGTTCTAAAGAAAAGTTAAAAGTTCAGAAATGTTAGGAAATATTATAGGTTCTGGGTAAGTTTAATACAATTTTCAGTGAAATGCATGAATTCTAGTAAAGAAGCAATCATTTTTAGCTACATCAATAAAACAAACTCATTTGCGAAACAAGTAAAAGCATACCTTCTTTATTTTATTTAAAAACAATTTTAATTTATTTTTATTGAAATATACTTGACATAAAACATAACTTCTTCTAAAAACTCAGATGATTTATAGATTGGGTTTTAGGTCTTGGTGCTAGGACTAAAGCAATAAACGCTTTGAGAAGATTATTTTCAATGGAAAATTTTCACTCAATTATTTTTTGTATGTGTTTATTGAATTATAAAAGTAGTCAAATTATCTATTCCGAATATAACTGGACTAAATCAATCATAACTGTAGGGGAGAAAATGACAATAAACAGAAATTAACTCACACTAAGACTTAATTGAGCTGACTCCAGGGGTTAGATAAACATCTCTACATGAAGCACATGAATATTAGATTGTGATACCGTTGGCAGGGATAAAAATCTTGGACCTGACGTTGACTTTTGAAAGCAAAGAATTCTGTTGCGTAAATTATAGAAATAATTAGTAGCAGAATATTTTGAGCCAATTCAGGAAAATTTACAGAAATAAAATAGAAAGGTTTTGTGGTGTTTTAAAAATTTTCCCCCTTCGGGATTCCAGCGTAATTTTGACTGCTTTTAACAGATTTTCCAAGACTTAGAAACAAAACATAAAGGTACTTTCACAAGGAGTAAGTACGTTAGTTAGTCTTGTAAATATTTTCTAGAGTTCCTTGTGCATATATCAGTAATCAAGAATATGATTATGTGTGTGTGTGTCTGTATGCGTGTGTGGCTGAGATAGAGAGAGAGGTATCACTGCAGGCTTGCAAAAAAGTAAAATGATGAATTTAAAATTCTAAATGTTACTCTATTTTCCTTGATTGTATTTCCATTTAATTACCCAATTAAGAAAAATTGAGAAACTGCGTAATACGTAGAATTTTAAATTTATCCTCTTGCTTTTGACATGGCCAGAATAATACCACATTTTCAGCTATTAATCCTCTCACTACTATTTTATTTCAAAATTTGTCTAAAGTCAGGAAGTATGTATGTACATTTCAAGGCAAAGATTGTTTCATCCACTTTACATCCACATCCTTTCTGTTAGGTAACGCATGATGACTTAATATTATTTTAGCATCTCTCTGTTTTTTTTTTTTTCTGTTTTGTTTTGTTTCTTCTCTCCGGTTTTTGTTCTGTTTTGTTTTGTTTCTTCTATCATTTCCCTCAGGTCTGAAAATCAAAGGATGTAGTGGAATTACAATCCCACCTCATTTGATGCAAGGATTTGGTGGAGTAACTAAACTCATGGGAAGATTAGCTGAAGAGACAGCCACTAATACTTTAGAACCCAATGCTAGGTTTTCTCATTAGAAAATACTTACGCAAAATCTTGAAATGATAACTTACTGAATTGAACTTTACACCCGAGGAAACACCTGAGTTTGGTTGGGAAAAAAAAAAATTATCCCTGAACCAAAAACTGTGTTTCTGGTTTTAATTTCTAGAAGACTGAGTCGACCTTAAAGTACATTGCAAATAATATGAAGATATCTTGGGACAATTCTTTGCTAGTGATTGTTTCTTCTAAATTAGTCTAAAAGCTTTAATATCGTAATTTAATTTTCCAAGGATAGTTTTCACCAGTGTATGATAATTTGCAGGAAGTCCATTTAATATGGATATCGATCTCAAGAGAAGTTAAAGAAACAGTTTGTCTACTGAGTGATGCATTTACAAAATCGTGTCATATTTCTGAGAGACTCTATCATATTTATGATTTGAAATGGAAATTGAAAATTATGTAGGGTAACTTTCTACTAAATATGAAATCCCCACATTAACTCCATACATTCTAGTTTTCATTGTTTGTGTTTAGTGTTAACATGACGAATGATTGCAAGTAGGAGATTCAAGAATGTATGGATAAAAATAAAATTTTATCGGTAGACAACTGCATCGGTTTCTGAAATATTAGCACATTACAGTATTTACCATGTATACGACCCACTTCCTTATAGCATAAATTCTTCCAAGCTTGCAAATGTTATTCATGCCCTGCTTGCACTAGGAGGCCATTTCAAACATGATTCTTACAGTCTCTTGTCTCTCTAATTTCTGATTTCTCTTCTTTCACTTCCAAATGTGAATGATCCCAACTGTACCTTAACCATGGCTTTCTGATTTAAATGTCATTTTCTTCCTCTGTATGCTCCTCAGATGACATTGCCTTTGCTTTCACAGTTTTTGTTCAGCAGAATTTTGTTCAGAGGCAGAAGTCAGATCATAAAGTTTATAATATTGGACTTAATGCGAAAAACAAAAATAATAGCGATGGGCTTTAAGCAGCAGAGTAACACAGTGCCCCCTTGTGCTTTTCAAATAAGTCAGTATAAAGCAGGTCTGAAGGCACACGAGAGGATTACTGTATATCCGAGAAATAGTTGTGAGTTGTATTAGCACAGCAGTTACAAAGATGGAGACAGATGGAGCCCCAGTTACGCAATTGCTTGGCACGCAGTACTTGTCCAAACGTGGAGGGAGGTGAACAAACCTGAGCTTGGAAATCAATCCACCTGTACCCAGGTGGGGTGTGAAAATGAATGCTGCTCTCTGCACAAAGTCTATATTTGTGATGTGAGCATCTCCTGCTATGTTACTGCCTAATAGTAAGAGAGGGAAATTTTGAAAGGGCGTGAGCACAAGTCCATTTCTGAATGTGGTTCCTTCTTTGAGTAAGAATGTTGATGTTTTTTCTTGGGCTAATTACCACTGCTTTGAGCTGGAAATCAGCCCCTCAGGTTACATCCAGATTGAGATACTCATTCATTATCTTTGACCACTGTCAGAAGGTTCTAGAGTCCTATCCCTGACTTGCAGCAGCCTGAGAATTAGGTCCTTGACATCTGCCAAGCAGAGAGTTGAGTAATTAAACAGGAAGTATGAAGTCAGAATGGGCAATTGAGTGCAAATTACATTCTGTAGTTTTTATAGATCTGGGTTGAGTTACTTTATCTGACCACCACCACCCCCCCCCCGCTTGAAACATCACATTATTACGTGTTCACAAACTTTCTCAAGTGCTACATTCTGTAGCACCTACACTACTCCTCCCACATATAGATGATTTGGGACTTCTGGCTCAGTATTGTTGAAAATTTCGACACTCACTTGTCTTTTGGAAACCTGGTTTCTCAAACTGATCTTCTTCGGTGATTGGTGGTCCAGTCCTAGCTTGACCACTACCTACCATCCTACTCTAAGGTTATCAGCAATAACTGATGGTTCCAAGCTCATGCGTGTGGTAGTCTTGTGTATCAGCTTGGCTAGGCTATAGTGTTCTGTTATTCTGAACACTAACCCAGGTGTTGCTGTGAGAAATCTGGTTAACATCCACCACCAGTTGACTTTGAGCAATGGATAATCTTGCCCGTGTAGGTGGATTTCAACCAATCAGTTGAAAAATCTTAAAGGAAAAGTTGTGGTTTTCCTAAAGAAAAAGAATTTCTGCTACAAGGCTTCAGTGTCGGCTCCTGCCCAAGAAAGTTTTCATTTTGCCAGCCCTGCCCTATGAAGTTCAGACTTGTCAGTCTCAGAAAGTAATGATATAATCCAATTCTTCGAAATAAATCTCCCCCTCATCTATCAAGTGTGTATTTACTCATTTGTTTACCTATAACACATCTAAACAGATAGATGTAGATCGATTTATAGATATTCATAGACATGTATAGATAGATCTAGCTGGAGGTAGATACACAGTTAACCTTTGGACAATGCTGAAGTTGGGGACAGTAACCCTTTCCCACAGTCAAAAATCCAAGAAAAACTTTCGACTCCCCCCAAAATTAACTAATAGCCCACAGTTGACCAGCAACCTTACCAATAACTTCAATGTCAATTCACAATATTTTGTATATGTATTATATACTGTCTTCTTACAGTGAAAAGGAAATGCTACTAAGAAACATAATTCCCTTTCCTACAAAAAGGAAAGTGTTATTAAGAAAATCATAAGGAAGAGAAAGTGCATTTACAGTACTGTATGTATATTTAAAAAAAAAAAAACATATAGAAGTGCACCTGTGTAGTTCAAACCCATTTTGTTCGAGGTTCAATTGTTTATACATGTAGATATATCGATATCTAGATTTATATCTATATCCATCTATCTATCTACACATACTCCTAGTTGGTCCTGCTTCTGCTTTTCTGGAGAACACTGACTGGTGCAGCTTCTCTCTCTCGCTCTGAGCTCTACCTAACAGTCATTTAACTCCAGTGAGATCTCTCATGTATTGATCATCTCTTCTTTGACTTATTTCTATGCCTTTGATGTTCCCTCTTCCTCTTATCCAGTTTAAGTTTCATATTAAATCAATATAATCACTCCCTTGAATATATATTCTTAATCGCTTTGTGCTCTGTTTTCTTATTCATATTAGCTCAGAAAATTCACAACCTTGGTTAAATCTAACTCGACACAAACTCTGCACACAGCTGCAGCCATTCAAGTGAGTAGCTGGAGAAAAGCACCATAATGACAGACTAAAAAGCTCATGTGGGCTCTTAATGTATCTTGTCCAATCACATTCCCCGTGTCCTAGTGAATGGTTTAGATCTTATCTCTTCTCCTCAAATATCTACCACCTTCTTTTATATTTTCTTTCATTTAATAGCCTTGCCTTCTACTTCAGGGGAAACTGAAATAATTAGAATGTTATTCTCATAGTCTATTCCTAGATCCCCCCTTACCTGAGCGGATGCATTCAATCCCAAGCTGCTGTGAGCATTGCTGCTAATTATTCATTACTGTGCAGTTCTCTAGAGACTTGCCCTTGGCCACAGGTGTTATTTTTGCTAGAATTGTTTGGGAGGTTACACCAGCCCCCTGACCTCATTGGCAAGTGATCCTCAGCCAATGATTCACTAATACAAGAACATGACCTCAGTTGCCTGTCTTCCTCATAGGTTTTTCTCCAAAGAATATTTACTGGATAAACCCCTTGTACAAAAATTGCCATCTTAGTCTCTGCTTCTAGGGAACTTAATCCAGGACACCTAGATTACCACCATCACGTACCAGCATATATACTCATATACTCTGGATTCATCTTCTCACTGCAGAATAACAATCCATGTTCCTATCTGAAGATATTCCCAACATATTTCTAGTAGGTCTCATCCTCAGGGAATATTTCCTACAATCCTCTCCTGTTTTTCCTTACATTATTTTTTACTCTTGTTCTTTACCACTTCCATTAACACCCATACATTCTGTGGTTTCTTTTGTCATAGAAATTATTTATTCTTACTCTATTTCTTTTACTTACTTACTTGTTGTGATTCTCGTTGCAATACCTCTCAAAACTGTTGACTGTATCTGATGTTTCCAATTTACATTTTTCCATTTTTTAAATGAATATCCAGAATAAAATTTTAAAAAAATATATAGGATTAAGCCCTATAGATACCAATAACAATGCGTTCATGAACAATATAGCTGAGTTATGAACAATACAAGACACTTTCATGATCCAAACCATAGATGTCAATGTCCCAGATACTTCTTTGTTTTCATTTGCTCTTTTTTTATCAACTTCAGTAATTTGAAAACCATGGCTATACCTAAAAATAAATGTAAATGGCTCCCAAATCCATATTTTAGGCCAGCAACTTTTTTTACCTGTCCAGTTCTAAAGACAAATGGCTGATCCCAGAAATCATGTAATAACATGTGTCAATTGAGAATCTGTTTAGCTATAAAAAACAGTAGATCCCATCATGTAACAATTCTCCCTCTAGGTGCTGTTTCTATAATCCAGACAGGAGGAAGAAGGGAAGGACAAGAGACTCCAGAGGCATGGCAACTAAATTTACCTACTTTAAAAAGACTTTTTCTAGAAGTCTCCAACAGTGTCTCTCATACATATGTTACAGATTCAAACTGAGTTACATAGCCACTTCTAGCTGCAAAAATACCTAGGAAATTGATTATTTTTAACACCACTGCAAAGAACAAACTCAAGTGTTTTGGTGGTAGTGATTGTTGTTGTTTTTGTGAAGAAAACAGAGAATCATTGTTAGGTGGCAATGAGCAGGTTCAGTATAATTACTTCCAAGATTTTTATGAAATAGTTTTGTAACACCATATCAACTGTAATTATTACAGTGTAAATCACAATAATGAGATTATTATTTTGCTGAAAATGAAAGCATATAAAAATCAACAATTCATTATAATTATTTAAAATATTTTAAAGCAGTAAGATATATACTAATAATTTGAACACCAATAAAAATTTTTATGTATTAGTAATATCCTTGTAGGAATCTGAAAGATAATAAAAATTTCATTCCCTATAATAAAAATAGAATAATGATAAAAGTGTAATGTATATAGAAAAATGAACATTCTTCATGGAGATTTCTAAAAGAAACTTGAATAAATTTAGAATCTATTACCCTCTGGTTAAGTACAAATGAAATAAAAATCTCAGTATCTTCTTGTTGTGGGGGAAGGGAGAAGAAACATTTTAAAACAAAATCATTCAAAAATAATCTGGAGTAAAAAACATGATAGAAAATAAAATGCCCAAATGTGTTAGTAATACTTAGCAGGTATACTACCAAATCTTATAATGCATTATAAAATATGGGGCACCTGGGTGGCTCAGTTAAGTGTCTGACTCTTGATTTCAGCTCAGGTCATGATCTCAGGATCATGAGGTTGAGCCTTGTATCAGGCTCTGCACATATTGGGGAGTCTGCTTGAGATTCTCTCTCTCTTTCCCTCTGCCCTTTCTCTGACTGGTGCACATGAATTCTTTCTCTCTCTCTCTCTCTCTCTCTGTCAAATAAATAATATTTTTTAAAGATTTATTTATTTATTTCAGGGAAGGGAAAGCAAAGGGAGAGAGAAACTAAAATAGGATTAGATAGGAGATAGGTCAACACAACACAATGGGGCAAAATAGAAGGAAGAAGTTAATATTTATCAAGTAAATATTGTTTGATAAATGCCTGATTTTAATTGAAGTACATATTTTAATTTTACTTTGTCCTTTTTCCAAAAATCTAAACATTTTAAATGCAGTTGTGACCCTCCAATTAATGTAAGTGTGTTTGTAGTTTATTTATATGGAGTTTCTTCTAATCTCTTATGATGTTTTAAGTTTTTTGCCCAAACGCTGCTCCCTTGGCACCTGTAAATTAATATATGGCAATTCCTAAAATGAGCAATAGTGGTGGCAGCTTTAGAATTGCTATATAGGGAGAGCAATCTTGTTGTAAGAAACAATCTAAAGAAGTGTTTGCATAGAACTTTATATAAAATTAATTTTAATACAATCAATTGCCCATATCAAAAAATGGAAATAGAACAATAAAGATTAAGGTAGAAGGAAGGCTAAAATCTTTCCTTCCTAAGATATCACTGTAGTGACACTTTCACTGCTGATTCAAACTCTCATTTACACAAATCGCAGTGCCTGGACTTCTGAATTCCAGATTGTTAAAATTAGGATTATTGACAACCCAACATGACCTTTCTTTTACCTGTATTGTGTCCCTCTGCTGCCCTCATCTGGTAAACAGTGATTCTTCCTCTGTATTGATCTACGGTTTATTTGGGGAGTAGAGAAGGAAACTGATATTCTGAATTTGGAGCATTTTTGTAATTTGTAACTTTTTAATCAGTGCATATTGAGTCTTTAGAAGTGATTTAAAAGGGTAGATTTTCTCAACATTCCTTGAAAGAAAAATATTTACAGGAAATGAACATAGCAATCGACAAAACATTTCTGCTCTTGTCCTGTGAACCAAGAACATCAAAACTATGACCCCCATTATATTGGCAGAAATAACTTTAGCCCAACTCTACTTTCTCTTGTGTATAAAAAAAGAGGATAAATTTAAGATGGATCAGTATCAATAGTACATTCTTATTTTCAAATTAAGTCTATATAGATATAAATGTCATAAGTTTTGTGATTCTAACTCATCCTCCTGGGCTTTAGTTTGATATGTTGAACAAATTTTGGATTTATTATGTTTCTTCTAAATTTTGACAAGAAATCCCATTTTCAATGAGATGAGTATCAATTAAATTTCATTACAGAAACATAAAGTATCCTCACTTGCCATATTTTTCTTTGCTTATGCATTTATTAATGATGACTATTTTGCATCAAAAATACAATCGTGGAAGATTTTAGTTCAGTCTATATCTTTGAAGTAGTTGGAATGAGAAGCTCAGGTTTCTTTGTGAAATTTGGTAGTTCAACTATTTAGTATCAGATGTTTAGCAATATCTCTGTGAAACCACTCATTGCTTTGGAGAAAATAAAACATCAGAATTTAAAATGTAGAAATATTTATATCCAAATATCTGGTAGACATTACTATTCTAGGCTTCATAGAAATAAAGTTTGAGAGATTCTACATTATACTATGTTTGAATTGTTAGGGGATCTGCATTATCTTTGGGATACTGTGCAGTTCACGCTTCAAAAAATATACATATTTTTTGGTTTATAATCCTAAGAAAAGGCAGACTGTCATCAACTTCTTCATTATCCTCAATTAATACTTTCCTAAGAGTTGCAAAAGTTACAGCCTCGCTCAACTTTAATAGGTTTCTACAGTAGTAGAGAATGGATTTGTTTTCCTAGCTTCAGTTTTAACATAATTACATTGGTCTACTAATACAATAAAAAAATCTTGAGCTTCTAAAATGCAATGGAATGCAATATATTTTGCATAATTTATCCAGATTTTCTTGTAGTGCCCACTGCAGATACTCAGAAACAGTAGAGAAAACAACCGAATCATAATGCCATAGTGAAGGATCTCAAGTTCTGATGTAGGAGAGACTGGTGGCACTGTCAGCTCCTTGAGAGACAAGCAAAGCACATTTTCCCAGGTAGGAAGGCATAGGAACGGGAGTCCAGTTTTGCAAATTGTGAAAACACATGTGTTGAAAGGTGAGTAGAAGCAGCAACCTACTTACATGACAAAGTCTGTAGAAATATTTATATCCAAATATCATGGAAATACGCTTGATGAAAAAGGGGCAGTGTTCAGTGAAGTAAGCTGCTGTACTAGGAACTGGGGCTGAGGGGCACCTGGGGTCTTGATGGTTAAACCTCTTAATCTTGATTTTGGCTCAGGTCATGATCTCAGGGTGATGAGATGGAGCCTGATGTCTGGCTCCACATTGGGTGTGGAGTCTACTTAAGATTCTCTCCCTCCCTCTCTCTCTGCCTCTCTTCCTACCCCTGCTTGCTCTCTCTCTCTCTCGTCTCTCAAATAAATAAATCTTTAAAACAAACAGAAAAAACTGAGACTGAAAGGGAGAGATCTTATCTACAGTGGACAAGGAAGTCAAACAGGTTAACGTAGGCTGACAGCAAATGTGAAAGCTGAAGAACTACAGGGGAATTCCCGAAGACTCTAGTGACTCCGCATAAGCCTTTTCCTGCGTATTTCTCAGGGGCAGTTTGGATTTTTTTGACTCTATTAGTTTCAGTCCTAATCTCTCTGCTTTGAAAATGGGCTTGCTACAGCTACCCAAGGCACAGTATATGTTCTAATAACTTTGGAAACTGTATGCATACCAATAAATAAATAATTTGTATTTTGCTTTGGTTTCTCCTCTTTTCTTTTTCCACCTCTTCTATTATCTTTGGATATAGGTATCTTCCCTCCCCTGCTTTTCTTCCCCTTTTATTTCCTTCTACCTCTCCTTCCTTTCTTCTTTCAACTAACCGATGCACATCTACTATGTCTATACTGACCCAGGTCCTAGTTTCCCTGCTGATCATATACTCCTCTGTAACCTCCTTTAACAATGTATCTTGCATCATCTCCTCACATTAAATTTACTACAATAATATTCTGGCCTTGTAAATTCATTTCCCAAAATACATTATGAGATAGTTTTATTACCTATTGAAAATATTTCTGAGATTTTGGACTTTCAAAAGCCTCAGCAATTTACCCTCAATTTGTTTTTCAGATAATCATTACTACCCTCTTGCATTTACTATATTTTAATGAAGTAAATATTTTATTATTCTCAAACCTTTCCATATATCAATGTTTCTAGAACTTTTCTTCAAAGTCCCACCAGTGACAGAATTAAGAAAGTACATATTCTTATTGTACTGAAGAGAATGAGAACATTTAGAAGACTTATGTTGTTTGTATTACAATTTACATTACATATATATGTAATACATATGTCTACATATATATATATCCATTTTTAAAATAAGAATTTTTTTTTGGTATCAGGAAAAAGGTAAAAATCTCAACACTTCTCATTGGTTAATGCAACAAATAGTTTTCTAAATCTATCAACTGTTGAAAAGGAGACTTAAAAAGTTGACTGTGATTGGTACAATATACCACTTATTTACATTCTTTGTGTGGTTAAAATATTTTGAGAACCACAATTCAGTTAAATCTCTGATTATTATTTTTATGTTATTTTTTCACTGTTTGACAAGTTGATAACTTGTCATTATCACAGGTACACAAAGTTCAGTAATATGTCAAAGATAAGGTATCCTGAAAATTAATCGAGCTACTGATAGTAGGAATCCCAAAAAGTGAAAGCTCCAAATGAAAGGTCCAAAAACATTTTATATGGCAGAATGATGGAATCTCTGACCATTAGTTTCTCTGACTCCCTTAGGGAGATCTTTGTCAAGTAATATTTAATTGCAAAAAGATGACTGATGATGGTTTCTATTTAACCACTGATACTGTTACTTTTATCACATGTAATTAAACTGTCGCAAATGACCACTAGTATCTATGATCTATTTTGTCTGCCAACTCATAATCTTCATCTTAATGACTTTGATGATGACATATAGCAAAACCATTAAAAGTGTTGATCCAAGGGTTTTAAACTGAACTTAACTTCTAGTGGAGTTTTTGAGCTATATAATAATATGCAATCTATGAATTAATTAATCTTATGTTCTGATTATCAATTTCAGCATAACAAAGCAGCCCAATGCTTAATGACTTTAAATAAAAGTTTACTCTTGTCTCTCATAGTTCTATAGATTGACTAGGCTCAGCTAAGCAGTTTTTAATTAAGATTTTCATAAAATTGCCAGCAGACAGTAGCTTTAGACATCTAGACCATGGCTGGCAGTTGATGCTGACTGTTGACCTAGACCTGAGTTAGATTTGCAAATGAGGTCCTATTAATGGTATTTGCATTGCCTTGTGTTTCTCAACATATTGTGAAAGAGCATCTCCAAATCAATATTCCAAAAGGCCCAGATAGAAACACAGCCTTGAAAGTAAAACAGCATAATCTCCGCTGCATTCTATTGCTAATAGCAGTCTTAGGGCCAACCCAGATTCAATGGTGTGGAGAGTTAGACTCTTCTTGTTTAGAGAATCGCAGGATCATTTTGCAGATTATGTATAATAGGATATCTTGTTAAATCCTCTTTGCAAAATGCAATCTGAAGCAGTCTTCCCTCTAACAGTAGCAACTCACATCTTTTTTACATTTAAAATACATTCAGTCTATCCTCCAGAAGATGATACCATTACATCAGCAGTTGAAGTTTAGGCATCAGCTAACAATCTAGGATCGCATGTTCTGTCGCGTCCAGGCACAGATGAGGCTCCTGGGGTTCAAATCTGCAATCCTATGGTCTCTTTTATCTGAAAACCTTTGGGCTAAAGAGACAAATTACCTGTGTCTCCTACCTTCACCATGTAATGATGAGGCAGGTGTATATTTGGGTATTCCCATTAGGAAACAGGAAGAATAGGAGGTAGCTGAAGTCACTGGTTCATTACGGTTCTGACATTCAGCCAGTTATATGTACCAGTCCCTTTAGTAAGTTCTAGTCCTTTACCTTGGGGTTGGTTTTCTATGGTTCTGGTTTTACCTTCTGCCACATGGTTCTGACTCTGAGTCATTTCTCCTTTTACGTTAGAAATAACCTCTGTTTGTAGCTGAAATTTTGCCGTCTGCATCCTAAGCATAGAAAGTTTAAGAAGAGACAACTCCTTTTGTTTTGAGCTGCTTTTGTCACTTTTATCACAACATAAAGGTGCATGTCCCAGTACAGTTCTCTATAAAACAATGTGGTTTTTGCATGTATGTGAATAATATTGAGACTTGGGCAAGAGGAACACCCTTAACTTTCTGTGAGACAGGCCACTCTCTGATAAGGAATGAGTCAGGGTCATACAGGGCAACTTCAGGATTTTTTTTTAAGATTTTATTTATTCATTTATGAGAGAGAGAGAGAGAGAGAGAGAGAGCGAGAGAGAGAGGCAGAGATATAGGGAGAAGCAGGCTCCCTGTGGGGATCCCAGTGTGGAACTCCATCCTAGGACCCTGGGATCATGAGCTGAGCCAAAAGCAGATGCTCAGCTGCTGAGGTACACAGTTGCCCCTAAGTTTAGGATCCTTAAGGCCTTTTGGTTTATCAGAGAAGGTCTAGAAGGCATTCCGTTACAAAATTTAGATATCTTTTTGTCTAGTTCAGGGTTAGAAACTGTGGTCCATGGATTAAGTTTGGCCTACCACCTATTTTCTGTATATATTTATATTGGAGAATAGCCATACCCATTCTTTCATGTATTGTCTGTGGCTGCTTTCTCTTGACAATAACAATTGAATGTTGCTGCAGAAATCATATGGCCAACAGCCTAAAATATTTTACCATCTGGTATTTGGGGAAGAAGAAAAAAAAGTTTGCTGACCCCCTGGCCTAGATGATATGGTCTACAAGGCGGTGCCTTAAATCTTTCTGATGTCTTAACAAAGGATTTACAATCCTCCTTCCCCCCCCACCCCCGGCCCTTGATGTCAATATTATCCTGAGATATGTTTTGGTAGCAGCATCCTGGAATTTACCTTTGCTCTGATGTTATTTCCCATCTTAAAAACTTTTTTTTCCCTGATTGGAAAGACATGCAGTGAATAACATTATTTTCTAGTTCAGCAAGTCTTGGTTCCCTTATATTTTGACTAAATTCTACTTACAGTGAAACATTTCAAACATTACCTTATCTCTCTCTATTCCTTGCTACCACACATAACTAAAATTCTGTTTGGAAATCTCCTTAAACTATCCACCAGATCTAAAGTAAAATTTCTGTTTTCCTCTATTAAACTTTTTGTTACACGTGTCATTTTTATTCCAGTTTCTTATAAGAACTTTTTCAGTGTCTTTCTTTTTTCAACTAACACTGTTCTTAATAACTTTCTGGCTTTTACCCACAGTATGGTCACAAAGCTGATGTTCTACTTCATGAATTCATGAATTCATCTAGATTTAGTACCTGTTTGTGAATTAATTAAGAAAAAAAATTTGGCCCATATTTTTTCCTGAGACACTTGAAAGAATCCATACTTATCAAAACATTGATTTCATATAGGTTTTAAAATATATGATTAAATATATAACATTTGTACCCTTTTTTCTGTTGTCCTTATTCTTATTGTGTTTTAAAATGATTCCTTAGAGACTCATACAAGAATTATATTTATTTTTTTAAACACAGTTCTTTGATTTCTCAAATTTGGTATATAGAAGAGGTGATTCAACTATTTAAGCTTTCAACTCTGTAAGTTCCCTTTTCCTATGTATGTTAGTTTACTTTTGTGTTTCCATGGTGTCCTAATTTAAATTCTGGATTCATTTATTTTTATTATTTTTTTTACTAAAATGTAACTGCTTTCATTTTATTCTACTGCCTCATTCAGCATTATGAAAGAGGATTTTAAGTATTCCTGAATAATATTTTAAGTGAATTACTGCTCAGTTTTTCTGGAAGAATAAATAGTAAGGTTTATGCCAATGTATCTCTCCATGATAATAAAATACATGATGCATTTTGAGGCATTTTTTAAATCTGTACTTTATTATTTGATTGATGCTGCTTAAGACAGATTCACTGGGCATAGTTTGGATAGTGCTTTGATCTTACTGTCATTTCATCATTGAGAACCTTAGGGACAATGCTGTTACTGTCAAAATTAGCATGATTTCAAGTTCCTATAATTTCCTTTCATTTAAAATCATTTTTAAAAGTCAAAAATGAAAGTAGTAGATACTAAAATTAAAAAAAAAACACTTCAATTATTTGTTATAGAAGAATACATAGCTAAGACTAAGCCTACACTTGTAAATTATTTAAACATACTTTCTAAAGGAAATTTAATGCATATTATTTGTATTTGTAATTTAAAATTTGAAAACTACAAGCAATGCAATGTAAAATGATACTTAAAAATATTACCATACGTGCTAGCCTGCTACCCTATGGGAACTCATCTCTCTGATTCTATATTTTGAAATACATGAACTCACTGCGTGATCTATATTTATACGTACACTACATGATTTCACACTAATATCACAAATTTCAGTGACGCATAATTTGTGTTACTTTTGCTTCTCCAAGCACAAACATCATGCTGGTCCATTTGATCAAGCTGAGTTCTACAAACTGTGCATATGCATGACAAAGCCTCTTAAGAAAACACAACTTCAGTGTTTTCCAAAATTGGCATCTTTTATTCTGACCTCTTGTCTGAATCCTGCTCTCATGAATGTGTATTGCCTGCTTCATGTGTGACTGCCACTGTTCTCAAACCCGTGGATATAACGTAGGACAAAAATACACCATAGGCTGATAAAGTCTTTGTGAGTTATTGTGAAAGGAGCCAGCCAGTAAATGCATAAATCTCTAATACTCTGCCAGGGGCAAACCTATGAAAAAAATGAAGCAGGGAGAAAGCTCTACTTCCAGAAATGGTAGAAAACATCTTTTTAACCAACTCTCTTGTTGAGATTGACTAGGAAAGCAAGAAAAATTGTTTTGAAATATCTATGTGAAGTACCAAGGGAGTAAGGATTGTGACACCAAGATCCCAGAGAGAATGGAAGTCCAGCACATGATCCCAATATTCAGTATGGCTTTCTCATCAAGACATTCGGAGAAGGACAAACAGTGTATGTTCTCATTCATTTGGGGAATATGAATAATAGTGAAAGGGAATATAAAGGAAGGGAAAAGAAATGTTGAGAAATATCAGGAAGGGAGACAGAACATAAAGACTCCTAACTCGGGGAAACGAACTAGGGGTGGTGGAAGGGGAGGAGGGCGGGTGTTGGAGGGGAATGGGTGACGGGCACTGAGGTGGACACTTGATGGGATGAGCACTGGGTGTTTTTCTGTATGTTGGTAAATTGAACACCAATAAAAATTAATTAAAAAAAAAAGACATTTGATGATTCCAAATCAGAGACTAGAAATCTAAAGAATGAATAAAGCTTTCAGCAAAATTGTGGGGCTGGAAAGCGAAAAATCGTGTTGATGGCCTATTAAAGATGATGGATCCTGAAAATCACCCAATATTTCAATTGGGCTATAAAGGGCTACAAAAAAGATAAAGGTTATTGAGGAATTGGCCAATCCTAAAAGACACTGAGGCCAAGTTCAACTTATTGCAAACTGTGTATGGATAAGCTTGTCCATGGCCAGCTGCCCTATAGGAGAAAAAAATATGTCCTCTTCGGAGAAAATATTACCTTGAGATTCTTTCATCAATGATATTATCTAAAAAAAAAAAAAAAAAGCCCCACATATACAAAAGACAATAATTGATCATAAAGCTTGTGCAATAGCAGACAATAGAAATAAATCCATAGTATATCCAAAAATATAATTAGGGGTTCCTAGGTGTTTCACTAGTTAGTTAAGTGCCCAACTCTTGATTTTAGCTCAGGTCATGATCTCAGAATCATGAGATCAAGCCCTGCATCAGGCTCCACACTGAATGTGAAGCCTACTTAAGATTCCCTCTACTTTTTCTTCTGCCCCTACCAGTGTGTGTGCTCCCTTGTTTGCTCTACCCCCCTCACTCCCTCTCTTAAAGAAAAGAAAATTAAAAAAATAAGATAAATATAATTAAGTTGTCAATAAATTAAATGACATGGCTGGGAATTTCAGGAAATAATCCAAAAGTATAACAAGCTCTAATGGAACATCTAGAAATTAAATAAATAAAAATTGAAATCGAAGCCTATCTGAATGATAAAGAATTAGCCAATGAGAAGGTAAGTCAGTAGAGAATGTATACACTATAGTGCAGGGCAGCCCGGGTGGATCAGTGGTTTAGTGCTGTCTTCAGCCCACGTGATCCTAGAGTCCTGGGATTGAGACCCACTTAGGGCTCCCTGCATGGAGCCTGCTTCTCCCTCTGCCTGTGTCTTTGAGCCTGTCTCTCTCTCTCTCTGTCTCTCATGAATAAATAAATAAAATCTTAAAAAAAAGAAAGAAAAAGAAAGTGCAGAAAGAAAAAAATGGAGGAAACATAGAGCATAGGAGACATTTGGATCAAAGAAAGCTTTAACATGTATACAATCAGAGCGCATAAGGAAAAGGGAATGAGAATGAGTTCAAAGGAACAAATGAAAAAATAATGGCTGAGAATTTTTCTGAATTGTCTAGAGCCCCAACCATGAAAAAAAAAAAAAGGGAAAAAAAATACCAGGAAAAAATGCAAAAAATCTAGGTACATTATAACAAGTCTACTGAAAACCAAAAGTCAAAGGAAATTATGATAGTATCCAAAGATTAAAACATATTATCATCAAAAGATTAAATCTAAGGTAAAAAGCTAATTTATTAAGAGAAACACAGGTAAGCCAGAAACTAAGGAATGATACTCTATTTAATAGAAAATAACTATCAAATTAGAATGCTACCTCAGAGGAGAGAGTTCTTTTTTGGGCAGGTGGAAAATCTAATGTTTCATATCAGAGATATAAGGAGAAATGAAGAAGTGTGAACTGATAAGCATGTGTGTGAAATAATTCCCTATTTGTGTAAAACAAAGCAATAACATTTTTTTACATGTTAAACATACAGAATTGAAATAGATTAACAAAATGCCAGAGGAAATTAACTTGAGTTATATGGCCTAAGATGCTACATTATTTGAGAAGTGATAAATATATCCTAAGGAACGAAAGCCTAAAAATAGAGAAAAAATGGAATTAAATGAATCTTAAGGAATTATTATTTTTTTTTTTTAAATAGAGGAGAAAGAACAAAGAAGAGGTACAAAATAACACAAAGTAAGTGGTAAGACTTGGCCTAAATTCCAACTCATCAGTATGTAACAGAACAAAAAATACAGCTAAAATATGAACTTTTTCATACAGGATAAAAATGAAATTGCATGCTACTTACAATAGTCACATGAAAATATATGAATATTTTCTAACACCAGTTTTAAATCTTTGTGACAGAAATCTGTAAAACTAAGAAGAAAAATAAATCTAAAACTGGTAGGGTATTTTAAAAACTACTCTCAGTAATTAATACAGCAGCATAAAAAATCTGTAAGGATATAGAGGATTTGAAAAGCATAATAAACAAAATTGTTTAATTGCCATATATAACAATTAAACTCAACAATTGCAGAGCATACATTCTTTTTAAGTGCCCATGAAACGCTGACAGAAATTATCCATATGGTGGGCCATAAGCAAGTCTCAATACATTTCAAAGCACTGATAAAATATGGAGTTTGTTCTCTGATCATAGTAAAATCAAGCTAGAAATTAATACAGAAAAACAAGCACAAATCCCCATATATTTAGAAATGAATACACTTTTAAAATTGTGCATGAAAGAAAAACAATGGAATGATAAAGTATTTTAAGTAAATGGAAAACAGTATATTAGGTATCAGAACTTAAAAGATGCCATTGAAAAAGTGCTTAAGGAGAAATACAGAGCTCAAAACGTATTTTATATACGAAGAAATGCTGAAAGTCAGGGATCTCTGCATCCACTTTAATGAGTTAAAGAACAAACTGCAAATTATGTTTATAAGAAGAAGGAAAGAAATAATAAAGATCACAATTACTGTAAT
The DNA here is from genome assembly GCF_018345385.1 of Vulpes lagopus. Classification (NCBI taxonomy): domain Eukaryota; kingdom Metazoa; phylum Chordata; class Mammalia; order Carnivora; family Canidae; genus Vulpes; species Vulpes lagopus. Next base: position 11,610,983 of record NC_054826.1, on the reverse strand, counting down.
AGAAAACAAACATAGAATAGAAAAAGCTAACAAATACAAAAGTTGATACTTTGAAAAGAGCAATTCAATTCTAAACTTGTAAGAAAGCTGCATAAAGAAAAAGAGAAGTACCGCATCTATGCTAGGAATGAATCAAGGACATCAGGACATCATAGAAGCAGTCCAGGATTTTCAAATATACCCTATTCTCATCCTATTAACTTCTTTAGTCTCAATTAGCATTACATTATTACGTTTGCAGAAGTTGAAAACAAGGCTGCAAATTCTTTGACGCTTTTTCATTAAGAGTTGCAGAGTTGTGTCCTTTCCCTTACAATTTGAGTTTGTGAATACTTTGGGAGGGTGGGGGGAAGAAGTGATGCCATGTTATTTCCAAGGGCAGGTCATAAAAGGCCTCGAGGTTTCCTTCTTGCTGATTAGAAATAGTAATGCTTGGAGTTCTAAGCCACCATGTTAGAAGTCCAACTGGTAGGAGTCTGCCATCCTATAAGGGAGGCAAACCCAGATAGAAAGGCTCATGTGTAGTTGTTCTGGCCAAATTCCCAGCTGGACCCAGCCTCTAAGTAATCCCATTCCAGACGTTGGTGAAGAAGCCTCCAGACGAGTTCAGTTCTCAGTTCAGGTCACCCTCAGCTGTTTTTCCAACCCACAGAGTTTGTGAGCTTAACAGAATGGTTTTCTCTAAACTTTGACATGGTTTGTAATGAAGCAGTAGACATACAGAACCCCCAGCTTCTGAGAATGGTCACTTAAATGTTCTCCTACTTGCACGTTTCCTCTTGTTAGGCCATTTCTCTGAATGGAAACAGAGTCAAATTTTATTCTATTTTTTAATATTTTTTAAGATTTTATTTGAGAGGGAGAGAGAGAATGATAGAGCGAGTGCACGTGCGAGTGAGCAGAAACTAGGGAGAGGGAAGACGATGGAGAAGCAGACTCCCCTCTGAGCAGGGAGCCAATGTGGGGCTTGATCCCAGGAACTTGGGATCATGACCTGAGCTGAAGGCAGATGCTGACTTACTGAGCCACCCAGATGCTCCAGAGTCAAATTTTAAAATGACAAATCTGGTTCCATTTCTACCTTGTTTAAAACATGTTATTTAAAAAAAAAATAAAAAAATAAAAAAAAAATAAAAACATGTTATTGAGGGACGCCTGGGTGGTTCAGTGGTTGAGCGTCTGTCTTCTGCTCAGGGCGTGATCCTGGGATCCAGGATCGAGTCCTGCATCAGGCTGCATTCGAGGAGCCTGCTTCTCCCTCTGCCTGTGTCTCTGCCTCTATCTCTCATGAATAAATAAAATCTTAAAAAAAAAAAGTTACTGAATTTCCAGTGCTCTTAGCAAAAGAGAGTCAAATCTTTGTGGCTCAGCCAGCTCTCTTAGGTGTCTACATTTGCCTAATATGAACTTTGGGGGCAGGTTAGTTTACCCCGTTGCATCCTATTATGCAATATATATTTTTTCCATTACATTTGCTTTATTTATTTATTTATTTATTTATTTATTTATTTATTTATTTATTTATTTATAAGATTTTATTTATTCATGAGAGACAGAGAGAGGAAGAGACATAGGCAGAGGGAGAAGCAGGCTCCCTGTGGGGACCCCAATGGGAGACTCGATCCCAGGACCAGACCTGAGCCAAAGGCAGACGCTCAATGACTGAGCCCACTCTGGTGCCCTCAATGCATTTGCTTTAAACTGATTTTGTATAATCTTGTGAGATTATGTGCTTGGTGATTTACTTTCATTAAACACAAAATTTCTTGAATGCAGGGGGTTGTATCTAGTTCTGATGATCATTTTATTCCAGGTTCAAAAAAACAAACGTTTTGAGATGCTGGAGAGAGAGAGGTGACACAAGAAAAGACATAGAGTAAAATAAAAAAAAAAAAAGAGGCAGTTTTAAATAACTATTTGTTTGCATGATTACAGGGTCACCTACTTTGAGATAAGTGGGTTTATAGTTCCTTTTTTTTATTTTTTATTTTTTTATTTTTTTTTTATTTTTTTTATTTTTTTTTTTTTAAACTATCTAGTCTTTTTTTTTTCTAATTTTATTTATTCATGACAGTCACAGAGAGAGAAAGAGAGAGGGGCAGAGACACAGGCAGAGGGAGAAGCAGGCTCCATGCACCGGGAGCCCGACGTGGGATTCGATCCCGGGTCTCCAGGATCGCGCCCTGGGCCAAAGGCAGGCGCCAAACCGCTGCGCCACCCAGGGATCCCCTAGTTCCTTTTTTTTAAATAAAAGATGATATTTTTATTTTTTTTAATAAATTTATTTTTTATTGGTGTTCAATTTACCAACATACAGAATAACACCCAGTTTCATTTTGACAGCATCTCTGTGAGAATATTGGGATAGGGCCAGATAAATTAATTAATGAGGAAATATAATACCAAAGCCACCCCCCTCCCCCCAAAAAAATACCAAAGACCATTAAAAAAATGTAAGTGGGAACACAATTTGCCAAAATTTTTTGCAGGAAAGGTTTTAAGATGGAATTTGTAATTTTGGAGAAGGAAGGTTTTGACAGCTGCTGCAAACTAACAAGACTCCAAAACAAGACTCATTTTGAGACTGTCATTTACATGCCCATCACAATTACAACCATATAAAAAGAAGCATGTATAGCATAATAAAATACTTAAACTTGCCAAATAGAATGAGGCAGGCATGTCAATCGAAGCACTACTTCCTGTGACTTTTTTTTTTTTTCCTTTCTGTATCAATGACTATCTTAGTTTTGAAGGACAAACCATGGAATCTGTGGAACTGACTGGATTAAACTTGGTTCATTTTTTGGTGCATATAGTGCTAATTTTTATTAGGCTGTAGGAGATAATGAGTATTGAACGTGAGTCAGTTTGTAGTTAAGGAATGTGTTTTGATGCCATTTAGAACTAACACATTCGGGACACCTGGGTGGCTCAGCAGTTGAGCGTTTGCCTTTGACTCAGGGCGTGATCCCAGGATCGAGTCCCACATTGGGCTGCTGCAGAAAGCCTCCTTCCCCCTCTGCCTATGTCTCTGCCTCTCTCTCTCTCTGTCGCTCATGAATAAATAAATAAAATATTTTTTTTAAAAAGAACTAACACAATATAGGTATTTTAAAAGTTAGTAGAAATGACAATGGAGTTAATAATTTAATATCACTAGCATAAGGCATGTGTAAATAAGATGTTGTACTTAGAAGTTGGGTGTTTTTAGATGGAATTTATTTTGAAACAATAGTTAATTAAATGATAAAGAAAATACGAAAATAATATAAAGAATTCATGCTGTTGAAGAAGATAATACACTCTATTTTTAAAAAGAATGTTCATGGTGTGATAAAATGTTAGCCAGTGTCCCAAGAGATCAAATTCCTATAACATTAGTTCACCTACTGATATTTACCAGCATTTAGCCACCTAGAAGGTTCTTGACAAATACACATAGGTAAGGCCTGCGGCAGTGATAATTTACACAATGCAGAGTTTTCTCAGGACTAGTTCCCCCCCCCCTTTTTTTTTTGCTATTTTTAAAAATGGTCTTCGTTTTTTTGAAAAAAACATTTCAGTACAGTTGACAATGTCACACTAGTTTCAAGTGTACAACACAGCGATTCAACTTCTCTATCCATTATGTTGTGTTCACCACAAGCATATCTACTACCTCCCGTCGCCATTCAACGTATCACAATATCATTGACCATATTCCCTATGCTGTGCCTTTAATTGCCATGATTTATGTCATAACTAGAAGCCTATATTTCCCACTCCCCTTCACTCATTGCGCCCATCATCTCACCCCCGCCTTCTGTGGCAACCATCAGTTTGTTCTCTGTAGTTATAGGTCTCATTCTGCTTTTTTTTCATTTCATGACTTACATTATAGAAGGAGTTGATCCAGTTCTTAACTTGTCCTTACTTTTATATAAAATAAGACAGGTCCTGATGGAACCACACTGAATTGAACAGAAAGAATGTGTGATGGGTGTGACGTCGTGTTTCACCTGTCACACTTCATTGCCATTGAGCATGCCTGATATCCTTGTTACTCTCTTGCCTATGATGATTTCCTGTCTACAGTTACATTACGTAACTTCTTTGATTCGTTTGTCAGGTAAATAAGAATATGAAACTAATGTGTCAGATGATTTCTTTGTTTTGTGGAATGAGCTGTGGTTACGGGGCTAGAAATTTAGAAGGTAAGTCAAGGTTAGGCGGTTATTAAAGAGGAAAGAAAATGGAAATTGTTACCATGACCTTTGGGCAGTGTAGAGGAATAAATGAAACTAAGAGAAGGAAACCCTACATTTGAAAGATATGGTGCTGGAATGCTTTAATTCATAGAAGGAAATAAGTATAATTTGTCCTTCCACTTCATCCTCATCTTAACGTGGTGACATTGATATTATTGCTGGTATTATTCTACTTCCTGTAATGGTAACAGCAGCAGCAGTAGTAATAGTAGTAATCATAGTAATTGCTATAGTAACAGTACCAGTAGTTTTAATAACATCACTAGGCGTTTTGTAGCAGTGATGGTGGTGATGTGATGGCAGAGGTGGTAATTGCTATTACTATTTTAGGTTCCAAGTGCCTAGCTGGGAACACATAATACACTTGAAAGGCTTGATGGGAGAAAGGTTAATGTAGGATTATTTATAGATTCGTGGAAAGAACAAATGGAACCAGCAAGAGATAATGAGGAGACTAGTGACACTGGAAGCATCCCTGAGCTGGGGCTGATGAGTTAAAAGAATGGAGTGAGAGTTGTAGATGATGATGTCAGGCCATGGATGATGAGCCACCTACAGGGGCCACAACTGAAGACAATTGACATCAGCCATTCATAGAGGCAGCTCGGATGCGGGAGCACTAAATACCTCAGTAGCCCTGTCCTGCCCTCTGCCATCCTGCAGCGTCTCCATGGGCAGCAGCCAATAGGCAGCCAGAAACAAGGGTGCCCTGAGGAGACATTCCACAAGAGCAACCTTCCAGGGCATGGAACAGGGCAGAGAAGGGCACACGATGAGTCTGGAGGGACACAGGGTGAATGCCCAGCTTACAAAGAGCAACAACAAAACAACAATGGTTGTATTTACTTTTGCACTTATGATGTACCAGACACTGCTCAAGGGCATTTACATGCAGCGTTTGCTCCTTAATCAAAGTTATTATTCCTGATTGACAAAGAGTAACAGTTTAATAAAAACGAGTTGATCATACCCTCCTTTCACGTACAGGGTAGACATAGATTGCCTTGTATCAGAATTTAAGCAACAATATCACCTCCCATAAGCACTCGTGCCTAAAAATATGAAGTTCATCATTTTAAGAGAATTGCTCTCTCCTTTGTATGAGTTAAGGATGATACAGACATGAGACAGCAATGACCAATCCTTTCCTTGGATTAGAGGTTGGATAAGACTGCATAGGTGGTGGGGGGCAGAAATAGCACTAAACTGAATGGAAAAGAGAGTAAAAAACTTCTTAGAGACAAGTTGAGTCACAGCAAGTCTTCTGACTCAAGGTTCTTTACTCTTCTGTATGGAAAAAAAAGAGAGCACATTCTCAAAGTTGTTTCTTAATCTGCCACCAAGGTACTTTAAAACCTTGATAATCTAAAAGTGAAACAGAACATTACAAGGGAAAGGCACACCCAGCAAGCAATGTTGCATCAACACACACAGTTTTCTAACATCAGTAGTAACATCAGTGGCACAGAGTGCCTATTTTTCCCGGAGCTGTGTACATTAATGGTTTCTGTAGCCCTGGGAAAGGCACAGCCTTCTGCACTTTCCTTTGAACACCAGGATTATTTTCCCTCTACTTTCTTTATCCTATTTTCCTTTTGATTCAAGGTACTAGGGAAATGAACTCTAGTGATCTGCAATGGTAACCTTCTGCGGTACTTGTCAAATATGATTTGGTAGTTGAGAAACCAAGAACAAAAGCAGTAAAATTCAGTAGAAAGAGCAGTGAACTAGAGAGCAGGTGACCTAGACACCAGACATAACCAGTAACTAGCTATGGGATTTCAGAGTAATTTTTTACTCTCACCGTGCAGTAAGAATTTCACCTCCAGGCAGTCCCCCTTGCCCAGAATGACTTGTATTCCAAAAGTTCATTTTGTCCGTGTGCTTTCAAGAGCACAAAACACATTTTCCCATAGCAGCACTCTTCTCAAGGAAGCCCACAGTGTCTTATTTATGTGTGTTTCTCCTTGTAGCCACCTGATTGTATTGTGTGGTGTTTAGGAAGTGCCTTTTATGTTGTGTTGTGCTTGGCGATGGCAAGCGAGTTTCGAGCTAGCTAGAATGCAATCAACTTACTAATCAACACTTTGTGACATGCATGTGTGCATTCACACTCACCAAAGGGGTTGTCTTTTACCAATTTTGATAAAGGCAGACTCTGAATTATCATTATTAAATCAATGGCACCCTTTTAGGGGCATTAGCATAGGCTTTTAATCATGATAACATACAACCAATATACCTCCCTGTGGGCAAGGTAATGTGAAAAAACAAGGATTATGCTTATTGAGGAGAGCAAGAAAGAAGCTTTTTTTTATGAAAACATAAAAGTTGTTTTAAATTTTTTTTTCTAAGACCAGAATGCAGTGAGAAATATCTAAAGTATTTTTTTCACAGTCATGTCGATAACCAGGTGATTTAGTAGTTTTTTTGCAGACAGTTAGAAAGTCAGAAAATATAGCAAGCTTAGTATGAGCTACAAATTCTTTCCACTTCCTTTCCCATGGGATTCCCCATCTGTGTACTAGCTTTGATCTGGAGTCACAAACAAAGACTATCTGTTTATTCAAGAGATCAAATGTTACTTTTGGTACAGACCCTAGGGAAACTCAGAAGAGGGACATAAGCTTTGGGAGTACATTGATTTTCAAAGTGTTGATCTGAATAATCCATGACATACTTAGTTTCTTTGACTGTTAGAAGATATACACGAAGGTGATGAACTCACAGGGCTTTGTTCTCTGAGCATAAATCCCCTTCTTCCCTTTGCAATAGTCTTCTATATATTCACAAAGAAAATATTCTAAATGGAAAAGCTAGAGTTATATATCACTTGTATTCCAAAAGCCTATAATCCAGTAAACGTTCTTGGAGCTTCTCTGATTTTCCTGTTTTAGATTTTTAAAAACTAGATACATACTCCTTAGATGGTTGCTTATTCTTGTATGTCATACTTTGAGCTATTTTTTCCCTAAAATTCTTAATAAAGCCCATTCTTAAAAAAAGTCTTATTATTTTTTTTATAGAAGTTTCAGGTTTGCAGAACAATTGAAGAGAAAGTTCAGAGAGTTCCTATAATCCCTCTGTCCCCACACGTAGTTTCCCCTATTATTAACATTTTGTATTAGTGTGATATTCTTCTTTTTACGATGGACCAATACTGATAAATTATTTTTAACAAAAGCCTGTAGTTTGTATGAGGATTTGCTCTTTGTATCGTAGAGTTCTATGAATTGCGTCAAATGCATAATGTCTTATACCTACCATTATAGTATTATATAGAGTAGGTTCACTGCCCGAATAATCCTCTGTGCTCTACTTATTCATCCCTCCTTCCCTTGCCTCAAACCTTTGCAGCCACTGGTCTTTTTATTGTCTCTATAGTTTTGCCTTTTTCCAGAAAGTTATATGGTTGGAATCACACAGTGTATCTAGCCTTTCACACTGGCTTATTTCACTTAATGATATTTATCTAAGGTGACTCCATGTCTTCTCACATCTTGATAGCTCATTTCTTTATACTTCTGAATAATATTCTATTGTAGGGATGCATCATGCTTCGTTTCATTAGTCACCAATTAGCTACCAATTTAGGGCAATTATGAATAGATCTGCTTTATACAATCTGTATATAGGCTTTGTGGGGACATAAGTTTGCAACTCACTTGGGTAAATATCCTGGACCACTGTTGCTGAATTGTATGGAAAGACTATGTTTAGTTTTTAAAGAAATTGCCCAATTTTCTTCTGAAGTGGCTATCTCATTTGCATTCCCACCAGCAATGAATGAGGGTTTTCATTCCTCCACATCCTAGTCAGCATTTGGTGTTCTCACTGTTTTGGATTTTACTGGATATATATACTTTACATTTTTTTCTCCTAATCTGTGATTTGTCCTTTCATTCTCTTAATTTTTGTGTCATTTCATCACTTTCAGGACAACAGTTTTTTTTTTTTTTGATGAAGTCCAACTTGACCTTTTTTTCTTTCAGGAATCAGCACCATATATTAAAAAAATTGTCATCAAACTCAGGAGCACCTGGGATCCTTCCTTTTTATAGAAATTTTTATAATTTTGCATTTATATTAAGTCTGTAACCCATTTTGAGTTAAGTTTTATGAAAAAGCATAAGGTCTGTGTCTAGATGATGATGATTGGCATGTGGTTACCCAGGTGCTCCAGCATAATATATTGAAAAGACGATATCCTTTCTTCATTGAATTGTCTTTTCTCCTTTACTGAAGGTCAGTTGACTATACATGTGTGGGTCTATTTCTGGGCTCACTATTCTGTCCCACTCACCTATTTGTCCTTTCTTTCACCAATACCACATTGTCTTGCTAATTGTAGCTCTATAGTAAGTTTTGAAGTTGAGTAGCAGCAGTCCTCAGGCTTTGTTCTTTTTCTTTAATATGGTTGGCTCTTCTGTGTCTTTTGAATTTCTGTATAAACTTTGGAATCAGATTGTCCGTATGAACAAACATCTTGTTGAGATTTGGATTTGGATTGTGTTAAATCTATGCATCAACTTGGGAAGAACCAACATCTTAATAATACTGAATCTTCCTATCCATGAGCATGCAAAATCTGTTTATTTAGATTTTTTATTTTTGTTTTTTTTAAGAGTTTGTAATTTCCCTCATGTAAATCTTGTTTTGTTAGATATATATCTAAGTATTTGTTTTCTTTTGTTACCAATGAAATGTACCTATTTATCATTAAGACTTTCATCTTTATATGTACTGATACAGTCTTAACAGCCTGAAATTTAAGACAAGTTTGCCTGTTTATTTACTTATTGTAAATAATTTAAGGATTGGAAGTTATATTTTGAAACCAAATTTTTATCAACTCTACATCTGTTCAAATCTTTGTATTTATAATTGAATTTATTATTTCTGTGTTGTGAAAAGTTAAATCTACTTATATATGCCTAGAAGTTCTACTGCGGTTTTGTCTTATGACAGTGTAGGATATTAAAGATAGATTTAAATTTTTTTTTTTAATTTTTATTTATTTATGATAGTCACAGAGAGAGAGAGAGAGGCAGAGACACAGGCAGAGGGAGAAGCAGGCTCCATGCACCGGGAGCCCGACGTGGGATTCGATCCCGGGTTTCCAGGATCGCGCCCTGGGCCAAAGGCAGGCGCCAAACCGCTGCACCACCCAGGGATCCCTAAAGATAGATTTTAATAAATTAATGCATCATAGTGAAGTCTCAAACATTAAGCTCTTTAAAGGATTTTATAAAATTTCTCCTAAGTGTGGTCTTTACTATTATCTGAGATAATAGAAAAGGATGCCTATTCAAATGTCCACATTCCTAGAGTTAGGTATAAAATTAAATTACCACAGAGATAGAAGTAAACCTTAACAATGATGAGTATTTAGGAGAACACAACTGAGACTAGAAATTTGGAGTGATTTTGATAGGATCATATAGAAAGTTATGCTGGAGAACATCATATAAATCAGTTTTCTTTACTTCTAGACCCGTTCTTTTTCAACAAGTGGTACTCTCAAGCTTTTTATACTTTCTTGTCCCTGTGCTTGGAAAATGATTTAGCATCATTCTAGGCCACTGGAGAATAAGTCTCTGTAAAATAATCATTACACTTTCTATATGATTTCTGGGTGCCTTTTTACCACCAGTGACTGTTCCAGAGAGGCCATGATTTGTATATTTAGTTTAAAAACACAAGGATATTCATTTAATCAAGGAGAAGTAATAAATAGACACTGTGATTATACACTTTTATTTTAGCATCTTCGGAGATCTTAAATGGTTGCTCTCCTTAACATATATGAAAACAACTCAGGAGGACACTGCCATATGTTAAACTTGACTTGGAGGGCTCTCATTATTCTGTACAATTTGCTTAAACCAAATTAATTCATGGGAGCATTTGATGAGATAAAGGCACTCAGAATGTACTTAAACCAAAATATTGAAGTCTTAGATTATTTTCCAGTGAATAGAGAAGTACCTACTATTCTCATTCAAAAGAGGTCCTGGTTTATTTCTGGAGAATTGACACGCTAAAATATGCTGTGGGTGCCTGTAATATTACTCCATTAGATCTGTTGTCAAAAAATTGCGCTTTACATTATCTAGCTGCACACACATTGTATAAATTGCCGGGTTTTGAGATGACTTCTCTATTTGTCTTTGTGGTGTTTCGTAATACTGTGCTAATATAATGCACTGCTTTGTCTGCCCAGGTCTGCATTTAGAACTTTATTTGATCAGATTCTGGAAGAAATGCCTTGTATAACATCACGTGTGTGTTTCCCAAGTAAACTGCTTGCATTTGTACCTGCATATTTCTTATCCACTTCCTTTTTGTATGGCTTTGGCATGCTTCAGAGAAAAGACAGTTTATAGTGTATTTGATTACACAGTTAGACATAATAGTTTAGCACAATATGCTGTAATCAGGACTACTCAGAAAAGCAATTTAGTTCTGATCTTGTCAAATTAAGTGTGGTTTGAATATATAACTCACCCTCACTAAAAAAAGAGCTATTCTGAGGCAGTAGAGAGCAAAAGACAACTATTATTTGTTGTCATTATTTTCTTTTAAAGAAAAGATTGGTTGAATCAGTTGAACTGTCATGGGACTAATCTTTCAATAATATACTTTTCTGTAAGAGTGTAGAGGGGGTGGGTTGGTGGATAATACTATCAAAGTAGTATGAAATAAGATTAAAATAAAAAATAGAAGAGAGAGATGATGATGTATAAAAAAATAGGTATTTGTGTGTGAAGCCACAATATATATTAGAGGAATAAAAGAAGGAAGAAAGGAAGGATGGGCATTGAAAGGAAGACACCCTTCTCCTTTGCTTGTCAGTGCCGACATGACAGCCATTCCAACATTTGACCCCTTGATATCTGTGTTCTCAAAACTAGAGCTTATTTCCTTTGAGCTTCATACTGACTGAACCACGAATACCTGCTCTACAAACTCCAACTCCCAATGAAATCATCTGGCTGTGATCACAGGTGGCTTTTGATAGTGGTGCATTACATAGCTTGTGTGCTTTTCAACCGGGTTCCTCTTTTCTTGCACTTTTTCTGTTACCACTCCTTAATAAAGATGAGAGGTTTAAAAATAAAGTTTATTTTGTAACATATTTCTGACATACTATCAGAAGTTTCTTGGGAAAGAAGAAAATAATAATGGGCTCAGGAATTTTCCTATTTAAACTAAATTAATTTTGGTGATCATCAAATTAACAAGGTCTTGGGGAAGTAGGGATTTTTGCATAATGTTAGGAGACTTGTAAAACGGTCTAAAGTTTATTAAGAGTTATTTATCATTAATTGCGCAAATTGAAAAATGTACCTGCCTCTACTTTTGATAAAAACAGCCACATTAATTTACTTCTAAAATATACTCATAAACATTTGCTGAATATATGTGCAAGCACACACATTATTAACATTGCTTTATTTGCCTTTTTTTAACATTGCTTTAATGCCAAACAATAGTAAAAGTTTGGTACAACACAACTACCTACTGAATGTGTATTAATTAAATAAATGATGGTACATTCTTATCCTGCTACTTTTGGAATAAACGAGGTTGGCCAGTAAAAGCTGTTAGGAAAATGTGTAAAATATATTATTCAGTGAAAACAAGCACAATTTATAAAGTATGAAGAGTTTGTTCATTTTTATGTAATTATGTGGCACGTCCTCAGAGATGTCATAATAGTCAGATCTGAGGGGTATCTGGGTGGCTCAGTTGGTTTAGCATCTGCCTTCAGCTCAGGTTATGATTCCAGGGTCCTGGGATCAAGCCCTGTGTTGGATTCCCTGCTCAGTAGGGAGTCTGCTTCTCTCTCTGCTCCTTCCTCTTCTAGTGTTCTCTTTCTTGAATGAATAAATAAATAAAATAGTTAAAAAAAATACTCAAACCTGAGTTTTTATCATCTATTTCAACTTCCTTCTGTATCCTGCCACAATTTAATATAATATGCTGTTTAATATGATTTATTTTTATAACTATGTAAATATATGATAGACACACAGACAAACATACCATGAAAGAGAACATAGCTGAGGAGGAAAACTCTAGGCTGTGATCTGCAAATTGTTCAATTAAATTGTAGAGACATAATTGTAGGAATTGGGAAGTATAATTAGTCTTGAACTACATCAAACCCTGGTGTAAGGTACCTGCCTTATTACAACTAAGCACATGTAATTTCTGTTAATCAGTGGTGGAATCTTCTACAAAGCTTTTATTAGGAGTCAAGATGGTCAATGATTTTTTATAATAAAATAAATGTTATTTTGAAAAGAGTAGACTAAAAGTATAGGATAACCCACATGGGCCCAATAAATATACCATACATCTAGGAAATAATGTAATAATATTTAGCATTTTTATCTCACATATTTATAATATAAAAGATCTATCTTCTTTCCTAGATGGGAGGATTCTCTAGGGCAGAACATGCAGTTGTTATATCAACTCGAACACTACTGACTCTCAATAAATATTTGGAGAAGGAATCTTTTGATGATTAAAAATAATGCCCTTTGCAGCTAAAGGACAAATATCTCTCCAAGTGATCAGCTATTAGTTTGTATTTTAGAAATTCTTCCCTAATATAAATACACAACCAACTTATTTGTTCAACTGTTTAAAATAAATTGTGTTGCTTGCATTGTTGAAATATTCTAATTTATTCTATTTATTGTTTCCCTTATCTTAGGGGATTCCTTCTAGATTGACTCTTTGGAGCTATCTCAACCTTATTGAATGTAAATATCTTTCATTTTCATCATTTTTTGGAAAAGCTTCAGTTGCTCTATGTCTAATAGTATGCAAGTCATTGCATCGCCTAGGGGAAGCTCCATATGATTTCTGTCCTTACTTCCATGTAGATACTTGGATACTCAATTTTCATGGAAGTAAATGGAATTCTGCTTTCTTTGGCAGACACGTGTATTCACTGTTTATATTGAGATTCCATGGGTCCTAGCATGCATTTCCTCAGCTCCCACCCATGAGAGAGAAGACTAAATCACTGGCAAGTAATAATGTTCTATGAATTGTGCTTTTCTTTCTCACAGTCAGCCTCTCAGTGGTAAGCTAGTTTTTGAGAGCAAGTTGGACTATTTTTGAAGCCACATAAACTATTTTAGGTGACAAGAGGACCATTTGGTGCACTGAAGTAGTAATTTGCTAGTGGCCTAAAAGAATTAATGAAGCTTTCAAAGGCATATGACAGACTAGAAAGGATTATGCACCCAAAAAATTGTTTTAATGTAAATGAAAACATCAACTAAAAAGACATATGGTCTGTTCAGAGGATGCAAATTAGAAAAAAATTTCCAATGGATAAGAAGAGACTTGGAAAGAATGAAAACACAGAAAACAAATTTATAAAGATAAGCAGAATTTTTATATAATTTATATAACATGATATGATGTAGTATGATATATGATATAATAGAACCTATAATGCCATACATAATAAGTCCACATAAAGTCATTGACATGTGGCAGGAAATGAGTGTGGCATAAATCATTTAAAGCTGGTATAAAGTTTTCATGAAATTTACATTACAAATTTCAGAAATCATAATGGAAAACTGCCATTTTTAATACCATATAGACATATAGCTATGTAATATAGAGCTCAAGTATCGCATATACAATTATAAATGTAAAAAAGGGATTTTTTCTAAATGAATGAATTAGCCTTATCGATAGACAAGTTAATATTATTTGAAAGTTGTCAAAATGAATAAAAAGGGATATACTCTATAGAGAAACCATTCTGGTATATTAAAAAGATTATGCCCACTTAAGTTTAAAGAGAGAGAGAGAGTTTTGCTCTCTGTAGCGCTTTCTCAGAACAGAATTCTGCTTTTGTATGCAGAGCTGTGCAAGTTTGTGCCTGCAGAGGTGATGTGTGCAAATATCCTCAGCCTTCTTTACTTTTTTGGCCAACCAAGGACTGGATAGGAGCTTTGAGGAAGGGAGGAAAGGAAGTTCAAGATATTTAATTTTCTTGTTCCTCCCTCCTTATGTATTTGCCACTTCTCAGGGAGGTGACCCTCTCTGTTCAGGGAACCCTCTCTGCAGAGGGTGCCCTCTCCCCAAAGGGAATTCTCTCCACACAGTCACCTCTCTTTCTGGGGTTTTGGGAAACACATGGCTCCCTGCCTTACCTTTTGAGAGTAGAGGCAGCAACGGCACCAACTTTCTTCAACCTCGGGCGCAGCCTTCTCTTTTGAGGTCTACTTATATTTTGATTGTAATTTAAAAAATGTTTTCATTGATTGCTCCTCAGATAATGCCCACTTGAGCATGCCATTTATTTCCTTGCCAGGACTCTGACTGATTCAAGTTATGTTTCTTTGTACCCTAGCGGTAGGAGAATTTACAGTGGAGGTAATTGAGGCCTCATAGAGAAAATGAAAAAAATCAAGAGTAACCAATGAAAACCTCAGTAAGCTTCAAATTCGTTTTACTAAGTTAAAAAAAAAAAAAGAAGAAGGAAGGAAGGAGAAAAGGAAGGAAGTAAGCAGGCAAGCAGCACACTAAAAGAAATACTAAGGAATTCTTCCTAAAGGTCTTCAAGAAGTAATAGACCCTGTGTTATATTGCATTTACAATCCTGATATATAGAGATGTGTTTGTAGTACTTTTTTTTCCCCCTCACTTCATCCCTTCTCCCACCACCACCCCCTTTCAAACTAATATTTACGATATTGTTTCAGTTCCTGCAGAAAAACTAGTCAAGGTTTTAGTTGTCTGAGGTATGGGGTTTTAGCTGTTTTGGACTCTGAAAACATTGAATCCTGCCTTTCCCTCTACTGCTCCCACAAATTCAGTCTACCTCCAGTTGGAATGGTCACGTTCACTCAGCAGCTCCCTTCTGCACAGATGCCAGGGGAGAATGGTTCTAAGATCTAGTCTTCACTTATCATTTCCATTTACTTTTTTTATCCAGTCATCATGTAACATTATTCTTCCCTAAAGTACTCAAAGTATATTGATTTTTAACAGCATTTATCAGGATTCCAAAAAGTTACATGCAGTAAATTTACAAGTATTGAAATTTTTCCATAAAGACAATGTAAATTTTGGGTGTGATATGCCAAATAACTACTTTGAAGGAGAAATGGAGTTCAAAATGAGTAACTGGTATATGTGAAAAATTATGGATATTCTCACTGAAACTAGGAGACAAAAAAAATCCCTATTACTTAAAATAGTTGAAAAATTAATAACTGCAATTAGATGTGAATTAGAAATAAGAGATAAGAATATGAATCCAGGAATGGAAGAGATATATAGGCGATGTCTACCACTGTACCCGGTATTCTGTTTGTCTTACCCATTTTTCCTCTTTCCTGGCTTCTCTTGGGTTAAATAACTTTTTTAAAATCACATTTTAATGTATAGCATTTGTAATATAACTCTTTGTATTGCTTCCTTAGGGATTTCTGTAAAGTTTGCAAAATATATTTTTAACTTTCATGTTCTGTGTGGAACTAATATTACACCCGTTCAGAGAAAAACGTAAGAACCTTGCATCTAAAAGATTGATTGACTTACTTTACTTACTTCCCTTTTTATATGCTTTACTTGTCATATGTATGACATTTACATACATTACAAACTGGACAAAACTATGTTTTTCCTTTGGCATTTAACAGTAATATATATATTTTAATTGTGAAGAAAATAGAGTGTATTTTTATATTTATTCAGATATTTATCATTTCTACTGTTCATTTTTCTTCCTGCAGGTTTGAATTTTCACCTAGTGTCCTTTCCTTTTACCCTAGAGTTTCTTTTATTATTTCTTGTAGTGCATCTCTGATGGAAACATGATCTTTTAGTTTTATTTTATATAAAAATATCTTTATTTTACCTTCATTACTGAAGGCCATTTTCACTGGACATAGAATTCTTAATAACATCTCTTTTGATTGTTTCTGTTGACAGGACAAAGGTCATTTGTATCCTGGATCCACTGAATTTAATGTGTTATTTTTCTCTGCTTTCTCTGCCTGCTTTCAATATTTTTTCCTTTATTTTCAGTTTACTTAGATTTGATTTATGATTTACTCCGTCTGCTTAGAGTTTTCAGATTTTCACTATTTCCTTATTTCTGGGAGGTTTTAGACCATTTATTTCAAATCTTTTTCAGACCCATTTTCTCCTTCTCTTTTGATTGTTTTTTCCTTTTACACTATTATCAAATCTTTGATATTATCTTGTAAGTCACTGACACTCTATTTTTCTTTTTTTTTTTTCATTTTGTGTTCTACCTGTAGGATGATTTTTATTGATCTGTTTTCAAATTTATTGACTCTTTATTCTGTTAGGTTCAATCTCTATTTCAGCCCACCCATTTCTTTTTTGCATGTTCTATAATTTCAATTTATTTATTTTTACAGGTTTTACTTTTCTGCTGAGATTTCCATTACAGTCATTAACTATGGCAATGTTAAACATTTTATTTTGCTCGATATAGTTGCCACTTTAAAACACGTGTCTGCTAATTCAGCATATAGATTATCTCATGATCAGTCTTCATTGATGACATTTTCCCTTAGTAGGAGTCATGTTATTTTTTTAACATGTCCTTTAAATTTGGATTGTATTCTTACTTCTGAAAATAACATTATATAGAGACTCTAAATTTCCTTCCATGCCTCTGAAAAATATTCATTTAGTTTCTCCCGTAAAAGTTACCATGGCTGGATTCAAACTACAAACTCTGTGCCCCTTGAAAGGGCAGGAACTAGAAAGTCTCTTCAGTTATTTTGGTCTTATTGCGGCTATTTATTGTCTGCCTAGTGCATGCCTAGTTTAGGGATCAACTGGGATTTGAACAGGATTTATATGTCAAGGCTCTCCTATGTGCCAAAATGATCCTTAGGAAATATCCTGTTTTAGTTTTCTGTTGCTGCTATAACAAATTACCACAAATTTCACTGGCTTAAAACAATACAAATTTATCATCTTACAGTTCTTAGAAATCCAATAAGGTATCACTGGGTAAAATCAACTTGTTGGCAGGACTGACTTCCTTTCCAGAGGCTTTATGAGGAGAATCCATTTTCTCGTCCAGTTTCTAGAGTCTTTCCCACACTCTACCACCGGAGTCTCCCTTCCTCCATTTTCAAAACCAGCATTGCTACATCTTTCTGACCCTCCTTCTGTGGCCATCTCTCTCTCTGACCATCACAAGGAAAGCCTCTCCACTTTGAATAACTCATGTGATTAGTTTGGGCTCTTCTGGATAATCCAGGATAATCTTCCATGGCCAGCTTCTTAATCACATCTACAAGTCCCTTTTGCTATATAAGGTAACATATTCCCAGGTTCCAGGGATTTGGATCTGAACATTTTATCAAAGGGTCATTATTCTGGCCACTACACCACACTACTCTATAGATATTTATAACAAGATGGTGTAGAAACACACTCATCAAGAGGTAAGGATCTCCTTAAATTTGGGCAGGGTTGAGATTCACATGGAAGTTGTGAAGGTTAATTTCATATGTCAACTTGATTGGGCTAAGAAAGGTGCAAATAGCTAGTAAACATTATTTCTGGGTGTAGCTCTGAGGGTGTCTCTGGGAAGAGATTAGCATTTGAATCAGTAGACTGAGTATAGAAGATCACTCTCACCAATGCTGGTGGGTGTCACCCAGTCTGTTGAGAACCTGAATAGACCAATAAGGTAGAGGCAAGGTGAATGTATTCTCTTGGCTGGGACATCTGTCTTCTCCTGCACTCAGATCCTAGTACTTCTGATCCTTCTGGCTTTGGACTTCAACTGAATTACACCATTGGTTTTCGTGGTTCTCTAGCTTTTCCGCAACAAATCTTGGGACTTCTAGGCCTCCATAATCAGGTGAGCCAATTCCTATAATAAATCTCTTCATGTGTATGTACTTGATTTTCTTTCACCTGAGCAATCCTAACACAGAAGTGATGCAACATAATTTCCAAGAGCAAGTGATAAAGGTTAATACCGTTTTTGTTGGTTTTGGACAACAGTGCTGAGATTGGCATTGGCAGCTAACATCAACCAACAGCTGTGTAAGTGACAGCCTTAAAGATGACATTAATCCCACCCTCCATCTAACTGAAATTATATGAGAGATGTCTAGAGAGTTGCTTAGGTTTACTCATTCAACCCATAGAACTGTAAAGGACAAATTTCATTGATTATTGTTGGTTTTAGATATTAAGATATATATTTATTATTCTGCCATGGACAACCAACACTTTCACAGGTTCTATCCTTTCTGGGATTTCTACTCTTGATTTTTAGCTACTCTGTTTACCCCAAATCCTGCCCTCTGGTTCTTCACAGTAGTAACCTGTAGGATTCTGTGTAGTTCTAGCCATCTGTCCTCTATGGTGCTAACCACAGCCTGCATTCGAGCCAGTGTTTATGACACTTCATTCCTTTGTTTCAATCATAGAATCTTCTCAATATCCTGCCCATTTTCGTTAATTTTCTAGTGGTTGTTTGGTTTGGGTTTTATTCAGAATTTATAGCTGTTGCCCATGTCCATTTGAAGCATCTATGTCATTGCCAGAAACAGAACCACTAATATCAATAGATTTTTAAACATACTAATTTCTCAAATCAGTATTTTAGATTATTTCACATATACAGAGCAGTATGTGTGCTGATGTACCTTAGACCTATACAACCTCCATTTCAGTTTATCAAGTCTTAATAGGTTTATTAAATCCAAGTTATGATGATTTATGCTTCAGACATTTTTTTACTCTTAAGAAATAATTCACTGAAAAGGCATTTGGATCTATCCTTCTTTGACTGGACTTACATTTCTAGCATAAATCCTATATGATACATTTTGAAATATAGTGTTAGATTAAAGCTGTTAGTATTCTATTGGGAATTATTCATTAATATTTATAAATGGAAAAAGCTTTTAATTTTACCTGTGTGTATGCATAACTAATTGGGTTGTTACAAAACAGATGGTAGATTTAGAAATAAATTAGATGATTCCAATTTTGTGAAAATTATCTCTACAAAGATTTAAATAAATAGTAGTTAATTTTTCCTAAGAGATTTAATAGCACATGACTTGGAAGGTACCTTGGCTCGGTGCTACTTTAGTTAGTACATTTAGTTTCTATTTCATTTATTTTCTATCCATTTTTGTCAACTGCTCTTTGTTTAAAATATAGATATCTTGACCACAGATTGTTTTATAACTCTTTCATTTAGTTATAAAGCATTTGTTGAGTCTGATTTTTATCCTGTTATTAATTTATTTTTCCGTTTTGGTCAGTTATTTATGTTAATCTTTTAAAATTTATTGAGATTTGTTTCATTATCATCCATGTGTTCAGGTTGTTGAATGCCCCATATGCCCCTGAAAATAATGTGGACTATCTTCTTGTTGGTCATTTGGTGGAATTTTCTAGGGATATCAATATGTTAAGCTGTTTGATACTGTTATTCAAGTCTTTTATACTCACATTGATTTTGTGAGTAATTTTTGTATCAATGAGATGATTAGAAATACATGTTGGCATCTCCACGTATACTTGTAAATTGTTTATTTCTTCTTTTACTTCTTTGAATTTTTGCTTTTATGTATTTAGAAATTCAGTTATTAGGGATGTATATATTTGGAATTGTTACAGTTGCTTGTTGAATTGACTCTTTTATCATAGTGAAATGCCCCTCTTTATGCCTGTGTTGGTTTGAAACCCTCTCAGGAGCTTCCCTGGGTGTAATCTGAAACTGATCTCCATATGCAGAGGATAGGGAGAGAACAGAGAAAAAGGTAGAGCACTCCAGGTTGGTAGGTGGCGGTTTTAATAAGCAAAGGAAACTTACATCTGAGGCTGGTCTTGGGCAGCAGGAAGATGAATGTATCTCTGCATCTGCCTGCCAAATCTTAAAGGTTTCTGAAGAGGCTAACTGGGTTTAGTCGTGTATACTGTGCAGGTGTTCCCTATACCACATCACTATCTAAAGGCTTAAGTCCTTGGAGCAGTTTCTGGGAATGGGAAGGCAAACGAAACTCACATTCCAAGGATAGGGGAGGTGGTAAGGAGCTTCTAGTCACCTGGGTCCTGTTCAACTGGCAGTCACATTTTTTCAATGACCAACAGGCTGGTGATATTTTTTCTTGTGAAGTCTACTTTGAATGATATTACACAGCAACTTTCAATTTCTTATAAATAGTGTTTGTGTTATGTATTTTCCATTGTTCATTTTTAGCCTATTTTATTTTTATATTAAACATTATTATCTTACAGAAAGAGTATAACTAGTTCTTACTTTTTATTTTTTTTTATTTTTATTTTTTAGTTCTTACTTTTTAATACGATAAGGCAATGTTTACTTTTCAATGAGGATTTTTAGGTCATTTTACTTAGATTATCAGTGTGGTTGGTCTGAATGCTATCATTCCAACCATTATTTTCCATTTGCTCTCTCTATTCTTTTTAAGCTATTTCTCCTTTTCCTGTCTTATTTTAGATTGAATATTTTGAATTAACAGGGTTTTCTTTTTGATCAAGTGTTCATAAAATATTTTATTTGACTTTATCTTCACTAAAACTTGTTATCGATAGTGTTTCGAATATCAGAGTTGTATTTTTTTAGTGATTAGTCTAACCTTTAAACTACGCATCTTTAACTTATCACAGTATTCCTTCAAATAATATTATGCCATTTTATGTCGAATGTAAAAATTTTACGTCAATATATTTCTTCCTCCTTTCGTCATGTTGTTTGTTTAATAGAGATTTTAGTTCCACATATGATACATCTCTATTCTATATAGATACACTGTTATTTTAAAATTTATTTTTAGGGATATCTGGGTAGCTCAGCAGGTGAGCATCTGCCTTTGGCTTAGGGTGTGATTCTGGATTCCCGGGATCGAGTCCTGTATCAGGCTCCTTGCATGGAGCCTGCTTCTCCTCCCTCTGCCTATGTCTCTGCCTCTCTTTCTCTCTGTGTCTTTCATGAATAAATGAATAAAATCTTTAAAAATTATTTTTGAAAGGAATAATATTTATTTCTTCTTTTTGAAAACCTTATCAGTATCACTCATCCCCCTATCACTTCCCCTTTGGAGCTACCAGTTTGTTTTCTGTGTTTAATAAGAGTCTGTTTTTTTGTTGTTGTTGTTGTCTTTTTTTCCTCATCTGCTTGCTTCCTTTCTTATGTACTACATATGAATGAAATCATATGGTAAGTGTCTTTTTCTGTCTGACCTATTTTATTTATTTCATTTAGCATTATACCCTCTAGGTCATCTATGTAGTTGCAAATGGCAAGATTTCATTCTTTTTTATGATTGAGTAATATTCCACTGTATGTATGTGTGTATTTTTTCACATCTTCTTTTACCATTTATCTATTGATGGACACTCAGATTGCTCCATATCTTGGCTATTGTAAATGATGCCATAATAAACATAGAGGTGTGTATATCTTTTCAAATTAGTGTTTTGTTTTCTTTGGGTAAATAACCGGTAATAGAATTATCAGATCATATGGTAATTCTATTTTTAATTTTTTACAAAGATTTTATTTATTTATTCATGAGAGACACAAAGAGAGAGAGAGGCAGAGACACAAGCAGAGGGAAAAGCTGGCTCCATGCAGGGAGCCTGATGTGGGACTCAATGCCAGGACTCCAGGATCACGCCCTAAGCCAAAGGTAGACACAGACTCTTGACTGCTGAGCCACCCAGGCGTCCCTATTTTTAATTTTTTAAGGAACCTCCATGCTGTTCTCCACAATGGTTACACTGACTTGCATTCCCACCAACAGTGCCCAGTGGCTCCTTTTCTTCACATGTTCACCAACACTAGTTATTTCTTGTGTTTGATTCTAGGCATTTTGACAGATGTGAGATTAAATCTCATTGTGGTTTGATTTACATTTCCCTGATGATTAGTGATGTTGAACATCCTTTCATGTGTCTGCTGGCCATCTGTATGTTTCTTTGGAAAAATATCTGTCTATTCTGGTCCTCCACCCATTTTGTAATTAGATTATTTGTTTAAAATAATTGCTAAAAACAAATTATCTTTTAAACATTGATAAGTGAAAAGGTACTTTTGTATATATTTACCCAAATATTTACCACTTATATTCTATCCTTTTGCATAACTCCATATGTTAATCTGCTGTCATTTTTTTCTTTAAGGTTTCTTGTCAAAATTCAACATTTTTCATAGTGAAAGTCTGCTGGCAAAAACTTCCCTTAGCTCCGATCATCTAAAAAAGGTCTTTTTTCTCTTCATTTTAAAATATATTTTAATTGGATATAAAACAAATTTTATATCCATAAGAATAAAAATGTATTATATTGACAAGTTCTTTATTTTATCCTTAAAGATAATATTGCTATCCCTTCTGGAGTGTGTTTGTTTGTTTGATTGTTTGTTTTTATTTCTTTTTGGCAGAAGCTTCTGTTAACTTTTATGATTGTTTTTCTACTTATTTTGCTTTCATATTGTTGAATTTATTTGATGCATAGAGTTCATGGTTTTGATTATTCATCAGATTTGAAAAAAGATATTCTCTCTCTACCCTGGCCTTCTTGGGCTTCAATCCCACATATGTTCAACCACATGCTACAGGCCCACAGATTACTAAAACTTTTCATTTTTTTCTGTCCTTTTCCCTATTTATGCTCTATGTGAATAATTTCCATTGCTTTTCAAGTTTATTAATAATTTATTTTTCAGAGTGTACTATGCTATTAATCATACCCAGTGGCTTTTTTGTTTTATTCATTTATTTTTTAATAGCTTCATTGAATTTTAGCTGATATCCAAAGAACTGTATATACTTAATGTGTGACATTTGATGAATTTGGACATGCAAACGCCTATAATACCATCACGTCAATTAAGGTAACAGATATATCCAGCTTTTCCTAGAAATTCTTTCTTTCCGTTAGTTGTAGCTTTTCATTTTGGATTTTTTTGGTCCGTGTGTGTGTGTGTGTGTGTGTGTGTGTGTGTGTGTGTGTGTTTGAAAACAATGTGAGATCTGTCCAAGTGGCTTCTTAACAGTTTTTGAAGTGCACAATACTGTATCATTAACTATAGATACTATGTTGAACAGAAGATCTATAGAACTTACTCAGCATAACTGAAGCTTCATAGCCACTGAATAACAACTCCCCATTTTGTCACCCTCCAGCTCTGATAGTATTGTATTCCCTTCTGAGTTCGACTACTTTAATGAACTCATGTAAGTGGAATCTTGCAGTATTTGTCCTTCTGTGATGGAATTTATTTGACTTAGTAGGATGTCCTCCAGGTTCTTCTATGTGTCACAAATGACAGGATTTCCATGTTTTTTTTTTAAGAGCTGAATAATATTGCTAGTATATGTGTATATATGTTTTCTTTACATCTGGAAGTGGCATTAAGACAGACATATAGACCACAAGAAAAAAAATACAGAGTTCAGAAATAAACCTATGCATATATGTATGGTCAATTGATCTTTGACAAGGTTGCCAAGAACACACAATGTGGAAAAGATAGTCTCTTCAACAAATGATATTGGAAGAACTAGTTATCCATTTGCAAAAAAAGTAAAGTTGAACCTTTATACCACATGCAAAATTAAGCATAAAATTGAAGACTTAAACTTAAGATCTGAAACTAAAACTCCTAGAAGAAAATATAGGAGAAAGCTTCTTGACATTGGTGTTGGCAATGGTTTCTTGAATACGACACCACAAGCATAATCGACAAAAGCAAATATAACAAGTGGGACTATAGTAAATGAAAAAAAGATTTTTCATTTTAGATAGTGAATTTGGATCTTTTTTATATCTTTCATTTCCCTCCTCATTATCTTCATGTATTTTTGAAAACCTCGATTTTACTTTGAATACCTTTATTGTATTGTAAACTTATTCTACTATCTCTATCATCTTTGTATTTCTTTCTACTCTTCTAGTTATTTTTCACATGTTCCCATTTCTTAGCATGTCTAGTAACATTATTGTTGAACGTCTTTTGGACTTTTTAGACTTGCTTTAAATAAATGTTTGTTTTTTCTTTCTGGTTTGCTCTTGAGTTACTTTTTGTTCTGCATGATCATTTTGAGGCTTATTTTAATGTTTTATTAAGATTATCTAAAATAACATTTACTCTCTGAGTAATTTATCTTCATTATTTAAGCATGACCCTCTGGAGTTTCTAGTAAATGTTGTATTTGATTACTGAAGACTTTGTGATCTGGTGGGGACAGAAATAGTTTCCAGCTCTTTGTGACTTCTGGGAACAATTCAGCTTCTAGCTACTCACTCTTACTGCATCACCCTGTGGAGTTAGATCCTATACATGAATATCTTAATATTCAATAAAGATTTAAGGGAATGCAGACTTTTGAAGCTTTTTTGACTATTTCCCTCTCTTTAGATCTCTATCCCACCACCTGCAGCTACATCTATGAACTCTGATCTGTGTCTCCTCAATTTAGTAAGACTGTCACACTCTATTGATCTCCTTTCCTGCCCTATGATTCAGAATATGCCTCCTGGCATGAAGCCTGGACAATCTTAGGTTCACCTCATTTTTCCTTTTCCCAGTATTACAACCCCACGCTCCCTGTTGTCTATTGTCTGAACACAGTTAAATACATTTTGTTTAGATGTTTAAGACAGAAGGCCAAATTTCAGTTCATCTTACTCCATCATTGTGAAGATGAGAAGGAAGAAAGTTAAACATTTTTAGTTACTATCATAATTTGAAAAATCTCAGACTTTTTCAGTTTGAAAATACAAAATCCATGAATATTACAAACAAATGGTCATAATAAGTTCCAGGAAATAAATTGATGATGTATGTTCTTGAGATCAAATACTCATTTAAAGATTAAGATATCTATGCATCTGAATATTTCATCTACTAGATAAATGCAAACATAGCAAAGTAAACAATGCTTGTAAGATGTATGGATTACTCCGTTATTCTAATATGTAAGCCAGCCTAAGGCAATTAGAAAAATAGTGAGATGTAGCCGAAGGTTTGATTTTTTCTATAGAGAACTACATCCCCAACTGGCAATTGTCTTATTGTATAGACAGAATTCAATTATAACAAAAATGCAGCAAAATTAAAAAATGTGTTTTCTTAAAAGCTTCATTTGAGAATTCAACAATACCAAAATTTCATCTGTCAAATAAGATATAGCAGCATGTCACACCCTTCAGAAAACTCTTATGCCTGTAAAATAATTAAGTGTGAGGTTTAAAACAATATTGACCACATAAAATTAATTTGCCCATTAACACACAAGCATAATTAGTTTTATCTTGTTCTAAGAGAGCACATTTTCAAACATCTAAACTGCACTCTAGCCACTGAATAATAGAGATGGGTTAATTTAGATAGGTTAATTTTTCTTCATTAATACATAATTGTGATAATTAAAGACTTGTTACTGAGGCTGTTTTAGATATCTATCAATTTGGAAAGAAAATACTAAAACTTTATAAGCAAATGTTATGTGGATTATACAGAATGAAGCTAGACTTTGTTTAAAAACTCTCAAATGGGGGCAGCCAGGGTGGCTCAGCAGTTTAGTGCCACCTTCAGCCAGGGGCCTGATCCCGGAGACCCAGGATCCAGTCCTACGTCAGGCTCCCTGCGTGGAGCTTGCTTCTCCCTCTCCCTCTGTGTCTCTGTGTGTTTTTCATGAATAAATAAATCTTTAAAAAAACCTCTGGAATGTTTAAAGAGTAATATTTTATATTAACTTATTATATAATTGTGATGTTCACTTGATGATTAAGAAAACACATCTTTATCTTTTATTTCATTAAATGAAATAATCACTTTTATTGTTTTAGAAACACAACATAGTGCTGGACCTTTTATGGTCTTTTCCTCCTCACTCCTTCAGATTTCTATGGGGGAATTGGTCATTCCCCTTCATACCTTGTCCCCTTCATATCATATGGTCTCACCCCATACACATTCTCCCACTCTTCTAAGAAATATACCCTACTGTTCAATCATGCTTCAGCTTTATTATAAGGATCTCTTATTTCAAGTAGGAAACATTCTATTATAAACAATAACCTTCACTTCTTTTAGTTTGAACAATAGTTTTATTTTATGATTTTTTAAAGATTCTATTTATTTATTCATGAGAGGCACAGAAAGAGAGAGAGGGGCAGAGAGACACAGGCAGAGAGAGAAGCAGGCTCCATGAAGGGAGCCTAATGTGGGACTCGATCCCGGGTCTCCAGGATCACACCCTGGGCAAAGCTGGCATTAAACTGCTGAGCTACCTGGGCTGCCCTGTTTTTTTTTTTTTTTTTTTTTTTGTTGTTGTTGTTGTTTGTTTTTTTTTTTTTTTTTTAATTAACATAGGAATTAATGGTGGTCCATTGGCAGGCAGATGTTCAGACTGATTGACTCAGAACTGCCTAATATCATCACATGCTTGCTTCTTCCCCACACTGATGAAAGATGACTACAGCATTTGTAAGTATATACGGGCATAGAAAGCTCTTCACTTTCTTAGATCTCTTTTGAGAAGATGGAAATCTTTTCCCAGAAGCATCTAGAAACTTCTGCTATCTGTGTCAGGACTTGGTCTGCAAGTCCATTGCTAATTCAAACTTTGTCATTAGGTCTTAAATTGTGGTTATTGGGTTCAACTAATCACTAGAGAAAAACTGGTCACTGTGAAAACCTCCAGGCTGACACTATTGCCCATCATTAAGGAAAGAGTATAGGAAGTGAAAATGCATAGAAGCCCAAAGATCAGAAGGATTAAAATCATACATGGGGAGAGTACTAGAGAAAGACAGACAGAGATATAGACAGAAAGAAGGAACTGGAATTCTATTTTGGCTGAGTTGATTGGAGTAGTTTTTGGAATTTAGAAGAGGAGAAAAACATTATTGGGCAGCTGTGGTGTGAAAGAGGAAAAAAGATTACAAAGAATATTGTAAGGAGGGTGGCTGTGATTTGTTTTTGGCTGTGGTTTATAGTTGCAATAAATATTTCTTTGGTGCCTTAGACACTTAAAATTACATTAAAATTTTGTTGAGCTGTTATTTTGTTGTGTTGGATCTCTACAAAATATTCCTTCAATTTGTTGCCCACAGTTGCTTTTCCTTAATAGTAATTATTGATAAATGCAATAAATATAAATATTTGATAGATAAGTTACCACATCTGTAAAAGTGGTATGCTTCAAATCAAAGGCAAGTCTTTAAAATTTGTTTTGTTTAAATTTATACTCCTGAGTTTGTAAATTAAAATGATATAGAAAAAGTCTAGAAAACAGCTTTATGAGGTATGAAGTTTTGCTACTAGATGTGTCAGGCATATGTGTGACTTAAACTAAGAAAGTAAATTATCTTAAATGCCTAGAAGTGGAATTCCTGGGTCAGAGAGTGGGCATGTGTTTAGTTTTAGAAGAGGATATCAAACAGGGGCACCTGGGGTAGCTCAGTCAGTTGAGTGACCAACTTGGTTGCTTAGGTCATGATCTCAGGGTTGTGGGATCAGCCCCATGTCAGGCTCCCCACTCAGCAGGGAGTCTGCTTCTCTCTCTCCCACTGCCACTCCCCCCACTTGCACTCTCTCTCTCTCCCCCCTTTCTCAAAAGTAAGTAAATAAAAATATGTCAAATAGTTCTTTCTAAATAATTAAACACATTTGCATTTCACCAGCAATGTAGGAGGTCCAGTTGTTCCATGTTCTCACCAACATATAGTATCACAGCTTTTTAAATTTAGACATCCTGGTTTTCTATATTATCTCTCCATTTTTCATTACATTTCCTGGATTTAATGATGTGAAAGGAGCATTTAACACAAGCTCTTGGATTTCTTCTTTTATGAAATGCTTATTCAACTATTTTCCCGTTATTTGTCTTCTTACTGATTATTCCTGTGTGAAGATTGTGAACATACCTTCTTTAAGCTTGCTCCTTGAAGCTTTACAGTTTGACATTTACATTTACGTCTCTGATCTATTACACACTTTTACACATCTTCTGAAGTAGATGCAAAGGTTCATGTTTTTCTACATATTTATTTGGTTTTTTTTTCCAGCACCATTTTCATAAAACATTCTATCCCTAATATTGAATATATAATTAAAATTTATTTAACCTAAAAAAATACAGATTAAGATGTCCCATGATCTAAAGCGACAAAGGCTGAGATGAGCCAGATTTGAGATTAGCAGATAAAGCCTTAAAACAGCTCTGTTAAATGTATGCAAACACTTCAAGGAAAAAATAAATTATGACATTAGAAAGCCTGAGTGGCTCAGGCAGTTAAGCAACTGACTTTTGATCTCGGCTCAGGTCTTGATTTCAGGGTCATAAGTTCAAATCCTGCATTAAAAAAAAATATTATGACGAATTACTATATGAGGAATACTAGGTCAAAATAGAAACTTAAAACCTGAGAAGTACAGTATGGGAAATGAAATGTTCCTATAATGTTCTTAATAGCAGATTGATGATAGTAGAAAAAAGGTTCAGCAAACATGAAAGCAGGTCAATAGATATTCTTCAATCTGTAGAACACTGAGTAAAAAATTAAAAAAAGGAACAGAGCATCAGTGAGGGACAATACTGAGCAGAATGATGAGAAGGTAGAAAAGAGTTTTGCATAAATATCACCTCAATTTACTAAATATAATTAAGTAAAACAAAACAAAACAAAACAAAACACATAGAGGTATGGATCTCAGCAAACTTAAAATAGCAGAGAAGATGCAAAGAAAATCAAGGGGCATCCTAGTGAAATTGGTAAAGGCAAAGAAACAGAGAATATTGAATGTATCCAGAGAAAAGAAAACTTCCATTTAGGGAAGCATTGATATTATCACATGATATATAAAGTCTCATCGTAAACAGGGGAGGCCAGGAAACAGTGGACTAACATTTTTAAAGTGGTGACAACAATTTTACAGACTTTATCAACCCAAAATTCTACACCCAGTGAAAATTTATTAAAAAATAAATAAAATTTAATAATAAAATTTATTAAAAACACATGTTCAGATAACTTTTTTTTTTCTTAATGATGGAATTCAACTCTATGGTAAGTAGAACTGTGCTTCCACGCCCTAATCATGGGGATTTTGACCATATTATTTTACAAGGTAAAAGGGGCTTTTGCTGATTTTATAATCAGGAGGTTATCTTGGATTATATGGGTGTAGCCAATGCAATCATATGTGCTTTTAAAAGCAACAGAAGAAGGCAGAAAAGGAAGGTAGAGAGATTCAAAAAGAGAAGGATTGATTGCTTCTTTAATGATGGTGAGAGTCTCAAGCGAGAACCAGAGAGATGTCTCTAGTAGCTGAGGGTGAAAGAGGATGTCAGTCACCAGGAACAGGATTCAGCCTGAGTCTGGAAGTAGATTCTTCTGTTGAGCCTCCAGAGAGTACATCCTGGCTGACACCTGGAATTTGGCCTCGTGCAACTCTTGCAGACACTGCAGACAAGCTTACTTGGCCTTCTGAAGCCAGAAGTGTAAGATAGTAAATGAATGTGTGTGTGTGTGTGTGTGAAGCAACTAAATTGGTGATTTGTATGGCAGCAACAGAAAACCGATATAACCCCAAACAGAATTGCATCACAAGGAAGAACTAAAAGTTCTTCAAGCTGCAATCATACCTGGTCTAAACTCAGATTTCTCCAGATTTAGAAAGTCATAAAGATCCCTGGAAATGGTAAATGCATGAGAAAATACACAGAACTGAGGCACGTGGGTAGTGAAGGTGGTTAAGCATCCGGGTCTTGATTTTGGCTCAGGTCATGATCTCAGGGTTGTGAGATAGAGCCCCAAGTTGGGTTCTGTGCTGGGTGAGCAGCCTGCTTGAGATTCTCTCTCCGCCTCTCCCTCTGCCCCCTCTCTCCCTCTCCCTCTCTAATATATATTATTATATATTATAGATATATATTATACATACATGTTATAATTATTATGCATCTATATTAGAGGGAGAGGACTATTTTGTAAGTTTAATTTTTTTCAATGAAAATGTACTATTTACATCCAAGTTATAAATTTTATATGAAACTTATAAAGAATACATATGTAAAATATGACATAAATTCCACTAAGGATAGAATAGAATATATTATACTATTGTCATAGAAGTTCAATATCTTTTTATTTCTTTATTATAATTTGCAGGATTATATCCTTTTGCCTGCTTAATTTAAAGATCTTTCCTTCTTTTTATCTTTAGTGTTCAGCAGTTTTATAATGATGTTCCCTGGTGTGGCTTTATTTATATTTATGAAGCTTTGGGTTAGTAGGACATGTTGAAGTAAAGATGGATGTTTTTCATCACTTTTGGAAAACTGTCATCCATTATTTTAAGATACTGCATAGCCTCATTTCTCCTCTTTTCCTCTTTTTTCGAAGATTCCAATTCCCTACAATTACTGCAAACAGTCTCCTTTCACATGTTGTTTACATATGATACTTGCTATGGTTTTACTTTTGTATTTTTCTCTTCATGCTTTCTCTTCATGCTTATATCTATTATTTGCTTCTGGTCCATATTCAAGATTATTAAATTCTTTCTTTTCAGGAGTACTGACTCTAAGCCGTATGTGTTTAACCTATGCATTTTATCAGTTTATGAATTTCATTATTTTTTAATATATAAAGCTTTTTGTCTTTTAATTTGGTAAGCATGATTATCTATCTATCTATCTATCTATCTATCTATCTATTTATTTATTTATCTATTTATTTATTTATTTATTTTATTTAGAGAATAAGAGAGTACACCTGTGAGTGGAGGGATAGTTGTAGAGGGAGAGAAAAAACTTTCAAGCAGGTTTGATGGCCAACCTGGGGCTAGATCTTACAACCCTGAGATCATGACCTGAGACAAAATCAAGAGTCTGATCCTTAAGTGACTGAGTCACCCAGGTGCCCCAAGCAAGATCCTTTAAAGTCTGTGTCTAATATCATCATTACCTGAATGCTGGATAATTTTAATCATTTTTTCCCTATATTTTTGGCTTTTAGTCATTTTCTTTGATCTAGTTTTGTTTCTCTGTGTTCCTCATTTTAACTGAAAAATTGTTTACATACTTTGTGGATTTTGATAATATTTATTCCAAAAAGTATGTACTTGTTTTCTAACAGGTAACTAGGCTAGTGGCACAAGTACTTTTGCATCACCATAGACTAAACAAGAATCTAGCTCATGGGAAACTGGGAGCCAGTTCTTGACTCCAAATATTATTTAAAGCTTGAGTATTTGCCAGGTACCCCCTTGCTGGGCCGATAACGTCAGTGTTTGTCTTGTTAGTATGGTGGGTTAACTATAAATGCGCACACTTCTCAGCCTTCGGGTCATGCCATTGGAATGAGAAAGTGTCCTCTGGTGTCCAGCAGCTCCCCATAGTCTACTCACCTTCCTACTTTACTCTTTTCCAGGTTATGACAGCTTTCTTATGCCCTGAGATAAATATAATTTTTATATTTAAGTCCAACTTTTCTGGTTGTTCTCAGTGAAAAGTTGATGCAGGCCACCTATTCCATCATTTCTGAAATGACCAATTGATTTTTACATATATTAATATTTGCACAATGTTATCATGGAAAATATAGACTCCTAAAAATTTGACACACACACACATTTAAATACTTTTAGTAACTTTGGACACAGGTTATCAAGTGGTTAGAAAGAACACATAAATAAAATCTTTGCAGTTAATAATTTGATGTAGAGTATTGCAAAAAATAATGTGACTTGACTGTATAAACAGGGTTTGATTATTAATTTTCACATATGAACTCACTGACATTATTATTTTTGTTATTTTGTACATAGATGCATAGGTGACACGGTATAGAGAATTAAATTATTGTTCATGGAATTTTAGTTTTGTAGAAACCAATAACCACTGTAGAGCATCTTGATCTCTTAGTTTTTCTTCAGTAATAGTACAGCATTATCTACAAATAAATTTACTATGAATAAGTCCACTATATAAAAATAATTTGCAGTACTCTCAAACTTGTCATCTCATAAGTCTAATATACACTTATTAGAATCTCTATTCTATACCTATGACTTGAGAATTCAGTGTTAGTTTCATAGCATATGCAAATATGCAAGTTCATGGACATTACAAACCCCTTGAAAGCCCCTATGGGAGAACTCAAAAGTAATGAGGCCCTCATCTGTTCCAAGGTTATATGTGCCTCGTACCAAGAACTGCAAAATTAAAATAATTTGTAAAACACTTGTATCTAATTTCCTCTTCACTGACAGAAAAAAAAAAAAAGGTAAGAAAAGAAGTGGAACTTTAAATTTGTCCTATGAAAATTTATAGTGGGTTATAGTTTATAAAAAGCAGATAGAGAATGTTGTTACTAATTTTGCATTGTTAATTTATAATCACCAGGAAAAGAGCAAAAAAGATTGAATTCTATCTTTTAAGTTGAAAATATATTGTGTTTCCAGAACTGAGTTTCTTACTTACATGTCATCAAATACATTAATCTTTTTCATTTCTAGCTTTATCTTTTTATCACTAAAAATTATAAAAATATTATCCTGTACTTTTTAATGCAACTATAGTTGACTTTATTATTTCTCTACTCTTAGAATAATTGTTTATATAGTTGTGAATGTATATTGAAGTGTTTTTCAACTAAACATAAATTCTATAATTGTGTAATTCAAAAGTAATGTACATGGAGATGCCACAAAACCTGTTTCCACTAATATTCAAAATTCATTCATACCCTGGCAATAAGACGACTGATGAAGTATAAATATTTTCTTCATTTTAAAGACATTCTTGTTGATTAAGAACAGAGTATATGCTGAACACTTTATATCTTTTCAGAATTTCTTTTTCTAACAGTGTTTGGAATGAATTCAATGAGGGTAGATGAGATTTGCATAAGGGAGATATAACTGATTACATTAATATATGCCATTTGGTTAAGAGACCACTAGAGTCATGAAGATATAATCTATGCAAAACAGAATTACTCAATATTGCATAAGAGAACAGAAAACATTCCCAGGAATTTTTAATTCATATAACTGAAAACCCTTCTTATAAAAACCTGGTAATGGTAAACTAAAAGCAAAATTGTTTATATACAGTTAACATCTACAATTAAAAATATCTATTGATGCCAGCTTCATACTAGTGATTACTTTTTATGTAAGTACCCAGGTGGCATTTTCTGTGGCCTCTGGTTAGGAACCTCTGTTTGTAGCTCTCTGACTGTGAGCACAATGATAGCAAATCATTTCTACACACTCAATGCAAACAAGATGTCAAGAAAAGAACTCTTGCATATGCAGTTCCACTCAGATTCAGAGGATTTAAATCTATTTGCTTTTTCAGCTGTGATCTAAATGATAAATTCTAAGCAAATCTCTCAACTGTGATTTAACTGAATGATGAAAACTTTTCTTGGGAGGAATCCATGATTTATAGAGCTTAGCACCAAATAAAATTTCTTGGAAGCTCGAGAATTAATCATTTTTGGTAGAATTTTTTTTTTGGTATAAAAATATGTACTTCTCTTCTCCCTTACTACCCCCAGGCAGCCTCTCATTGCTATCCATTACTCACTGCTGTGTACAGGTGCCTCCTGGCTGACGCACCTTTCACAGCATTGGCCATAGAAATGGTAAACATTCAATGACTATTGACTGAATGTGACGGTGAAGAGCTGCGTGGAGTTAATACGGTGGGAAACAGTATAAAATATATTCTCTCTTTCTGATCACTGGTGTTTATCATTTTGTGCTACTTTTTATTCCGAAGAACAGTTTTTCTGTAGTGGGAGAAGTTTTTATCGTTTCTTTTCTTTCTTTCTTTCTTTCTTTCTTTCTTTCTTTCTTTCTTTCTTTCTTTCTTTCTTTCTTTCTTTTAAGTCAAAAGGGAAGGAAATGGGTTCTAGATCACATGAGACCTCTATTTCTATCTGATATAATGAATCAAATAACTGAAGTGGTAGATTGAACAGGCGTTTTCCTTTTGTGTGGTTTGGTATTTTCAGCAGATGTCACCTTCGCCATGGAATAAATAGCAAATCATATACAAACTCGGGGTTAACCAGACGAAGTGGCTTAAATGAGATGAATTGTGGGTTGTTGGGAGAGCTCCATGAGCAAAACGTCTCTCAGGCTTAGGCTCTCTGTTTGACCTGTAGTTTTAAAGATAAATAGCATCTCTAAAGCTACACAGACATTATTTATTCTGATGCTAGCATTACAGATTAAGAAATTATGCAGACTGAGAAAGGTTAAAGATTAATTATTTGAAGTAACCAGTAATTATACGAAGTACCCAAATTCATCCACTGTGTACCCAGGCTTCTATCTACTACCTGTTAGACAACTTCTCAGATTTGGGTAAAATAAATTGATCATTTACTCTATATGCTTTTCCATTTGTCTTAAAAATTATAAGCTAACATTTCAATTTACAGCCAAATACTATTGAAAGGTTTAAGGCATTGCAGTGGTATTGTAACCGATGCCCTGTGATGACATGTTTAGGTTAGGAAGTAGTTTTCCAGAATACAGCATCCTGAGAGCAAGCCCTTTAGGGCTTAAGAGATGAACTTGATGTTGGCAAGTGTAGGTAGTGCTGAGGGATAGCGGTGGATCAGAGAGCAGCCCTGTATTGAAGAGTCAGCCAAGGGAAAGAGGGGAGCGGTCAGCCAGTATTAGATAAGAACTGGGAGAAAAAAGGAAAGACCAACAAGATATCCCTGCAAATTAGTATCAGCGTGGTCAGTGTTTTCAGAGACTGTCAGTGCAATGTCGTTTCATGGAAACTCTTATAATAGAATGAGTTGTTAACAATGTAATTTAAGAAATACTCTGCTTTGCTATGAAGTAAGACATATATGTTAGAAAATAAAATGTACTTCCAAAGTAGACTAGGAGTGGCATCATTCACCAAAAGAGACACAGCATTCTAAAAGACTGTGGGCAAGGAGTATGAGGAAAAATAGTGCCAAGATATGAGGACCAAGAGATCTGTAGCCGCAAGATTACATGAGAATTTATAAACTATATTAAGGTATTTAGATTTTTTCTCCTGAAGATACTGGGGAAGCATCATAGTGTTTTAAAAAGGGATTCATATTTATATCATAAAAAGATCACACTAGCAGCAGTTTGTAGAATGCATAAGACAGGGGACAGGAAATGGTCAGGAGAACCAGACAGGAGTCTCTATAGCAAGACTGCAAGGTAAGCCCTGATGTCAGCCTGAACAAAATAAGACAAGGGGATAGAAAGATGTGGTTAGATTTAAGAAATGTGGGGATCCCTGGGTGGCGCAGCGGTTTGGCGCCTGCCTTTGGCCCAGGGCGCGATCCTGGAGACCCGGGATCGAATCCCACGTCGGGCTCCCGGTGCATGGAGCCTGCTTCTCCCTCTGCCTGTGTCTCTGCCTCTCTCTCTCTCTCTCTGTGACTATCATAAATAAAAAAAAAAAAAAAAAAGATTTAAGAAATGTTAAAATAGGACAATGAATAGAAGTCCATGTTTAAATAGGTATAAAGAATAAGGTAGAGAGAGTCATTATAAGTAACTCCCTTGTTATATTTCTGGTTTGATGGTAGATAGTGGAATTATTCACTGAAGAGAGTTCATGTTAGTTTGTGACCATCCCTGGAGCATCCAAGGGATGGAAATGATAGAAAAACACTGAATATTATTTTGGAGCGCTGAAGAGATCTTTAGCCTCTTAGTTTTGGGATTCATTAGGTTTGGGAGCTACGATTAAAGCTACGGATACTTGTTTTCTATGCTGAAAAACAAATCATTAAAAATGCAAGTGTTTGAAAAATATTCATATGTAATCTCACAGTTCTGTAGGTCAGAAGCATGTGCCAGGCTCAGCTGAGCTCTCTCTCAGGGTTTCTATCAAATCTCTATCCAGACTGGAAAAAGAGATGTTGGTTACCAGGGCTGCAGTCACTTCTGTGTGTCAGGGATGTCCTCTAGTCTCACTGGTTGTTGGAGTAATTCAGTCTCGGGAGGTTGCAGGAATGAGTTACCCACTCTCTTCCCAGCTGCCAATGGGCCTGCTCTCAGTTCCAAGAAGTCATCCTCCATTTCTTTCTATGTGGTTTTCTCTCTAGCAATATAATTTCTTTCTTCAAGGCCAGCAGGAGAATCCCTCTCATTCTGAGTTCAATTGATAAGCGACCTGAAATATATCTTCAACATTCGGGGAAGTGATATCCCATGATTAACAGGTCTGGCCTACACTCAAGGGGAAGGGACTCTGTAGGGTATACACACCAGGAGGCGGGAAGTTTTGGCACCATTTTTTATTCTATTTACCATGGTATGGGTGTAGGCAAGTTCCCTAAAAGACAGAGAGCAGAGTACAAAAGAAGAGAATTTAGAGAAGCATGAGAACAATAACACTTGAGGATTAATAGGAAAAAATCCATCTGCAAAAAAAAATTATGAACTGAGACAACAACATGAGAAATGTGTATGATTGGTTAGAACCTTTGGCCCTGCATTCTTAAGGCTATTAATTAATCACTGTTACTGCCATGATTTCCTGCCTCATTTTATTGCACATTCCTTAAAATACTTATGGTCTTCCCACTAAATTATGACCAATACATGATATTATCGCAAAATAATACTTTGGTTATAATTTATAAATTAACTTTTAGAATCCAAAAGTGTTGTCATACCAAATAATGACTTCAGTATCATTAGACCATGAAAAGCCTGGGGTTTCTGACAATTTATGTTAAAGGAGTTCTGCAAGGGGAGGTGTTTGTCCACAGAAAGTATACATGGGCTTGAGCAATATACTCAAAATCTGAAAGGCATAGAAACTGTATTAATCCCTGTCACTTGTGGATCAGTTTCCACAGGTAATATATATTATTCTCTTTTGTAAAAATTGCCAGATTGTATGTTTGTGAATATATTTAACCTTAGCTCTTGGACCAAGATCCCAGAGACCACATTTCAAATATTCATCTTTTCGTGCCTATATATAACACTATGTCAAAAAAATATTGAGTATATGCTTGTGGAATAAACAAATGAAGGGAAAAGAAAGTGATTTTACTTCATAATAAGACCTCTAATATATTTTTCCTTTTAGATATTTTTGTAGAAATTAACACAATACTGATTTAATTTTAAATAAAATAACACGGATATGAAAGTGGACTATTTCCTATAGAATGCTGCCACTGACAATATATGGACTCTTTAAAGCAGAGATGGATTTTGACATTTTATTGAGTTGGTCCCTGAGAAAAGACTGACCTGAAAAAGTGTCCATATAAGCCCAGGTCTGCTCAGTGCTTCACTTGGGAAAGAAAAGGTCCATTTAAACTGACAGAAATGGATGCAATGACCCAAATTAGTGAAATAAGGCCAACTTTAGCTCAGGTTAAAAAAAAACATTTTTTTTTATTCTTTCTAATATAAAAAGGACATTCTAGAAGTTAAAAGGAAGAAAAAAAAAAAGGAAGTTTAAGCAGTAGGAACCAAAATACAATTAGACTTACATCTAAAGGTTCACAAGAAGCCAGAAATGAAAATTTCATTATATATCCCTAGAAAATACAAAATATCAGAATCACTACAGTGAAACTATACTGATAGACATCTGTAAGAGGTCTATATTTCACATTCACAGAAACTAATATCATATTTATAACTAACATTTTTTAAAATGCCCAAACATAAACAAAATAAGTATATTTATTGCTTCTGGAGTTCTAAAAATTTAACTTAATTCACTCAAGCAAAATGTTAAAAAAAAATTAAGATAATAATGTCATTATTAATTTTAAATTCTATGATTTACTAATTAAAGTAATGGCCTAATAGGTAAAAATGACTAGTGTTGCATTTTCTGCTTCATACGTACTAGCCCTGTGTATATTCAAATATATGAAGAAATTAAATATGGTGAAGTGATGGCTCAAATAACACATTGAACTACTTCTGAAATTATTATTCAGTTTTATACTGGGTAAAATCTGTTTCTTGTAAGTCTTATTTAACAGGTCTCCATTCTTCTATATCAGTGTCAAAAAACATATAAAACTATCATTTACTTCATATGCCCTTGATTTATATATTTATTTTGTATAGCAATTGGTTTATTTGTTTTTATTTCTTCATATTATTCCTACAATAATTTTGCAAAAAATGTGATGCTAAACTGTCTACTTCAGTTTCATTGGCTCTTTTTTCTTTGAAATACACATACTGGTAAAAGGATCAATTATTCTCTAATCTGTTCTCTACATTTGCAATTATGCATGGAAAACAAGAAAAATCGTGGTTTGGAATTTCTCCTTGAAGTCTGATTTCATATTTCTGGACAATAGTATTTAAAATAAAAGTTGCAGATTCTGATATAAGGGTGTGTTTGAATCCCTATGGGTAAAGATTTATTTTTCTTCATTGAAAAAGCCAATATGGTAATTAATGTACATTCATTGGTAGCTATTTTTCAGTGATATGCATAATTGAAGAAGGATATCATTCAACTCTCTTCAATTTCTCATTTAGAAATGCTATCAATTTTCTTCAAGAATTGTAAAAAACAATATTTGTTTGTGATTCTGAAGGATTGTGTCTTCCCCAGTAGTTAAGAGATTCTTTGATCTCAAAGATTAATCCTGAGGTCAGGTTTTGGCCAGCTTCAGTTGTGTTGTGTCGATGGATTCTATACTGCGATATAATCTATTTAATCAATGGATTTGCATTTCATAACAGATCAAATTCTGTATCATCTATAATATATGTATACATTGTACCTACATATAATGTGCTGATGAACACGAATTGTTTTTTCGTAAGCAATACCTCAGATGCAGTCAATTTATAAATATACTTAGAGAATCAATGATAAAATTTTCATTTTAAGGCTATTAATATATTATCTCATTATGTGCTATTATACTACTATATATTACATTGTAATATAACTTAATTTATATATTCCTAAAGGGATAAAAATTTTCAATGAACTTTAAATAATTTCAAAGAAATTGTGACATTTTATATATTCCTTCATGTGTCTCTTTAAAAATATTCCTTTCTCTCTACATAATATTTCAGAAATTTCAGTAATTACAAACATACTTATGGTACTTAAAACACTGATGACACTTTATCTTTGATGTTTACTTTTTCCATAATTACATGTTTCGTGTATTTTATCTAAGAACACATTGGCCTTTAGTTCTATAGCTCTGTACTCATACTTTCTGCTCAATTTGTTATAAAATATAGCACTTCTTAATGCCACAGATAGATGACTTTTATTGATAATATCTTATAAAATGTACTCTCAAATTAGATGTTTGTAGGTTAAAGGGCTGCAGTGGCGCCTGCGCAGCTCAGTTAAGCGTCCAGTTTTTGGTTCCAGCTTGGATCATAGTCTCATGGGTTATGTGACTAAGCCCCTTGTGGGGCTCCACACTCAGCAAGGTGTTTGCCTGAGATTCGCTCTCTTTCCCTCTGCGCCTCATCCCACTTGTGCTTTCTTTCTCTAAAATGAATATTCAAAAATAATTGCAATTTGATGAAAAAAATTCAGAGAAGAGCTGCTTTTAGACCATTCTCTGTATTGCTGTGACTCTGTGTTCATAC
This sequence comes from Vulpes lagopus, assembly GCF_018345385.1. Lineage (NCBI taxonomy): Eukaryota > Metazoa > Chordata > Mammalia > Carnivora > Canidae > Vulpes > Vulpes lagopus. The sequence goes on along the minus strand of NC_054826.1, from coordinate 11,571,059 downwards.
AATTTCATGAAAAGCAGAAAAATAAACCACTGTAAGTTCAGTGGAAGAAGTGATCATGCCAATCATATAACATAAAATTGAGTAACATTTTGGTCACATAAAATGTAACTGCAGAGATTATATTTTAAAAGACAAATTCATATTAGAATTTGGATTCCTGTGAACCCTGAAAACAGGAGCTCTTCTATTGCATTGATCTTTCAGTGGTAAAGATGAAATTTATGAGTTTACAGTTTTTATGTCATTCTATAGTTGGTATGGATGAGTCTTTAAAAACGTGTTTATAGGACCTTAAAAGTGAATCACACAAGTAGTACTAGTTTTTTATGGTATGATTTCCTTCCTCCTCCTCCTTGTGACATTGTTTAACTTTTACATGTACTATGAACGATAAGCATTGTTACCATTACTGCTTTGGACAAAAATGTCCTTCACATCAATTAAAATTAAGAAATATAAAAGAGTATGTTTTGCCTTTATGTATCCCTTTTCCAATACTTACCCTTTCTTCATCATTCTGCCTGGTAATTCCATCTAAGATATCATCAGTTCCAGATTCCAACCATGACTTAATTTTTTATTCTTTTTAAAGATTTTTATTTATTTATTCATGAGAGACACAGAGGGAGAGGCAGAGACATAGGTGGAGAGAGAAGCAGGCCCCATGCAAGGAGCCTGATGTGGGACTCGATCCCAGGACTCCAGGATCACGCCCAGAGCCAGGATCAACTGCTGAGCCACGCCCTGAGCCAGGATCAACTGCTGAGCCATCCCCCAGCCATGACTTTAAAATAAGAAATTTGCTTAGAAAAGAGTAGTAAACCTTATTTGCTCTCTGCACTTTTATTGTGCACTTACTTGAATCTTCTCCAAGAGTTTCTTGGATCTTCTAGAGCCAGGTGACATTTGATGGCAAACATACTATAAAATTTGTATGTAGATATCGTTGAGTGAATTCAGCTTTGAAGGTAAGTATACAATCTGCTCTGTCCAATCTATTAGCAACTCTAATCTGATTATTTTGAAAATGCGCTTTGCTTGCTTTCACTCAAATTACTTTTTTATCTTGCTTACGAAGCCTCTTTCTCTGTTTCTTGACATTCTTGTTATATTATTCTGTATCTTTTCCTTACACTTTTCTTTAAATATTTGTCATAAGTAAGGCATGATTTTTCCTATATAAACACTCTATGATTAGGGAACCCTCATTGTCTTTAACTGCTAAAGGATAATAATCATGCTTTACTAATTGTTTCCCTATTTAAGTTCTTTCATACTGATTGTGTGTAGTTCATACAGCACACATCACGATTAAATATTCTATTTTTTCCTTCTCCACCATTTCTTAAGATGAAAGACAGAAATTGATAAATTCTATGCTTTTCCACTGATTCTTTGAAATTATCATTAATCCTCTTAATACTTAAACACCCCTTCTTTTGGAGTTCACATCAACAACTTTGATGGCAATGTTTAAAATTATTTTGATATTATCTAGTCACCTCCTTTCATTATACTCAATTATTATTGCACTTAATCATGATTTCCACTCTATATGCCTTTTAAGGGGTTTTTACTTTTGAGAGGGCTAATCACTTGTTTTGGGTAAAACCCAACTGCTTTATTTCATTCTTATTTTAGGTGACTAGATATTGGAGGCAGAAAAAAGTAAAGCCTTTATTAGATTCAATGACAAATATATTCTCTTATCATATTTTGGCTCTTGTTACCTTTAGGGAATCCTTTTGTTAATTGCAAAATGATGGCTAACATTCCAAAAATGCTTACTTTATAAATTTCACTTTATAAATTTGTGGGTCCTCAATCCCACAAATCTGTCCACCTTCCTAACAAACAGTAAAAAGTGTTGAATTTTGCTTTGCAAATAATAATGTGTCCATTATTATAAAGTATAATGAGGGGCACCTGGGTGGTTCAGATGGTTAAGGTCATGATGTCAGGATCCTGGTATTGAGCCCAGCCTTGGGCTCTATGCTTAGCCAGGAGTCTGATTCTCCCTTTTCCTCTCCCTCTGCTCCGCCATACATACACACTCTTTCTCTTTCTCTCTCAAGTAAATAAAATATGTAAAAAATAAAAAAGGATAATGAGAAAATACTCTCAAACTATACTTTCTGTAACTTATCAGTATATAGAACTTTCATTTATGGTCTCTTCCACTAGATCTTTCCCTGGGGAAAGTAGTGGTTAAATTTCTTCCACATAAACCATAGTAATAATTCCCTATTATTACTCTGAGTCAAATTGCTATTTTCCAATCATGGTCTATGCACTCCTTCTTTATTAGATTATCCATGTTGTTCCCTTCAGGTGGAATATTCTTTTTCCCTGTCTAATTATACAAATCACACCATCATAGGACTAATGCCACTTGCATGATGCTTTCCATGATCCTTCCAACTGAAAGATTATTCTTTATTTTGTGAACATAGATTGGATATTTTTGCTTATAATCTTTTACATTTAAAAATTCATATAAGGCTTATATTTAAAATTAAATTTAGAAGTCTGATTGTATCCCTATCATATATCCTTTATCAGCTGGTATAGTAATTTCCCTTCAGCATGCTATGTACTTTAATCAATAATGTGCGAATGAACATTATTGTGGAATAGTGTTTCCAGATTGCTTTTGACATGTAGAAAGATCTTAAATATTTGCAGTTATATAGACAAAGTTATAGCTTGCAAATGCATATGCAGTAACCGTGGCTTCACATTTAAAATGCACAATGAAATTAGTCCAAATAAGGTTAAGAGTTTGGATGATAATTGGACTGATGATTATTCTTTCATTTTGCAGTTCTTAGTAACTACTCTTTTCTTGAGTGATAGGAATCACCTGATTGCTGTTCAAATTTGTAAAAAAAGATAAATGACTGTAATTCCTTTTCTTTAGTTAAGTTCCTTCTGGATTTAGTTCCAGGGAATTACATAAGAGCCAAAGATTATTATTTTAGGTTAATATTTGGCTTGACCATAATTTTATAGTGTATAAAAGAGAAGCTCCATTATACTTCCTATGTTCTGCCATTAACAGGAATAGGAGCCAAATAATGTGTCTATTATGTGTTGGACTTTAACTCAAGTGCTTTGCATTGTGCTTTGCATTGCATCGCTTTGCTTTAGAGACCAGTAGAGTTCTACCAATGAGTCCATCAATGACATATCTTTGTATAGTTCCCTGTCTTTAATTCTCTGAATGTTGAGTCTGTGAATATAATGGGATTTTTTTATTCCGGTGATTACAGAATTATCTTATCTGACAAAGATGAGGGAATTTTGATGATGCAATTAAACAACATTATGACTAGAACTGGGCTAGCTTTCTGAAAGGCTTTTAATATGTGAGGTGAGGAAAGTTAATCTAGTTAAGAATTGGGCCAGGTTTGAGATTTGTGATTCATACAATTAATCTACATTCTCTATAGTCAAGTTGTTCAGTGATATCACATTTAAGGTGAAGGCTGGTTTGCCAAGGTTTGTTTGTTTGTTTGTTTGTTTGTTTGTTTCTTTCTTTCTTTCTTTTTCTCTTTTCCTCTCTTCTATCCTTTCCTCTCTTCTTTCTTTGCCCTTCCCCCCGCCCCCGCCTTGTCTTTTATTCCTACTCTTCTCTCCAAGCTTTTGGCTCTACTTTATGCTGTGTTTCTGATTAAGCCTTCATCTTAGAGATGAACGTGATCCTGGACTGAGGTGGTGCACCTGTTCAGTGCTCCTGCCCCTTCCTGGAATAATTCAGAGTAGAACACATATGCCTGCTCCGCCCCTAGAGGTAGAATGCTGTTTTTTCTTGCTCACTTGATGTGTAACTTGTTTTCATCGGTGCCCTAACATGACAATGTCATCACCCTTCTACCAACAGTTTAAGTCTTTCAAGTTGCTCACATTTTAATAAATTGTTCATGTAAGCTCTGAGAGCAATTGATAAGAGTAACAATGATCTTGCCATTCAGAGGGTGATAAAATGGCTTCTAGTGATACGGATCGTAGGAATTTTGTCTTAATGCGATTTATTTGTGATTTCAGCTTTTATGCTGAAGGGAATACTTTACGCGGACTTCATCTGACATCCAGTTTTTCCTGTTAAGCAGAATTCTAAGAAATGTTATCTCTTTAAACACTTCTCCCTAATAGGGCTTATCTTTATTCTAAATCTAGATATGGTGTGAATTCAGCAATGAGCCATCCACAATTACTTGATTTTGATAAATTTTCTTCATTAAATCACCAGCTTTTATCCAAGGAGCCCCCCATTTTCAAAGGAAAGAACTGATAGCTTTCTTTCAAAATCTTTTTATCCTTAACTCAATCCTGAATGCACAAAGGAAACAACACATTCTCCTGAGATTTTTGTTCTTTGAATTTTAGGACAATGAAACTTCGCTCCAGGGGTATTGCCGCCCAAGGCAATGAATCAAATCATATATTATTACCTTAGGATTTATGCTGGAGATACTGTCAATGACATACTACGAGATTCAATGAACAGTACCAATAAATTAGAACATTAGAAAATTGACAATAAGGTCAAACTATTAATCAATTTTTCCTTTGTCACCAAGAATGAAAAGTAAAGAAAGGATTTCCATTATAATTCTGAATCAATTCAGCTTAGAGACATTATTTTAAACCATCTAGATCTCTGAGAGACATATTGCTGCTGTACTTTACCAACAGTTAAAATCAGAAGATGTAATGGAATTCATTTAGAATGTGTCATTATCTTGGCTCAAGCTTCTGACTACTGGATGAGCTGTTTACACCACTTGTTCAGTGGTTGTTGAGACACATAGTTACTTATGACAATCAGTCACTGGAGATTATACCCAGGGAGGGAAAGAACACTTTGGACAAACCTATCCACCCTATCAAGTAGTTCGCAATACAGCTTCCTCTATTATGACCTTTAACAAATAACTTATTTTTTAAACATTTTGTTGGATTTATATTTTTCCTGACTTCATTTCCACATAATTAAAGGTGTAATTCCTCTTGTCATTTTCTTATAATGCATGTTCTTCAGACATGGAAGGGGTAGGGAGTAATGAGGGATCAGCAATGAAAGTCAAAGATATGTAATGTTTACATTTCTTTCACTTAAAAATAATTTACTTTCCCTTTTGAATTGCTTTCTATACAGTAAAATGGGCTATCCATGTGTTCCGTCTCATAGTTATTATTAACTAGTATTGCCCTGTTCATTTATATTTCCTATATTCTATATTTATAAGGAGATTAAAGGGTGTTTACTAGTTATAAACTAAATAAGTCATGAGAATATAGCACATAGCATAGGCAATAGAGTCGATCATATTACCATATTACTGACAGATGGTAAGTAGCCCTATGGAGGTGATAATTTCTTAAAGTCTAAAAATATCAAATCAAGATGTTGCATACCTGAAACTAATATATTATTCTATATCAATGATAAAGCAACACATTGTCATTAAAAAAAAGAACTCAAGAAGACTATCTTGAAAGGACATGCTGGTTTTATTTTTCTATAGATTATATACAGATTTGCTTGTTGATTCTTATTTATCTTGGGAAGAAACGAGAAGAAATGGTTTTAACAAAGATATATAGATTGCCCTATTTATATTATTATGTCTCCCAGTATCTTATTTTTTTTATATACAAGGTTATTGCCACCTTTATGGTTCAGTAAGTGACTGCAGCCTTATTGGGAATTTCAATAAGGACATCAAGGGAACATCTAGACTCACTTGAAACCATAGTTGCATTCATCTTGGAGTAATAGACCATCCATCATAGAGGCTTGTCCTGCCTGACCTAATATATGTCTTGTCCCGGGAATTTCAGAGTGGCCTGGTAGTTTGTCTGAGTCACTCGCCATTCTTAGGCAAAACTATGAGGGCAGATAGAGTTACCATCTACCTAGAAGGATATATAACATAAAATTAATCTTTACCTACTTGTTGTAATCTTTTTGTGTTGTGATTTTAGAGGTGAAAATCATGACAGAGAATACTAAATATCTATTAGAGAAGAAAAAAAAGTAAAATAGAGTTTAAATTACGTAGTTGAATCTAAACTGTATTTATAGATTACTTACCTTATTATGGAATTAAATCAGATTATTATTGTCTTCAGATATAGTCAGTTTCAGTGTAAATTTTTAGTGATTATCAAGGTTAAATAAACAGACAACTACTGTGAGGTAAAACAGTTGGAGTGTCTAAATTATTTGGTGTGATCACACCCACTGACAACAAAGTTATCTTTAGATGAAAAATTAGACAAGATGCCATTAAAACTACTCTGTGCTAAATGAAATGGACTTATGTTTTTTCTCTCTGGCAAATGTAATTCAAGTCAGATGATTTTGTGATGAACAAACAAAATAAAAAGACAAAAAAAAATAACAGTTATGATGCTTTAGTGCCTATGTTGTTTGTGGTAGTTCCCTTCATCACATTGTGGTTAAATCTATCAGAATATCCCTTCATTTTGTGCCATGAGAATTGCGGCTAATTTCCTTTACACAGAACAATTAGAGAAACATGCCATACTAATCTCTGCTTCAGGATAACTGGAAGAGACTTAAAAAGCTATAGAAAGAAACTCCATTAGATAAAATGGTTATTTGTAAGGGGGGCAGACAGTTCAATTGATTTATTCAATGTAGTGAAAAAATTGAGTTCAGTAGGAGCATGAAGGGGCTGTGTTTCTTCTCACACAAAAATAGTCTAGGATTAACTCTTTTAAGGTCATGAACAGAAGAGAGTCATCCCATCCTAGCACAGAGTGACAGAGCAAATGTATATAAGTTGGCAGATTAAGGAAGAGAAGCTCAAATACACCAATCAAAATTCTGGATAACTTTGTTAAAGTTCAGTGATAAATGTTTAAATCTTTAAAAACATTGTCTAAACAAGTAAAAATCTAACTGTCTCACCCATTTAGAAAAGGCTATTCTGATTGGAAAAGAAAAAATGTTTTTACCAGACAAATCTAGGGCATAATTAATGTATTCACAAACCTTGATCAATTTCTGTTTAAGAGTTAAAAAATAAGAGAAGACATGTGATTCTGTGAAGTGATACTTCAGGGATCAGGAGGTTTGTAATGTTTTGGAACACTTTATAAACCACTAAAAATCATTAGTTTTAAAACTGGGGTCAAGGAGGTATAACAATTGCATGAGCTTTTTATAAATGCATTCAAATAAATTTTAGCCAAAACTCCAAATTTGCCCCATGAATGCTTTAGTTTTGTCACCTTCAGAACATGATTTTACAAGAAATGCCATTGTCGATATAGCACTTAGCAATAGCATATACGCTGAACATTTCATTTTGATACTATATTAACAGTAACAGTTCTTAAACCATATGGAATATATTTTATATCTTTGATATTTTGTTTGAAAGTTTAGATTTCCTAAGTCAAAGGAGGTTAAAAATAACTATGTAAATAGGATCCAGCTGAATGTTATATGTTCTCTCTTTATTCCCAAGGGTCATATTCATGACATAGCACTGAATTTATGTTAAAATATTGTTCTGAGAGGAGTGTTGACATAAGATAATGTGATTTATGCTTCCCATCCATCATATTGACAGATTTTAGACAGATGTCGCTGTTTGTCAAACATGGTACAAAACCAGGCAAAACCCCATAATATCATAAAAACTGTTTGCCTTTATCACCATCTCATCCATCTTTCATTTCTATGAAAATTTTAGTGGTAGAAATAATGATTGATTCAATAGGAAATTTCAAAATATGTTTTTGTTAAACAATTTTCCCCTGAAGACACTTAACACTTGTCACTCAGTTGTCATTCCAGTAAAATGTGGTATTTTAATTTCAGTCAAATAAACATATAAAATGTATTACATATGAACAGAATGAGCAAGGTTGAGGGATTTTGTTTTAAATAAATGAAACAAAGCAAATACTAGGGAAATAACGTCAAGTGAGTAGTTTCTTTTTCTTGACAAACCTTAAATACTGGTGATAGGAACCTTTGCAATTTGCTAAAATGCTTTTCAATATGTTCAGACTGCATTCTACATAGATGGGTTGAATCTTTGTCATATGTGCAAATGTGCATTAATCAATCACGAAAGGAGTGGTATGGTATCAAGCCTCTGGTGGCAGGTGAGAGGGTACTCGAAACCACCCTCTGTGAATCGCAAATATCTGTGTTATTTATTATGCAAGATAACGTCATTAAGGTCATCCATCGGATACTTACCAAAAACTTTTCCTCTTTTCAACTGACATAACTTTCACCTTATAATATTTTTCTGTTTTTTTCCACATAGTTCATTACTTCCACATGTGTAGAGCACGTGTACAAATGCTTATGTATCTCTTCTGTGTTTTTTTTTTTTCTTGCTGCAGGTTTGAGATTGGATATTTAGCACAGAGAATTTTCATTATACTAGTTGAGTGTTCAGAAATTTGTCAGATAAAACTCATAGGGACAGAGTATTTTCCTACTCTCTAGGAGGGCTAGCAATCTTGGAAACCCTTATCAATTGCTACTTTCATACAATTCTTAGTGTAGAATTCTTACTTTATTGATCTCTACAGATCATACAAAAAAGGCTTAAGACTCGGACCCAGTATTTCAGGAGGTTACATTTTATTTGGAAAAAAAAAAGTGTGAAAAATGTCCAAATGTCCAAATCATCCAAAGCTTTTATACCACAGTTCAAGCTAGGATATTATCAGATGGTAAATATACAAAAAGTCACATTAAAGAATTATGTCCAAATGTGATCCACAGAAAGCTCCATAGTTTTATCTAACATGATTATTCAAATGCAGATTTCTTAGAAATTGAATCAAATAACCCCAAATTGCTGTTTGAAAATTACTGGGTAAGGGTTGGAGGAAAGGAAAAATATAAATCTAATATAGTTTGATATTTAGTTTCTTCGTGGATAGGAAATTAGAGCCTTTAAATTCTGAGTAGCGATCTCAGAGGTTTATTTTATTTTCTTGTTGTTTTTTGTTTTGTTTTGTTTTTTAGTACATAGGTATGAACCCAGGAATCTTCATTTTAAACTAGTATTTCAGGTGCTTTGGTGCAGAAGTACCTAGAACAAGACTTTGAAAAATATTGAAATAAAATTTGGTAAGAATGTTCAACAGGACGCGATATCTAAATGACTATTAGAAGGGACTGAGGGTACGTTTTAAAGGCAGAAATGTGACTGATTGCCTTACATAACGGGGACTTGTATGGATGCTAGAAGGTACTGGAAAACAGAAATATATCCAAAGACACAGAGCAAATTATCTTGAATATAGAATGTAGATCAGGTCATGGGGAACATCAGGCAAAATGATGAATTTTTTTTTTATTTTTCTAGAAAATAAGTTGCTCTTAACTCTGTAAATTCAGCATTCTGGAGCCCACCCAAATCACATCTCTTCCATTGTTTCTATTCCACAAATAACTTTCTCCAACTCAAATCTTAGCTTACTCATGGCTCCTGCTGCCTCAAAATATCACTCCTCAGTGTGTGGGCTTGCTTTTTCACCATTATTGTATTTATTAAGAAAATGAATGGCATGCAATGAATGCTAATGTCATACCAAACATATTTACATGCATGATCTTATTTACTTCCCACAGCAAACTTGTAAGGTGAATATCAGTATCATTAGCGTTTTGGAATCAGAAAACTAAAGCTTAAAAAAAATGAACATACTACAAATCACAAATGTGGTCTTGCTAGAGATACACTGATGATTCTGGATTTAGTTCTTAACCTTAGCCAACTCTTTTTCCCAATACAGTATATTATTTCTTTGATTGACGGCATACAAGGGTAGAATCTGGACCCTACTCAGAACAGAGTTGGTTGTTAAAGAGACTTTGGTTTTTTTGTTGTTGTTGTTGATTGTTTTGTTTGTTTGGTTTTTTTGAGACTTTGTTCACTGAACTAAACTTATTGGCCAGTGATGACTTCTCCAGTCCAAATAGTTGACACCTAGCAAGTAAGCTCACATGGTTCAAGGCATGATATTCCATTTGCAAAGTTCATCTTCATAAAGCTGTTCATGGATCACATCCTCAGAAGAAAATATAATGTCAGACCTTGATTAGAACTATAATAATTTAGACATTAGAGAAAAGACTAATACTCATAACTCAACCAAAGGGGCAATTACCATGTTCACATTAGCTAATTTCTTCTAATATTTTCACATTTATATCATGGCTTTATGTTCCACAGTTGGAATTTTTCTGGGCATGCAGCATTGTAGTACATTTTCATTAAAGATCCAGGAGTAATCTGATGTTTAATTTTCCTAAAACTTCTCCCAAAATAAAGGACTAATGTGTAAAATATTTTAAAATTTTATTAAAATATAAGAGCCATACTGAAACAAGAAGGCAAGATCTTCTGCTCCAGAAACAAAGAACAAATATGTGTATTAGCTTTTTCCTCACTGAAAGGACCTCAAACTAATTCAGACTCTCACGTAACATGAAAACTTACACTTTCACATTCAGAGCAATGGTACATAAATTCACATTCAGAGCAGTGATTTGTTCCTTTTGGGTCTAGTTTAAAAATCTCTATATCCAAGATTCTAAGTCTATTCTCATAATTTTTTTCTATTAATTCTAATTTTTTTCACACTTGGGTTTTTAATGCTTTCCAAATATATTTTGTGCAGGACATTATTTGTTTTTTCCAATATGTTAATTATAAACCCAGTTTTGTCTATGTTGAGTCTTATACATCTATCTTCATATCTTTCTTTTATTCTCATATATTCTGTCTTTTCTTCATCAGGTATAGCTACCACTTCACAGTATTTTCAGGTTATTCATTGTGTTTTTCTTGTTTTTAATATTTAATTCCCTTTATTAAATTTGTTTCCTTTCTAGCTGCTCTCTCAGCTCCAGTAGCTCATCTTTTTATATATTCTTAAAATCTTTTGTTTTAGACCTTCTGATTAAAATTGACCAGCAATTCTAATGTGTTTATTAATCTGGTTTCCAATTTAGTTCTTTGGTTCTTTTCTGTTTAAGCATTTTGTTTTTTAGCAATTTTTCTGAATCAGACTATAGTTCAATTCTTTCTAATCAAGCCTTGGGAAATGGTTTTCCATATTACCTTCTAAATAATTATGGTGTGTGTGTGTGTGTGTGTGTATGTGTGTGTGTGTGTGTGTGTGTGTGTGTGTTGTGGCTGATAAGACAATGGAGTGATGAGAATGTGGGCTATCTCAACCTGCCACTTTCACTTGGATTTCCCCTTGGCTTTCACATTCACATGTCCGTATGTTTTACAGAAGAATCTTCATGTCTCCTTTTTCTTTATTGAGCTTAAACTGTAGAATTTTTCCTATGCTAGTAAGTTAGGCTATAGGGATCTATATTTCATTGATTGTGATCCCTAAATCAGCCATATCTTTATTACCTAGAAATTTGTTCTAAATGCATATCTGTGGGTCCCACATTACATCTAATGAATCGGAAATGTTGTGTTTGAGTCCTGAAAATCTGTATTTCAATAAGTACAAGAGATTTTATTGCTCAGTAAAATTTGAAAATCACTGGTAATAAACAACATAGTAGTACTGCCAGTCCCTACTTGTCTCTTCTCTAATTTTACCTCTGTTCTAGAATGCTTAACATCCTTCCTGCTCTTGAACTCTTTCATGTACTCAATTGATATCCCTATCTTTTATTGTTCTATTCAAAAATAGATGGCTATACCTTTTAAATCAGTGCAACCTACTTTGAGGAAAACATAGAGCCTTCTCACCGTCTCAGGGGAAATGTGTCAATCTTGGAATAGCAACATCATCTAGGTCTAGATTCTCCCAGAGTCCATGTTTGGGTATTGTAGCATTTCTGTTGTTTCATATGTGATAAGGGATTTTTTGTTTGTTTGTTTTTTGTTTTTGCCTCTGTTTCTTATTCCCTTCTAACTATTCTGTAGGTTAAACTAAAAATCCTAAAAAAAAAAAACAAAAAATAAATAAATAAATAAATAAATAAATAAACAAACAAACAAACATACTAAAAGTCCTTGGAGACAAAATATAATGAAAACAAAAGAAAATAAAAACAAACTTTAAATGCTTGCCATTCAAATCCAAAGCTACCAAGGAAAGAAAACAAAAAATATATATTTTTTTCATAAAATTGAAATAAATAAGACAACTTTAAACAAAGTAGAACATTAGAAAGAGATATTTATGAACTTTTGTATAAACAAAACATTTGCAAAACTATTATGAACTTTTGTATAAACAAAAGCATTTGCAATCTACCAAGTTGTTTAACTGAGTTTGTCAATAATAATTTAGAAGTATATTTAAAATTAAAATATGTTAATAATTTGTAAGTGTATATCCTCAGTATAGAGTTTCACAATAGTTAAGATAATAGATCTCAAATAAAACCATAAATAAAGTCATTGAATAACCTTTATTTAGCAGAAATAAAATTTTAATGGGTAGCTTCATTATGCACAGAAACAAGAATCATCAAACAGGTGTTCCAGGAATAATTTCTTCTTAGCTAAGTCAAGAAATGAGCTTAATATCTAGTAGTACCATCTAGTCAATGAATTTTAGAGACTGGACAGCCTGGGTATTATTTTATATATTTATGAAATTAGCAAGTAACATACATATATAATAATCAGCAGGTCAATAGATATTAAAAATTGTTCAGAAGCCTGATAGTTCTGGTGTGATAGTATGTTAAATGAAATAACTTTGATGTTAAAATGCTTTGCTTTTTGAATCAAAGTAAAAATGAACTCTGACAATGCTACAAACACTCTTTAATAAATAACCGTCATCATAAACTTCTTAGCAGTTTATGCTTTTAAAGCTAATGTTTTCTGGCAACAGAAATCTTCATAGTCCCTTAGCCATTGATTAATTTCAATAATTAGTAGAGACTTTGATAGTTAATCCTCAAAGCATGCATTTCATATTAATATTCTGATTCTTTTAAGCAGAAAATTAACAAATTTTGTAATCCAAAGGGAGAATGAATTCATAATTATTTGGCAAACAAAATGTCTTTCCAGGAAAATATCCATGAACTTATCTCTAAGCCAAGAAGATCTTTTGTTAGCCATTTATCATTAATAGCTTACTGAGTTTTAGTTTGGTCTCCATGTTCTTTCTCTTTCCCTTTTTCTCTCCCATTCTCTCTCTCTCTCTGTATCTTTTTCCCTCATATTTTCTCTGATTAATAAGGATTTGTTAAGTTAGGTTTTACATGAGACACTGCTCAAATCATTGGAAAAAATATATGACTACATTTATGTAGAAAAAGTTAATTTGTTTCTTAACCTTCCTCCCAAGAACAACAAAATCACTCCTCTTTTTAGACTTTTCATATTAATAGGATGCTTCTAGTATGCACTAGACCCTGTGCTAAGGACTTAACTTACCATCTCATTTTATCCTACAATGTATTTTTAAGGAATGAATTATTTTATCCATTTATGGTGGTGAAGTATTTCATAGTGATTAAATCGTATAACTCAGAAGTAGTAAGTGCTGTTTTGAGATTTTGAGTGTGGATCTATGTCAAAATCCCTCACTGAAATAGACAGATAATTTTCTCAGAGAAAATTCTGTACATTTTTTTAAAGGAGTAGATAAATATTTCCAAGTCAACTACTTTTCCCATCTTCACTTTTTTTTTTTTTTTGATGAGCATGGGAATAGTTAGCCACTGAGGCGATTTCTTAGAATATCCACTACCCTCTGAAAAAAGACACATTCCTACTTAAAGCTCTCTTTCATGATAATCTTGATTTGGGATCTAAGCTGTGAGACTATTTTTGATAAGGATGTATTAGATTATACTAGAAAGGCTACATTAAGAATGTCCTCAAGGATGAAAAGTACTGCAGAGGGAATATGGTCAGTATTGTAATACACATCATGGTGAAAAAAAATTGAGAATGCTTTACACTATCTTAGGGATTTTGCATTTTTCCTACATTAATACAAGGTTTTATATGATCGAAGATACTCCAAACTTAAATACTAAACTTGGATTCATTTAAAATATGTATGAAAAAATATGTATGAGTATGTTTTTATTGAAATGAGAGGCTTGAGTTTCAGCTAATTTTTTTTTTTACTTTATCAGTTAAAACTTGAAATTGTCAATAAAAATGCTGGAGTAAATAGAGCTCCATTTAAAATGGACAAATAATTTTCTGTGCTCTGTGAATAGTATCACATCTGAATATTTTGTGACATACTACTATTGCTATTTTCTGTTCCACATACATTCACTGAGTTAAAGTGTATTTTTAGTTCTTCTTGTGGCTTATGTGGGGTCACGGTGGTTCATTATTTAAATGGCTAGAGGAAACCTTATTCAAGTTAGTGGGAATATGGACCACAAGAACATGGGATAGAAGAGGAAGACATTGATGTAATGTAGGTACAGGTCTCTTAATGCATAGACTATTTAAGAGATATTGGCTATGTTGAAGATATGCCATATACTGTCAATATTGGCTGACATTGTTATGGGAAGTATTGATTGGCTTAATTCTAGATTGGGGACAAGGTTCTTTCTCATCTTGAGCAGGTGATTGAGGGAGTAAAATAAGCTATTCTTTCTACTGGTTCTCTATATTCACTTCTATGCTCCACTTGTCAGTTGGATTATTATTAGGAATTGTATCAACTTCTGATTAGACAAGGCCTCTCCTATAAAACCTTACATATTCTGGTGATAGATAGATAGATGATACATAGAATAAATGTCCAATTGCTAATATACTTTCTTGGTGTTTAAAAAAAATTAAAGGGAAAAAACACCCAATAGCAAAATGAGGCATCTATATTATATATAGAAAACTAGTTTTACTGTAAATATAAAATAACCATTTTTGCTGATATTATTAGCTATTTTTTGATACATGTCATTGCTAATAATACCAGCAAAAATGTTTATGTTGTTTAAAAGAGTAACTTTGGATATAATTTCATTTTGAAATTTCAGAGACTATTTACAAATTGAAAAAAAAAAAAAAAACAAACAACCCTGAGGTCTACATGATCGAGCTTTAGCGACTGTTAGCATTTTGTATCATCATCACTTTGCCAAAAAACTGATGTGATCAAAAACACCCAGAAATCCAACAAGGAGCTATTCTTGTTTTTCAGTAAGTGTGAATGTACAAAAGAATGTAATGAAGTTTTCTAGTATATCCCCAGAGATTTTAATCATGCTAACATTCTCTTTTATTCATTTCAGATTCCCCAAAGGGGGTTTAGTGTAAGTGAGCTTTCATAACCATACAGCATTCCACCTGTATTGCTTAATGGGTTAGAAACAATATGAAATTATACATTATTACAGTGATTAAATTTAGGGTTTGTTTATTTCAGAATACAGTATATTCTTGACACGTGGGTAAAAGGAATGTTGAATGTAAGTAAATGAACCTAGTAAGGGGATTGTTTAATATTAAAGGCATCTGGAGTCTCTTAGAATAATTCCTAACTAGGAAGACAGTGCTGTTTGCTGGGTATTGTATGTAAGCAATGAGTTACTAAATTCTGTGCCTCAAACTGATATTGCACTGTATGTTAACTAGCTGGAACTTTAAAAAAAATAACTTAAGATAAATAAGTAATTTTCTTATTATCTTGGAAAAAACAAAAGAAGGTAAGGCTGTTTGGAAGACAGGACAGTAGCTAAATTATCTCAGTATGTTTGGGCTGCTACAAAAAAATGCTATGGACTGGGTGGCTTATGACAAAACATTTCTTTTTTTTTTTTTAAGATTTTATTTGTTCATTCATGAAAGACACATAGAGAGAGGCAGAGACATAGGCAGAGGGAGCTTATGTAGGACTCAAACCCAGGATCCTGGGATCACACCCTGAGCCAAAGGCAGATGCTCAACCACTGAGCCGCCCAAGCAGCCCCCAAATTTTTATTTCTTATCACATTGGAGACTGGGAAGTCCAAGATCAAGGTACCAGCAGTTTTGTGTCAGGGGAGGGCCCATTCCCTGGTTCATGAATGGCAGCCTTCTCACTCTCTTCACATGACAGAGGGGAGGGAGCCGCTGGGATCCAGTTAATAAGGCTCCACCGTCATGACATCACTGTCCTGCAAGGCCTATCTCCATGTATCATCACGTGGTGGGTGACGATTTCCACATATGAATTTTGGAAGCCCACACACTCTGTCCAGAATACTAGACAAAGGACATGTTTACTTTATAAAGATTGAGGCTACCTGTAAGAATGTCTGGAATGTCATCAGGGACCAAGGTAGGGTGAAAAATAATGTTTCAAGCAATTAAAAAAAAATGAAACAAAAAGAGGAAATACTTCAAAAGACTGTTAAAATTCACTGAATGTCTATGTTGTTAAATGATTTTCCAGGGCTATTTACTTTAATACTGTTTGTAATCTTATGCAATAAGTATTATATTCTCCATCTTTTAGATTAAAAGGGAGGCTTAGGGAGGTCCAGTAACTTGTTCAGTTTAACAAGCACATCAAGGAAGAGGCAGCAGAACTGTTCTGTCTGCTGTGGACCCTGTTTTTTTTCTTTTTAAAATGTTATTTATTTATTCATAAAAGATACAGAGAGAGAGGCAGAGACACAGGAGGAAGGAGAAGCAGGCTCCATGCAGGAAGCCCGATGTGGGACTCGAGCCCATGACCCTGGGATCTGACCTGAGCCAAAGGCAGATGCTCAACCAGTGAGCCACCCAGGTGCCGTGGGCCCTGTCTTTTTACTCAGTATTAGGCCTCCTTTAAAAATACGTATTTCATCCAGAAAAAAGGAGTTGGGGGAAAGAATGCACACTGATGGGAGATCCAAGTTAATAATACTAATTCATTAATTTATCAAATATATTTATTGAATATGTAATGATCACAAACATGATTCCTTTTGTAGGAGGCTTGCAGTCTTGTCAGGAGAAACAGACATATAGTTTGAGTATGACAATGTATCAGGTGCACCAATTATATAGTTTACATTTTTATTTATATATTTTTTTATTTTAAAATGACCACTCAGTACCTTTAGTTTTAGTGGAGACACATTGTTTTATTGAACATGAGGTCCATGGAATCAAACATATTAGTACCTATTATTGATAGGAAAACCACTGTTCTATTTAATGTGATTTAATAGAATGACTTCATTGATATAACCCCTGGTTTCCACAGGAAAGAGCTAAAGAAGCAAAATGGAAAGATGGGAAATATGTGGCAAAATTGTGGTAGCTCTTTGCTTCCAAACTACTCCTCAGAGGGAAAGACACCAGACATCATTCCCTACCACTCATACAGTGGGTTGTATTTGACATTTGCTTGGAATCCGAATGTCCATTTAGCTTTCAGGCAAATTTTGCATTCTCTTCCTCTCTGTTTGGAAATTGAAACATTTATGTTATTACATTATTTAATTATAGTGTATTACTTGGTTGAGTGAAGAATAAAAGAATATTCTTGCTCAAGTGAAAACCAATGTACCCACTTACAATTCTTCTAATTTGAAATAATTATACCACACAAAGTGTGAAGCTACTTATTATATTTGATTCATCACATCAATTTTCTTCTAAACAGTTTCAGATATAATATACCTCGGAAGAATCACTTCTGCAGCATGTGACAGAATTTCAAGAGAAAAACCAATACTGTATGGACATTATTTACCCCTAAGCAACTATCCCAAACAATCTAAACAGAGAGAGTTCCTGCATATTTATAAATGGAAAAATAAAGTAAGAGTTGAAGGGAACATTGGAGAAAGAAGATGTATGAATCCATTAGGAGCACAGCAGATGGAGAATTTGGTAATTCTCCTAATTACTCTCTTTTCAGTTAATTCTACACACCTTTCAGATTCTAGTAACAAAAAGTCACACTTAGCATGACTAATTTGGCTTAACTACTCTATTCTTAGACTGGACATAGTTGCAGCCCAAGAGAAAATTACTGAGGTGGAGAATTACAAACCTTTTCTTATCTCAGGAAATACACATTGTCTAATTCTAAACGGAACATGTAAATTGAACAACCAAAATGTTTCTCTCGTAAGAACTTATATTTAAAAGGCATTTAGTTTGATCTATGAAACATTTTAATAAACATCTGATTCTGTGACATGAATTAAGTAACATTAAGTGACAAACTTTATTAACAAATACTCTCTAACATTGAAACTTAAATCATTACAGTTAGAGGCAAAGAGAAGATATAACCCAATTCTCCTGGGCCTCACCTAAATTATTTCACTGTCATCCTTGGAAAATCAGCACCATGGTGCACTGCCTAAGAGCGTGGTGTCTACAGTGCAACCACCCTGCCTTGGCTCTGATTCTTAGCCAGCTGTGCTCTCTTGGGGGTGTTCTTCATTTCTGTTAGATAAAATGAGCATAATAATGATATCTATCTCCTAGGGTTTGGGGGAGGACAGATAATGAGATTTGAACAGCATCATTTATATGGCAAGCACCCAGGACGTATTAGCTATCAACAGCCATGTTGCCTATATTTTACTGAAAACGGAAGTCTAAGACTTCTAAACACATAAGCAAACAGTAAAATAATTTGTCATTTTCTTTCTTTTTTTTTAAAGATTTTATTTATTATTTACTCGAGAGAGAAAGAGAGAGAGAGAGCATGAGCTTGGGGAGAGTCAGATGGAAGGGAGAGGTAGGCTCCCTGTTGAGCAGGGAGCCCCATGCAAGGCTAACTCCCAGGACCCTGGGATCATGACCTGAGCCGAAGGCAGGCGCTTAACCAACTGAATCACGCAGGAGTCTCCTCATTTTCAAAATGTACTGTAACATAGCTCAGCTTGATTACTGAAGTCTTTTCTAACATTATGTAATTTTTTTAAACTTCTTGGAATTTAATTACTGGTCAGAGATTCAAGATACAATTTGTAATCAGGTCCAGGCTTCGATAGTGTGGAGTTTAGATAGTGATGTTTTTCCATGTTTAAATTGAAAAATTTCTAAGAAACTTTAATATCTAGATTATCGAGTGATTGTGTGCTTTTTAAGAAGAGGCACCCTTATGCTGAAATATGTAATGTTTTTTGCAGCGGCGCAGGGGATAGATATATCTAAGTTTAGAGAAGATATATCCTGATGACTAAGACTTCTCTTGTCCTTTCTAGTGTAAAAATAATAACTCATCTTGGGAAAACTAAGAGAAGAAAGTGTGAAAATTAAATATCATTTCGAATATATTTTTCATCTTCTTTAGACTATTTTATATTTTATTTAGATTAAAAATGAATCAATGAAACAACTGTTTTTACACTTTTACTAGAAATCATTTAATTATAAAAATTATTTTTATTATAAAAATAAAAAATGGCTCAAGAATTGGAATGATCACAATATATAATTAGAAATGTATTTTGGAAAAAAAAAAGTAGCAAAAGTATTGAGATCTTGACCATTCTAAAAAGTGACAGGCCATAATCCAGAGTCCCATTCATATGAGTAACTCTTCCATTTTTTTATATAATACTATTTTTTAAGTCAAAAAAATTGTTGTAAAAGAACAATGAAAGATTTCCTTAAGCTATGTAATTGATTGAAATATAAAATAAGTTTTGAATAGTCTTCAGTAGAGAACTATACAATTATATTATTTTCAGCTTTAAAAACTTCAGTCTGATAGTTTTGGTTATATGAAATAATCAGTATGATCTTCTCCATCTGACAGATAATTCAACACTCATTAGTTTTTGCTTTGAAATTCACTCAGAGACACCCATGCAGATGTATAAATACTATGAAGCATCTTTTTTATACAGAGGTAGAAAGTCAAAAGATTTTTTATATACTCCTACATTCTTCTCTTCATTTGATTAAAGAAAAAAATTGATTTTTTTTTTGTATGGGGGCTATAGAAATCTGAAGGATGACAAATTTGCTACTTTATTTATTTATTTTTTTAATTTTTTATTTATTTATGATAGTCACAGAGAGAGAGAGAGAGAGAGGCAGAGACACAGGCGGAGGGAGAAGCAGGCTCCATGCACCGGGAGCCTGATGTGGGATTCGATCCCGGGTCTCCAGGATCGCGCCCTGGGCCAAAGGCAGGCGCCAAACCGCTGCGCCACCCAGGGATCCCCCAAATTTGCTACTTTAAACATTTGTTTTAACTAACATAAAACAAAAAATACAGAATATAGTAAAATGAATTTGTACTATACCTTATACCATAAGAGAATATAAAAAATATTCATATTTTTTGTTCTATAATGTTGCTTCCTATTTGTATCAATAGTAAATATCTAATTTTTACATATGAGGAGCTATTGTTTTCTCCAAATATTGCAATAGAATCAGTATCACTTATTGAATAGTATATCCTTTCTTAAATAGTTTGAATGTTACGCTTTTTATATATGAGTCAGTTGCTATTTATGCAGGGATCTGTTTCTGGATTGTTTTCTGAAAGTCCATTCTTGAGCCCACATTTCACTCTCTGGATTACTTACGTTTTTAATGGCAAATACCCATAAGTTTTACTCTACTCTTTAATATTCTTTATCATGTTAATTGTTTTGACTCTTCTCATCATTTTTTAAACTGATTGAGAACCAACATATTTCATTAAAAATTCTCAGAGTTTTTTTGAATATATGTGCATTATATTTATTAATAAAATCACCACTTTAAATTACCATTTCCCATCCATAAACAGAATTAGTACTGATTAAGAACTTCTGGTGAGGGATCCCTGGGTGGCGCAGCGGTTTGGCGCCTGCCTTTGGCCCGGGGCGCGATCCTGGAGACCCAGGATCGAATCCCACATCAGGCTCCCGGTGCATGGAGCCTGCTTCTTCCTCCACCTGCGTCTCTGCCTCTCTCTCTCTCTCTCTGTGACTATCATAAATAAATAAAAAAAAAAAAAGTTAAAAAAAAAAAAAAAAAAAGAACTTCTGGTGAGGGTACCTGTATGGCTCAGTTGGTTAAACATCTGCCTTTGGCTCAGGTCATGATTGGGTCCTGGCATCAAGTCCCACATTGGGCTCTCTGCTTAGTGGAAAGCCTGCATCTCCCTCTCTCTCTCTACCCCCCATGTTCTCTCTCCTTCTCTCTCACTCACTCTTTATCTCACATAAATAAAGTTTTTAAAAAAATGAGCTACTGATGAACTAGAACAACATTTTACATTTTATTCATACATAAGTCTTGCCTAGTCAATTAATTGATTCTTATATATTTATAACTTTGATTTGCAAATAGGATATTTCTATTAAATTTTCAATTAGATATTGCTGATGCATGAGAAAGTTCCCATTTTTATTATTTATTTATTTATTTATTTATTTATTTATTTATTTTTAAAGATTGTATTTATTTATTCATGAGCAACACAGAGAGAGGCAGAAACACAAGCAGAGGAGAAGCAGGCTCCATGCAGGGAGCCCGATGTGGGACTCGATCCTGGGACTCCAGGATCACGCCCTGAGCCAAAGGGAGATGCTCAACCGCTGAGCTACCAGGCATCCCAAAAGTTCTCATTTTTTTTTTTTTAAGTTAATTTTGTTCCTAGGTTCACTATTGAACAGTGTAGTGTTAAAGATATAGACTAAGCAACTAGACTACGTGTTCAAGTCCAGGATCAGTCACTTTTTTGGTGTGTGACTTTAGATAAATTGGGCCTTAATTTATTAATTTATAAAATAACAACGAAAAAGACAACTGCTTTGTAGTTTTTCTATCATAACCAAAAGGAAATTTATATAAACCACGTGGTATATAATGTTATTTATGAACATTAGATTTTTGAATTTGTTGGGTAAGAGCATGAATGAAAGCAGAATAATTTCTTTAAAATAATAATAGAGGCAGCCCTGGTGGCTCAGTGGTTTAGTGCCATCTTCAGCCCAGGGCCTGATCCTGGAGACCCGGGATCGAGTCCCACATCAGGCTCCCTGCCTGGAGCCTGCTTTTCCCTCTGCCTATGTCTCTGCCTCTCTCTCAATCTGTGTCTCTCATGAATAAATAAATAAAATCTTAAAAAAATAATAATAGTTACTCATCATTTTCCATCTTATCACATTGGTTTCTTAAAAGAGCCCAGGACATGACTATCTTACAGATCAAATACCATTGTTCATTTCACTTGATTATTTGCATATAAAATAACTACTAGAAATACCAATTCAGGTAACATGGATATATATTGACATCTGTAGACATTATTTGCTAGAATTGCCTGAGGATATAGTCATTACGTCCAAAGGGTACCCAAACTGGACTACAGTAACAGATTCCTTCAGAAAAGTCAGGCCTATGATGTCAGTTGAAATGAGTCCCTTTAATAATTATATTCAAGACTCTTTTTGGTCTAATGTGGGAATAGACACCATTTCACTCTTTGGTCTTTGTGTATATAGAGGGGATATGCAGAACACAAGTTTAAATTGAATATTATAACCGACCACAAATTTCCAGCAATCCACAGTCATTCTGGCTTCCATAGTTCATTGCCCTTAAGAGACATGGGGTTTGCTTTGGTATCTTGGCAGTCTCATTGTATCTTATAATTAATAGCATATTGGATCCAAAAACTAGATTGTATATTTTGAAATTTTTCTCCTTTATTTTTATTTTAATACAAATTTCAATAATGTAACTTTATGGTACTTGTCTTCCTCCTGAAAAGGATCACATATGACAAAGTGGGTTTTATGTCCAAGATGACAGGCCTGATATTAAGATTCTTTTCAGTTTAATTCTAGGACACTTCATCTCTTTGTCCCCTAGAGTTAAATGGGAGCAGATTATCTGATTATCCCAGAGGTCACAAAACAGCTGCTATAATCCCTCTGTTTTGATATAATGGTTCTCATTCTCTGCTACAGGGTAGCCTGATCATTTCAGAGCAAGTATATGACAAGCTATGGTTAATTATACCAAAAGAATTTTCTTCTATAGCAAGGAGGTTTAAGGCTTGTAATTTACCACTCACATAGGTTTAGATTTTCAACATCTCATAATGCAAATTTCATTTATCTTTCAGAATGTCTACTTGAATATCTATTTTTTGGAAGAAAATTAGATGCTGCTTTATAATGTAAATGACGAACAGTAAATTGAACTATATCAACTTATGGATATTCAAACATATGGGAGATCTTCAATGTAGGGAGATTATATGAAGAGTCATCAGGCAGGATATATCCTCTCTCCTATGTCAATGATTTTGTCAGGGTTATTGACTTTTATGAGATTAATTTTTCTTTTTTTTTTTTTGAGATTAATTTTTCTATCTTGCTTCTGTTATAAATGGACAGCAATCAATTGTTATGCGCTATAAATAGATAGTAGGGCTGTATTTTCTTCCTAGCAGGAATAAGGGGACCTCAGACTCCATGAATTTGTGATATTGGCTGAGGAGAAGAGATTAATGCAATGTTATCACATTCCTAGTTGTTATGGTTCTGTATTCACTGGAAACTTATGGCCTCAGGTCAGATCACATTTTATAACTTTCTCTATAGAAAGCAGGATCTTCTTATATGTCTATAGAAGAAAGATTAATCCAGAAAAATTAATCATTGCATACCATTAGTGGTGGACTAGAGGAACCATATAGGTTATGTACCCGATACAGCATTTTCTTCTGTATGTTCCATTGTACATCTTGGTTAAACAGCTTGTCATTCCAAATTTGTTCCAATCTTGGGTCATGCTTTGGGCCCCAAAGACAGGATTATTTTAATTAGATAAGCTGTGGAGATACCACTATTGGGTAGGGCCATCATTGACCAGTCAAAAGTTACTTATCACCTTGACTAATTTTTCCATCAGTTTAATGCACATGCACATTTGGTGGTTGTTATGTACCTAGAATTCCATCCAGTTGGTATATATGGCCCATAATTCGTCTGTACTATTAAGACAAACTTAGATTCTACCATATCGCAGGTATATATCCTGGTTTCAGTGAACCTTAGCCAAGATATTAATAAAAATGTTTTTTTTTCTTTCTAAGAGAATAAAAGGTCATATCCAGGTAGATAAGACTAAAGAGATTATTTATGAGCAATACCATTCAAGGAGAAATCGGCTGTGTTTGCCTCACCAAAATACAAGGACATTCAAGTATTTAGTGGAAGGTATATAGAATCCCTCTGTGTACTTGGCTAGTTTGTAATCTGTCCCAATCAACTGGTGATTATAACTAAAACATGAATCAACCAAATATATTTTGTTTGTCATGTTTCCAAAAATATTTTAGCCATATTTATTATTTTACCTTCTAGTGTTCCAGGAAACAAAACTATTTAATGTTAAAAAAAAAAAAAAAAAACTATTTAATGTTTAGACTATTCTTGTTGATTTAAGCTAGAAGAATAAAAACTTCAATAGTTAAAAGATGCTTTCTGGATGTTATCTAATATTAATACTAGTTCTATGGTCAATGTTATCAATTGCTAAAAAAGTGATACAACCAATTATGAATTATTATTCATTAAATCATACTTGTAAGATTTTGTTCATCATCCCAACCCACCTGAATTCCCAAAGTTCATTAACAGACATTACTGACCATTGCATGTCTATAAACAAATTATTAAATGGGGTGCATGGGTAGTGATTAGTTAACCATCAGACTATTGGTTTTGGTTCAGGTTGTGATCTCAGGTTGTGAGATAGAGCTCTGGGTTGGGCTCTGCACTCAGTGCAGAGTCCACTGAAGATTATCTCTCTTAAATAAATGAATAATTCTTTAAAAAAATATTTTGTTAAAAGCCTATTGGGAATTCTGGAAACTATAGTTTGTATTAGATAGATAGATAGATAGATAGATAGATAGATAGATAGATAGATGATAGATAGATGATAGATAGATAGATAGATAGATAGATAATAAATAGGTATCTGCCATGCATTCTGGTTAAAAAAAAAAAAAAGTTTGTCAATATGACACTGAGATCCAAAGGAAATGGTTATTTATCCCTCTCAAGGATGTTGTCAACATCGTGGAGGATAATAACCAGTTCTCCAGGGATCTCACTTTAATATTGGCAGACCTCTGGAGGTATAGGGAAGCCATAGCAATACCTTTTATTTTCTGTGGACAGTCTATGTACATAATATGAAGTTAGAGAAATTTTTCTTTAAATATTATTTACTCTTCATAATCATATTTAAATTTATCCCTTCTCCACCTTAAGCAGTGAGACATTCTCAAATATGGTTTAATGAACACTTTCATAAATGATCACAGTCACTTATGCCATGAGCTGGTTACATATCTATAAATATGAGAGCCCCTGTACACTGCCTATTCATATTCAATGACTTAGTAAAGGTCACAAATGGATCTAAAACACAGTTGGGCAGCTTGGTGAAAGTACAAGACACTACTGTGTTGGAGTTCACAGGTCAAAGAGAAGTGGCCAGATGAGATGCCCTGAGGCATGGAATGCCTTCTGTTGTCCTTGCTGACACTGGAATCTAACTCAGTCAAGAAAATAATTTACCAGATGTAGGACCTCAGGATAGAACACAGAACTAATTATCATCACAGTCAAAGATAATGCTAATGTCACTCAAGTGGGAACAGCTCCAGCACTCATTTGTACTAAAAGGTGAATTGTGTTTGCTGACCCATTTTGAAAAAAAAAAATCTTAGGTTTTCTAACAGTATTTTAGTAATCAGTAGTATTTTTCAGCCATTTCAGCCTCCATTTTAAGTCTGTAGGAGTGGCAACTAATACAATCTAAAAAGTGCATAAATCTGTTGCTAATTTGGAGGGGTAAGACAACCACGGCAATATCAAGGATAATAATGCTTGCTATTAAGGAATTTTAGGTGGTCCATGGTTTGATTTTTTGGCCATTCATGTTCTTTGTCTCCTTGAAACGGATTCTGAAAATGAGGCAAATCAATATCATCATTTTATAATTAATACATGTCAATAAATGTTATATTGTTTTAAAAATATGATTCTTTGAGGTAATACTTTTAATCTTGTTCCACTTATTGTTTATAAAGGATTATATACTTCATATGCTTTGTATATTTATATCTTATATTAACAAAGCATATGCCTTTGCAAAGATTTGAATAATTTTCTTAAGAAAATCATTCCAATTTCCTTTATACTAAGCAATTGAATTAGTCAAAGATGTTAAGATTTTCCATTTCATACTCTATCTTGGGACTATTCAATGGCAGCCTCTTGTATTAAGTGAAACATTTGTTCAGATATTACTGACCATGGCATGTCTATAAACAAATTATTGTGTTGGGGTGACTGAGTGGTGGTTGGTTAGCATCAGACTCTTGGTTTCAGTTCAGGTAGTGATCTCAGGGTTGTGAGATAGAGACCCACATTAGGCTCAGCACTCAGCACAGCCTCTGCTTGAGATTCTCTCTCTCTCTCTGCCCCTGTTCTCCACTTCCTCTCAAATAAATTAAAAAAAAATCTTTAAAAAATACTGTGTTAAAAGCCTATTGAGGAATTTTGGAAACTATAGTTTATATTATATCAGATAGATGAAAGATAGATAATAAATAGATATTTTTAACTGTCGATTTAAAGGCATTGTTTTGGATATTTCTTACCTAAGAAAATGTCATTAACATCCCATGAGTGAAGTTTTGTTATTTGTTTACCAATGTAGAATACTGTTCTTGACCTGCAAATTGTTTTGTCAAAACATCGTCATTTTCTCAGTCATCTACCATAAGAACTGCATAGAGACTTCAGATTTCAAATCCTTATTTATCCATGGGATATGTAATTTATATCATTTGCCTAATAAGATCTTCACTGGTTATACTAACATTTCTACATGGGTGTTACACACTTACTAAATATGAGGATCACAAAAAAATAAACAAAAAACACACTTCAGAGGACTTTTTATTTCACCTAGGGCATGAGAAGTGATATATAGGAAAACTTGTAAGAATTGGAAAGGTCAAATACTTTTCAAGTAGGTTTAAAAACATTTTATAGTGAATAAAAATGAAGGTTATACTTGATCAAAACTTGTAATCCATTATTGTTTAGACAGGTTGCAGATACTTTCAGTCTGGAAGTTTTGGTTTCCATAAAAGCCAAGTGGCAATTATGACACTAATCTTACCTCAAATAACGATTTTAAACTTCAGACAAATTATGAACAATAGATTGAAAGACTTGCAGAAGCTTTAATTAGAATGAACAACAGATTAAAAACAAGCATAATGGAATTAGATCCTTGAAAGAAGTGTATCATACGGGATGAGATTTATGTTTATAAAACCTCTGCTTGGAGGGGATCCTACAGTTTCTGTGGTACAGGGTGGCTAGAAATCAAGCAGAAATTTGCAATCTCTTTGGTGTAGCGAGTCAGAAGATGGTATTTAGGAGTGCTAATTTAGAGAGAAATGGGGAGAGATATTCCAGAAATGAGAGAACCATAGAAAGACCGTCTCCATAACCTTAATATGAACTTTCAAATCTGTATCTGATCCAAGAATTGTGCATGAGTGAGCGAGTTCTCAAAGAATCAGAGGGGAAAAGAACCACTGCAAAGGTGAGAGAGTTGACCAGAAATCTCAGCTCTGGCTCACTTCAATGAATTTTAGAGTTCAAATACCACCGAGTTAGAGCAATGGGGCAAACTCTAACTGTAAGTGTTTACTATGTGCTGGGCCATAAAACGATCTCAATAAAAGTAAAAGAATTGAAGTCATATAGAATACATTTTCTGTTTACAAGGGAATTAAAATAGAAATGAATATTATGTCAAAATAACCAAATATTTAGACATTAAGTAAAACATTTCTAAATGAACTGTGGATGTAAGTAGAAAATACAAAGATAAAATGAGAATATTTTTAACTACATGACAATGAACATACAACATATTGAAATCTATGGTGTGTATCTAAAACAGAGTATGTCTTTAAATAATTACAATAGAAAAGAGGAAGTATTTAAAACTTAATGTTTTCAGGTTATTTACCTCAAGAAGTTTATATACCTAGAGTATATACCTAAAGAAGCTATATACCTCAAGAGGTTATTTATATTCCTATAGAAATTTTAAAAAAGGACAGACACAACAAAAATTAAAGACTGTGTTTTTAAAAAGGAAATAAAATAATTTGAAAAATAAAATAATGTAAACAAGTAAAAAGTGGGTCTTTAAAATTATTAAGAAAAATAAATGACCTTTACCATGTACCAATAATAGATAACACAAATTATCAAAATCAGAGATTATACTAAGGACACCATTAGAAAGTATTTAGATTTTGGCAAGATAATGAGGAAATATTATGTACAGTTAATGACAATAAATTCAACAACTTAGATAAAATGGACTAATTACTTGAAAGGTGCAACTTACTAAATCTTAGATGAGATAATTATAATATTTGAAGAGCCATATAGTTATTAGAGAAATTGAATATATTATTGAAAATCTTCCGACCTGCAAATTTTATTTTACTAGTTGACACTATCAAACATTTCATGGAGAAAAAAATGCTAATCTAACATAAACTCAGAATAGAAAAGAAAGAGACACTTTTTAAAAAGTGTTTATGAGGGTAGCATGTCTTTGATACTAGAACTTGACAATAATATTACAAGAAAAGAACAGGGCGAGTTACAGCCTAATTTTTCTAACACATACTAAAATTTCTTACTAATCTTGAGGTAAAAACTCTCAAAATATTAGTAATGTGAATCCAGACATTATATGTATTAAAGGCATATAAATGAGACATTATTCAAAAAATATACCTTGAAGGCAACATTAGAAATATGAAGAGGTAAACAACATACATAGGGAAAATATCACAAGATATATATATTGATCAAGGATTTCAATCCAGAATCTAGAAGGAATTCTTAAAAATCAATAATTAAAATGCAAAACAACCTAAAATATAAACATGGGCAAAATATTTGAATAGATCACTTAGAAAAAGAGACGTCCAAATGGACCACAAGCAATGAAATGATGTTTGAAGAAGAATCAAGTGAAATAGTCAGTTTGGAAAATAGTTTGACAATTTCTTATAAAGTTACATACACTTATTTGATTCAACAATTCTCCTGTATATTTACCCAAAAGAAAGGAAAATGTATCTGCACAAATTTTCTTATGTGAATTTCATAGTCTATATTTGTATTGGCCAAAATAGGGGAAAACAAAACAAAGCAAATGCCCATGAAGACATGAATGGGTAAAAGTTGTATTATACCACTAAGCAATAAATGAGAATCAACTACTATATTATGTAAAAAGTGAATTAATCTCAAATCAGTATTTTTAGCAAAAGAACTAGGAACAGAAGAATACATTCTTTGTGATCCCATTTATATGAAGTTCTATGACAGACCAAACCCATTCAGGTGGTAGCAACTAGAATAGTGACTGTGTTGGGGTTTGGCCAACTGATGACAAAAGAGAACTTTTGGGGGTAAAGGAAATGTGGTATTTATTAACTGAAGTTCTGCTTGCATTGACATATATTTGTCAAATTCATGTAAACTCATATGTAAAGTAAGACTGTACATTTTACTTTCTGTGGACATTCACATAAATCTTTTAAAAATGGAGTTCATTATTTTCATCTCACTGGAAAGAGAAAGAATACAAGGTGAAACAGACATAATCATAAATAGAAGTGTCAAGTCTCTGTGTACAATCAGGCAGGACTGTTTACAAACTCTGATATTCCTGTAAAGATATGTGGCCCTAGTTCTACCTTCTCACGAAAACATGTCAGAGGCATGAAGGCCAGTGTTTATACTGATGAAACAAAATATGTATCAATAGTTTTCTTGCCTGAGAACAGCTGTTGATGTTAGCAAATAATCTTTAGTTCATCTGAGGTTCTTCATATTCACAATGTGAGACTAAACCTTGCAGGGTGTTCGTGGACTAATGTAGGAGTTTGATTTCATTTGGGGGAGTATTAGTGAGGTGATTAGGATATTTTTTAAAAGTTTACCTAAGCTTTTTTTTTTAAGATTCTATCCATCTATTCTTGAGAGACACACACAGAGAGAGAGAGAGAGAGAGAGAGAGAGAGAGAGAGTCAGAATCCCAGGCAGAGGGAGAAGCAGGCTCCATGCAGGGAGCCTGACGTGGGACTTGATATGGGTCTCCAGGATCATGCCCTGGGCCGAAGTCAGGCACTAAACCACTGAGCCACCCAGGGATCCCCTACCTAAGATTTTTTTATGTAGTATGTTCAGAAAAAGCATTAATTTCCATCCAGTAGCTATATTGTTAAAAGAAATCAATTTGTCATGAAATTTAACCATCCCTTCTTCAAAATGTAGTCACTCTCCACACAATCCAATCTATGAGTTTCTGTGAGGTCTCAATGAGAGTGTTCTGAAAGTTACCCAACAAGTAGTGGTTTATAAATATATAAAAAAGATACATTTGATTGAGAGGGTGGCTGTTTGCACCTGGGGTATAAATGGTCAATAAATATTAGGAGTGGTTTTGCTTTTTTTTTTTTTTCAGTTTTATGTGCAGAACTGTGTCCTTGGGTGGTTGAAAATGCTGTGAGATATCAAGACCAAAGAATAGCTTTTGGGATTGAATCCTATCATACATCTTATCCATTTCTTACTCTCACAGAGCTGAACACACGAACCAGAAGTATTTATTCCTGTTCACCAAGTGGAAATCACAAGGAATGACAGCCCACACTCTAGCGGGTATTCTCAACTGCAAAAATGAGCTCTGAGTCAATAACTACCAAATCATTGAGGTGTGTGCCAGGACCATCAGAGGCAACAAATTGCTAGGCCCAAGGAAAAATGGATATTGAAAGTAAATTTGATGAATTTGCTTGGAGATTTAAATAAGGGTGCCACATCTACAAGGTAAAAGAATTGGCAGTTAAGAGAAGAATTTATTGGAGATCTTGGAAATGAAAAATATAATTACTGAATTAAAAAAATCAATAGGTGGTTTAAGTGGCAGAATGCATATAGCTGAACAAAAATTAATGGTGTGGAAAATTAGAGGGAGGAATTTTTCTCAGCATACAGCACATTGGAATAAAATGGAAAGTAAGCAGGAAAAGAGGTAAGAATAGATAGAGAGGTGCTAACGTCTCTCTGGCAGAATTTTGGAGCAGGGAATAAAGGTAAAGAGAGCACCGTAGTTATGGAAGACATGAAAGCTGGGAGTTTCTTACAATGAGAGGATCCTCAGATTCCAGACCTGATTAAGCACCAATCAGATTAAAAAAACACCTGCACATTTTAAAAAATTGTGATA
The DNA here is from genome assembly GCF_018345385.1 of Vulpes lagopus. Lineage (NCBI taxonomy): Eukaryota > Metazoa > Chordata > Mammalia > Carnivora > Canidae > Vulpes > Vulpes lagopus. The sequence continues at coordinate 11,539,773 of NC_054826.1, read as the reverse complement.
ACTTTTTTCAAGACAGAAAATCCTGAAAGCTAGCTGAGTGAAGACATCAATTACCTACACAGCAGTAAGAATCAGATTGACTTCACAATTCATGTCATCAGTATTTTATTAAGAAAACAATGAGGATAGTCTAAAAAATTAGTTCAGGAAAAATGATTTTGTGAATTCTGTCTCATAATCATTTTGTACCCCACAAATTGAATGATGAATAAAATATTCAGTAAATTATTTAGCAAATTTAACTCCACCAGACTCTCCCCAAAAGTCTCTAGAAAACATACTCCCCTGAATTTGAATAGATGAATCCAGAAACAAGAAAATAGACCAAACACAAAGCATACACACACACACACACACACACACACACACACACACAATGTTAAGCAAATAAATTAACTCATTTTTGTACAAATAAACATTTAAAATAGTACATGTTTTTATACTGACCTAGAAGCAAAATGTAAAGAGTATGGAGGTGGTGATAGAAGGAAGTAAAATCATGATGAAGTGCCTGCCTTGAGAGGATAATGTTCATATGTTCTTAAAAATGTGTTACCATGATGAGTTTTGGCTGAGAGTAAAAGAAACTCAAAATAGCAATGGTTTAAGCAAGGATATTTCTTTTTCTCACATGAAAATCTACAGTAACACAACTCAGGGCTCTTTGATGGTTCTGCTCTACTACTTCCCAAGGGAGCTTTCTTTTTCCTTGTCCTCACTTCATATACAACATTCTCATCTACCCCACGGCTTAAGGTATTGGTTCCAGTTCCAAATACCCACCATAACCAGCTTAGCGAGAATTAGGGAAGGAAAAATAAAAAAGGTGGGGCACAGGGTACTCTTCAGTTGCCTTTTAATGAAGCTTTCACAAGATGTTTTGCCTCAGTCTCCTTGGCAAGACTCTAGTCCAATGTCTCAGCAACATAGACGTACACTATGGTCTTTGGGTGACGGTTTACTAAAAATCAGAGGGCATATTACTATGGAAGAGAAGAACAGTTATCACAGAACCAGCAGCTCTCTTTGCCACAATGCCTAACAAAGTAAGGGGAATAAAATAGAGCAAAGAAAACTTGATTAATCCAATGGAAGACTGAAGGCACGGACAGGAAGCAAGGAGAAAGCAGGTATATGAAAAACACAGACAGACTATGGGAATTGTCCTCACAGACATGTCTAAGTTTTTAATATCATTTGTTTTCCCTGCAGCATTTAGTATTGCTTATTTTCCCATATTTATTTCCTCCCATGAATCTTGGGACTGTATTTCAGTCCCCCCTGCCCAAGCTGTGAGCAACTTGGGATAAGTAATGATATTTCAGTCTTCCTGCCATCATTTCTTTAACATAGTAGGCACTCAATAAACATTAGTTTAATGATTATTAGAGCAGATAAGTAACTGAGAGATTGGGTATAAGAAGGACATTTCTCACTTATGACTTATAAATAAATCTACAGGGAAGGGGCCATACCACTTAAGCCTCTTTAGCATCGATAGTGTCTATTTCTCAAAGGACAAATTAAAAAGATTTTGTGGTCCAGTGGCTAAACAAATTCTTCGATCAGATAATAAAGTACATGCCGATTGGGAAAAAGGCTAGTGCATTGTTTGTCTTCAGCAATATAGATAAATCATTGATTTTTTTTCCTGATGTACCCAAATCCTGGGAGCTTATTAGTTGGTGCTAATATGATTTCATCTTTCCTGGAGGGAAAGTTTTAGTTTTAGAAGGAAAATGAGAAATAGATTTTTGAATAAATATAATTTGTAGTGGATGAAATGAAAATAATAAATGATGAATTTACTCCATACATCCTTACTGTAAATGCCTATATTTTATGTGTGTTTATGTGAGTAAATGTGTGTGTGTGTGTGTGTGTGTGTGTGTGTGTGTGTGTGTGTTGCGTTTTCCAATGTACATATGATCTCTGCTCTGGTGAAAAATTATATCTCAGGATTTTGTAAAGAAATAAAGGCTTACCAACACTCTTATTTCTGGCAGAGTAGTAATAAGATATTTCTAATGAAGGGAGGGTGTGCCCTTTGGCTACACTGTTGAAGATACTGAAGATACAGGTTCCAGTTAGGAAAGATGCTGAGGACGGGCTTCATGAAAGCCTTATTCCTATCCAGGATGGATAGGAACTCTGAAAGTATGAAGGACAGGGCAGTCTAGGCATAATTGTATTAATCGGAAGTTCAGAGAGTTAGCACACAGGAAATAGAAATGAAAGGAAACAGAGTTTATGGTGAGGGTTCTGAGTTTGTCATAATTGTGGCAGTGATGTTAAGAGTGACTATATATGTCCAACTCAATAAATTTAAATGAGTGTTGCTATTGTTAGTTACTTGTCAATAAACTCTAAAAAAGCAAAATAAATATTTTACTACCACACCAAAAACCTTTCCTCTGACTGCCTAATACAATCATAGAAAAACTAGACTTCTCACTAATGGTGGTAATAAGTAAGGTGTTAATAATGGAGTAGGGACAGCAGATGGCTGCAGGAGTGAGCGAGCACTTCACTTCATGGCCATAGAGGGATTTAAACCTACCATTATCCAGGCCGATTTTTCTATTTTGTATGATAAGAATAGAAAGTACTCTACTTAAACATGTACTTGTCACCCAATGGGCTTATTTCTCTTTATAAATAAACAAACAAACAAACAAACAAACAAACAAACAAATAAATAAATAAAGCAAACAGTTGTTCTCTCGTATCTAATTTTCCTTCTTTTCTCTTCCTTTCCAATCATCCTTGCCTATACTTGTTACTACTTGCCTCTAGTTTCTACAATCCTATTTTTAACTTACACGCATAAATAGGTGTAGAAATAAGTGTGGTTGTAATTGTGATTTTGATGTGTGTGTGTAATGTACTTGTACTTGCTGGCTGTGCCTGCTGAGAAGACTTAGAACAAGTGACTATACTGAATGTCCAGACCCAAATCTCTACTTAACCATTCTCCAGTGAAATTAACCACATTTTCTTCCAATTCCAGGACTGGGGTAGAAATAAATCTGGAACATCTTATTGTGACCGAAAGTAAGGAAATGTTTAATGAAGAGTGGCTATGTGTTAAAGTTCATTTGAAAGGGAACTGCCTTTGGCTACATCTGGTATAATTTAAGCATCAAAATAAATAATGATAGTGGTGGATTTAATTCCATTGGGCAAAATAGGAATCAAGATTTCATGCTGAAATAAATAAATCTTAGTTGGCTAGGGCTGCTGTAATAAAGTAATACAGACTGGGTGGTTTAAATAATGAATTTATTTTCTCGTAATTCTAGAAGCTAGAAGTTCAAGATCAAGATATTAGAAGGGTTGGTTTCCTTTGGGGCTTCTCTCTTTGATTTGTAGATGGCAGTCTCCTCCCTGAGTCTTCACATGATCTTCCTGATAGGCAGTGTCCATATACTAATGTGTACTGGTAACATTGGATTAGGAATCACCTTTATGAACTCATTTTAACTTAACTACTTCTTTAAATATCCCACAAATAAAGTCCCCTTCTGAGATATTGAAGCTGAAGATGTCAACATAAAATTTTAGGATAACATAATCCAGTCCATAACAAATGTAAAGGAAGATTCTTTAGCAAAATACCAATTAAAAGAAATGTGTATAAACAATGATTGAAATAGAAAAACTACATTTGGCAATTATCAGAGTGATTATTGATTTACATGTAGTTGTCAATAAAGGTCAAGGTTGGTGGTGGTTTGATGAGGAACTGAGGAATAGGATATTGGCTTAATATTAGAATATTTCCCCATGATAACAATAGTCAACTTCAAAAGGAGAAATGGTGACATTTTAGTGAAAATACATGAAGAACACCAGTATGTTGAGGTGTCAAGGTTAGCACCACTTCTGATGACACAGGTCAACAGTGCTCACCGACATGATGCATGAAGACAAAGAGCATAATTTTGGTGATATTCTTGCAAAATAATCATGGCTTTATCTGACTCTTATCTTGAGGAAACATTGGGCACAGTTTGAAAGAATTGATATAGAGTACAGCCTGTATTCTTTAAAATAATGGGATATGTAAAAATAGAGGAAAACCAAGCACTAATTCTATTTTGAGGAAAATGAGAGACAAGACAATTAAATGTAACCTGTGCTTTTGGATGGGATACTGAACCATAAAGGAAAAATACTTTGTAGGGACCAGTAGAAAAATATAAATGGGGTCTGTGGATTGGATGGTAGTGTGTTTCAACACTGATTTCCCCAACTGGAAGATTATATGGGGATTAGTAGGAGAGCGTCTGCTTTGGGGAGAAACAGCTTGCTTTCAAATGGTTCAGAAAAAGACCAACTGGTGATATTGTATGTGTGTGTGTATTTGTTTGTTTGTATATGAAAGAAATGTCATTAAATGCTAAAAATTGGGAAATACTAGTGAAAAAAGATATGAGAAAATCTTTGCATTATATTTACAAATGTTTGTATATTTTTTACAGCTTTACAACAAAATTTCTAGTCAGTGTATCTTTCTTAGTGATCTTTGTCACAAATTCATCAATTAAAGGGAATTTTGTTTTAATATATTTTTATTAGCTTACTTACAACAAGTCAGTAACTTCAAGATTCCGTCCAACTTCTGCTTAATTAGACTTATTGGACCAAAGTTAAACACATTTGATAAATTATTCATTGAAACTTAGTATTAATTATATAATCATCCAAGCTAATGCATTGTTGTCAGTAGATCTTGCCTTAGAACTAAAATAAAAAACATCATAGTTTTAAATAGGTATAGCAAAATTCATCAGAAAAAAGTACCAGAATTCCTCATTGTTGTTTTTAATGGAATCATGTCTACTCTTGGAAATGGATATGAGTCTTTTAGTTCCAACTACAAAAATAATAATGCTGTATTCAGCTCATTAATCCACATCTACCAAGCTTTTACTCTGACAAATTAAGACATATTTTGGCGAACTTGATTATGAAACATTTTTTTTAAAGTATATCAAATAATGACCTTGTTCCTTGGAAGAAATTCCTTACTATTATTATCATACCAGCACTGCAAAGCCCTGGTATTTTATCTTCCTCTTTATGTGCATTAGGAAGGATGCCTTTGACAGGCATTAAAATAAGAAAATGCAAATCTATCTAATATTCAAACCAAAGTTTTAAGCTAGTCTCATATTTTAAAGAATTAGGTTTTTACCTATTTATGAAAGTAAAGTGATGATTCTGATGATTCTTCAATTTGTATTTTCAGTATTTGTTGATGGTGCCATGGTGTTAATAGAATGGAAAGATTTTTTCAGAAATCAAAGAGAATCTATAAAAATGAGACCAAAAATCAGTGATAACTATTTCTTTTATTTCCTCTGCATTAAGATTGTCTTTATCCTTTCATATTCTCTAAGATGAAGATGAAGACAGACTACTGATTGAGAGAAATTTTTATTCGAGATACCTATTTACCAATGGTCCCTTATAAAATTATCATTGTTATAATATCACAATCTGGATAGGAAATATACAACCAAAAAAATAAAATGTTCCATTTACTTCTTATCCATTTGACATTCATGATGAGGTAGGCTATCTGCTGGCTGTTATTGTTTTTCATGGATTATCTCATTGAGTTGTCACTATGACAGAAAGAAATATTCATTAATATTACCCTAATTTTAAAGATGAGGAAACAGAAGATCAGAGGAATCATGCAATATTCCTAATGTCACACAGCTAGAACGGGGCGGGAGAGAGGGGGAAGCCAGGATAAAATCACTTCACATTTCTTAGTAGTATGTGATTTTAACCATTTTGATTGATTTTATTACTTCGGAAAGTTTAGGAACATTTATTCATTGAATGGTTAAACACCTTATTATTAATTTAGTTTGATTTAAAATTCATGCAAATATTCCCCAAAGTGGAACTAGAGAAATCATATTGGTAATATCTGTAATGTAAAGGAATAATCTTTTTTTTTTATTTTTGGAAGTGACAGTTTTATTTTTATTCATCATGTTCTAAAAATTAAATACTAATTAGGTCATTTATTTCTTGTTCAGTTTGGAAGTGAATAAGGAAATATGTATGCAGAGTATCCTAAAATATAACACCTTTGTATTTTCTGTGAAAATTTATTGACTCTTCCCCAAACCATAATTATTTAATTCATATTTACTTAAGCATTATTTTAGTTTTTGAAATGTGACATATGTACAGGAAGGAACACAAATCATGAGTGAGAACTAGAAGCCTCTCCAGCATTCTCTGAATCACTGTCTCCTTGTCTCCAGAGGTAATGTCCCTCTTGGACTTGTAATAGCTTACATTAGTTTTGCCTGTTTGGGGGATATAAATAAATGCAATGAACATTATCTATCCTACTGAGTCTGGCTTATTTTAGAATAATGTTTATGAGATTTATCAATTTTAAAGGTCAATCAATGCAATTCATGACCTTAATATAAAGGGGCAATAAACAAATGGTGATAAAATAATAGATTCAGACAAAGCACTTGACAACATTCAAACAGTAGCTCATGATAAACATTTAACAAGCTGGTAATAGCAGGATAGAATTCTGAGGTAAGATGCACACAAACATCACAGTTTTGCAATGAATCTTCATTTTCAAAACCAATACTACGTAGTATTGTTAAATAACAAGTTGCTAAGTTTAATCAGTATCATCATTATATTGCTGTTATTACAGGTGGTAAAGTTGATATATTTTATTACCATTTTAATAAAATTTATTTAAGAGATAATTCATAGTTTCTTAATATTTTTTTGCAGACTGTATTACTTTCTTAGGGTTATCTTAACAAATGACCACAAATTGGGTGGTTTTTAATGGAAATTTATGATCTTAGAGTTCTGGAAGCTAGAAACATAAAACCAAGGTGGTGGCAGAGCCTGCTCACTCCTTAGACTCTGGGAAAGACTCATTGCTTGTTTCTTCCTAACTTTTGGATGTTTCTGGCAATTCCTGGCATCCCTTGGTTTGTAAGCACAACATTCCAATTCTGGCTCTGCTGTCACTGTAGCCTTCTACCTTTGCACTTCTCCATGTCTTCACGTGGTCTTCTATAAGGACACTAGTCATATCATCCTAATCTGATATAAACTCGAAGGAACTAATTATACCTGCAAGTATTTTATTTCCAAATAAAGTCACATCTTAGTTTCCAGGTGAATATGTGTCTTTGGAGGACACTCTTCTACCCAGCAAGAAGACTTTTCATTTTAATCAGAACTATAATTTTTCCATGGGCTTTGGATATCTTTAAAAATATAGACAGTATTCTTTAAATTAAATTAAGGCAATAGTGAATGGTTTTATAAAAAAAATGATTCAACATTAATGTCATGTTACACTCTCAGATACTCATTTTTAAATAGTAATAACTTTATCAAGTTTGTGATATGCCAATAATTTGTAAAGAAATCATTATTTCTATAATTATACTACAATTATTTCTTTGTTTTATTAGTGAAATGTTTTTCAATTTCTAATGTTTTCCTAATGGTATGGAGAAGAGTAGAATTTGGCATAAGGATTATTTTAGGCTGGTTATTTTTATGGAGCAGCTGACTTAAAAAAATTCTGAAAACTGAGAAGTTACCCTTTTGTAAAAGACATCTACATTTATAAGGAAAATCCCCATTTATAAGGGTTTCCTTCTCTGTGCCAGGAAGAGTAAAATGATCGACTCTAAAAACCCTGTCAGTGAAGAAGACAATGTAGGACAGTCTTGTCTACTGTGCTCTTCATGGGGGCTGCAATAACTGCCCCCCACAAATATTTCATTGTCAGCTAAGGCAGGTTTTGGGAGGTGATTGATGGTGTGAGCCATTCTGGAAAGTTACTCAGTTTTTTGGGTATCTGTGATGTATATACAGGAGAGTATACAGATTATTAAATTTCCTTTTGCTTTTCTTCTGCTAATCTCTTTCATTAAGGGGAATCTCAGCCAAGAACAAGAAAGGATAAAGGGAAAATTCGTTTTCCTCTCCTACAGGTTCTTGCTCCTAATGTCCTCCATACAATGATGGATTAATATTACTAGATTCTTATATTGTGTAATTAGTCTTGATCTGATTGTCTTGGGCCAAGGTGATAATAACACATTGTCATATTAAATGATAGTATTTATAGACACACATACCCACACGTATGTTATTTTTACCAAGGTTTTACTACCTTATTTGTGTATAAAAATATACAATATCTGAATCTACAGGTGTCATTAATCTTTCAATAATAAGGCTAATTCTCATACTGTGATTCATTATTTTAGCAACTTATTTCACTTTCCCAATAATTCTCCGACGTCTTATTTTGAAATAAATGTTATGTGTATGAAATAAATCTTATGTATATTTTTGTTTTTTTAAATAATTGAACACTCTATATTACATATAGAAAATATTACTATATAGAAAATATATTATGTTATAACATTATTTATGTTATTAAATTATTTATCAAAGCAGAATACATTTAGGAAACAAGAGAAAATAAAAATGTGCCCTATCAAACAAAATGACATTATTAGGCAATCCAGGTAAATATTAATTATATAATTCATAGGCCATGTTCTACCAATAGATGCCATCAAAGTTCACAACTAATCACTGAGAAGATAGAAAACAATTTAAATGTTTATTTTCCTTTTTTAATGATATTTTAAAAATTATAGAGTATAAAGAACCAGCAGGATTATTTTTCATTAAATATCTAATGAGTGGGGATTATTTACACAAATTGGTGAATAATGAAAGAAAAAAGCTGATTACTGAATATTTTGCCGGAAACTGTTTTGACATAATGGAGACACAGTCATTTACACCACCCTAATTATAAAAATGTTGGCAATTAACATAACACATAACAGTAATTGGAAACATTTTGTGATTCATTATTGAGAGACACAAATTTGATTTATCAATATATTGTTGAATTATGCATGTATTCACACCCTTCTCTCATTGAAAATTATTTTTCTAATTTTATTTGCTTATTGAATTGACTTACAGGGAATATTTAGTAATTCCAAATGATGTACTATATACTTTATTTTAATAATGAACAACTTTGTTAAACATGTAAATAGTTGGAAATGTTAGTTGGGGAGATATTCTAAAGAATATTTTTATGATGATCATTTAATTATTATTCCTGAAAAAAAATAATTATTATTCCTGAGACCCTAGTTTCTTAGCACACCTGCTCTTAAATTTCTTATGTCCTTAAAATTAAGAAGATAATGGTTAGATGCATAAGACTGCATTACTTTTTGGTATAACTTTGATGCTTCAAAAACCATTTTCCTCTATACTTCAGCTAAATAAGTTATCCAGAAGGCTTCAGAAATATACAATAAACCCAGAGTTTATGAAATCTTAAGATTATGAGAAAGCTTTCTATTGTTTTTAAGCTCAAGAGTTGCCAGTGAAACTATTATAGCTCTGGAAAGAAAGTATTCATATTTCAAATAGGCATTTCTTGTAACTACAACTCTAATTTCACTTGTCCAATGGAGTAATACATAGATGAAGTTTCTAGATAGATTTTAGTCCCATGACAAATTAAGTAGGAAACTAATCTTAAATTTGTTTGTTATGTTTCAAAGGACACCCTTTCATATAGAAACAAAATTATTCCATGTGCAGCATAAAGACTTAATAAGTGGGAGTTTCCATTCTGGAGTGAGAGAATAGACGTACTTTTCAATGCCTTCCTACTGAACACAAGTAAGAACCCTGCACATTATGTATAAATTAAACATAAGATTTTGGAAAGTATTCTTTGGAAAACATTCTCTTAAATATGTGCTGCAGAAAGCAATGGTTTTATAAAATGTGTATAGTTTATTGATTGATGCTTTTAAAAGAATTAAGGCTTTCCAAATCTTAAGATTATTTGTGTAGTGATTAGGAAGCTGATAGCAATCTGAAAATTAAATAATATTCAAACCATGCCCCACACTCTAATTTTTAAATAAATATTAGTGATAAGTGAAATGGTGGTTTGAAATCATGCACTAAACAATTTTCTCATCACTGGTGTGTCGACAGTAGTAAATTCAGGTGAAGGGTCAGCCATACCTTTATTTCTCAGATATTTATAGTGCACCATGCGCCTTGAATATGCCAGTTGCTGTGCTGAGTTCCGGCACAGTAGTGAAGATGCTGATTTCTGTCACAGCGGTGGAATTAGATCAAATGCAAAGACAAGAGCCCAAGTGCATACAGGGCGATAAAGAATGGATTCTGAGTGGAGCAAGGTATAGAGAGTGGCAGGCCTGAGTGAATCTTTGGGAGATGTAAGACCTGGCCTAGATTCCCACCATTCGTGTTGTGGGATTTATGGATTGGTTCTTCCTAAGAGACCAGTGCTCCTAAAGGGAAATAGAGGAGCTGCCCTATAGGATGAGTTTGGGGAAGAGGATTGGGTACTCCATCGGAAAGCAGCAAAAAGAAAGCATCTTATTACCCAGGAGTTTTAAAACCATATATAAAAGCTGTAAGATAGAAGTGTAATGGTTGGTATAGAATGCAGTGAAACTGGACCAGTGTAAGAAATGTCTGCTTTTACACCTCCACTTCCCATTCACACTTAGCATCCTTATTTTCAAGATACCTTATGAAACTGAGATTTAGTGTTTTGAGGAAGAAAGTGCCACAGACTGCCATTTCTAGACTTAATCGTAGAAGGGATAATTTCCTTCCAAGATCTTAAAAACATATTTTTTCTTGCTCCTAGGATACTCAGTTTTCTCAAGGAACACTGAAGAATATACTGCTTTGAAAGATGATTATAGAACATACTACATATTTTAAATATTAAGCTGTAGTATAGCTAATAATAACCCTCAAGCTTTTATCATGAATTTTAATTTGTCTATTAAGAGAGAAATGCACACTCAGCATTGGTAGGACATCACAACTTTGTTGACACATATTTCAAGGTAATAGGGAAGAGTCCACTCACGCTCTCTTTATGGCCAGTTAAGAGAAATGGCATAGAGGATAGGATGCTATGGAAAGGGAATACAAATGAGAAGTCATGAAATCTTCTTTGCTAATCACAAAAGATACCTCCTATTAATTTTTCTCTATATCTAATCCTTAGAAATTGTAAACCGGTCTTGGATGTAATGGTGATAAAACTCAGAGATCCTTCTATTCAGAAAATTTAGTAAAGGTAATTCAATTCTAGTATATTTTAAGTTCACCTACACAACATTTAGTTAGTTATAATTATGGAGCAATGTAAATTATTCCTTTTTTGACATAATACAAATGATCATTTTTTTAATTTGTGGAAAATATAGAAGTAAAAATCAGTAAATATAGCAACTGGTTTGATAGGAAACCATGTGGAACTAAAGAAAACATTGATTGCTTTTTCTATTCCCATAGTAACATTTTCTCACTCTATATTTATCAATATTGAAAATAGAAAAGGATTTAACAAATGTCTCTGAACTCTTGCCACAAATGAGTATTAAAAAGTTTGTATTAGATGATTATTTTTATACATTTATTTAATATTTTTTAGTAATCTCTTTACCCAGCATGGGGCTCAAACTCACGACCTTGAGATCAAGAGTCACCTGCTCTTCCAACTCAGCCAGCCAGGAACCCTTGCATTAGGTGATTATTAACACTGATTTACTCTGTTGTTCTTCCCAAGTCCACTTCCTTGCTTTCCAACCCTGAAACTGTGGTTTATCATGTTGTATTATAGTTAATATTTTCATACTGTTCACTAAATACACATATAACTCAATATATTCTTTTTATTTGTCTTAAATGGTCTACTATATTAATTGTGGAAGATTGTATTATTGTTCCTAATGATCCATGGTGCTTCCTTTCAGTGAATCATGCATCCCCTTCTGTCTCCATGTGACATCGGTGATGTTCCTCGCTCTTCTACTACCCCAAAGTCAGATGTGGCCATGTGACCTGCTATCTCCATGCTGAAACTTCAGGTGGCATGGCATGTTCCTTTTCTTGCTCAGTCACAAATCAAGGTAAGGGCTGATCCTTCAGTGAGCATCTCAGGATGGAGGGCATGTCCCATGGGGCTGCGGCTGACCTGCACCTTTTGCGTGATGTGCATAAAAAATAAACTGTTGTTACAGTGACAGTAGCTCGTTATGTCAGCATACTGTGGGGAAGGTGACTAATACACTCATCCTTTTCACTCCACAGTTGATGTTGCTACAGAGAGCTTTGGTTCAGGGGCTGCTAAATGAAGACCCCCACATATAAATCAGATCTGTACAGGTTTTTGTACAGTCTTTTTTTTTTTTTTTTAAGTATTTGAGGACAAAAAGAAAATGATGTCTTGTGGCATGTGAAAATTATGTGAAGTTCACATTTAAGTGTTCATCATACTTTTATCGGAATCCAGCCACACTCATTATGCATTATCTATGGATGCTTTTCATGCTACAGTGAGGGAGTAGAATAGTTGCAGGAGTAAAGGCTAGGACGCGTCTTCCTGCCATGCCAACCCAGCCTCCAATATATTTGTTTTACCTTTAACTAGACCTTCTTACCATGCCTGCTGGCTACTGACATTTTGCAATTTATCTTCCATGTCCAAACACCCTTGGAAGTCCCCAGGGAATGGAGCCCTGAGGGGAGCTGTTCTGGCTTTATTCTCCTTTTCCCTTCTCCAAGAATCACGTCTGCTTCACTGTTGTTCTGTTGGCGGCACCTGGGCCATCTGCCCTCCACATCCTCCCTCACCTAGCCCAACTCTACCACATGATTGTACCCAAGTACTATCACTCTGGTTTATATTTTGTTAATTAAAATATTGTGGAAATTTCTTCTGTTTTATGTAAATGCCTACTAGCATAGTTGATTTTGTCTCTTGTGCTGCAAAACCTAAAATATTTATTATTTATTTCTCAAGAAAAAATTTGCCCACTCCAGCTCGAGTTCATTCAATTTTAACACCTGTATGTTTTATCATTGTATGAATATGCCTCTAGTTATTTATCTGTTTCTCTATTGATGAAGAGTTTTTTGTTTTTGCTTTCCTTTTTAAAATAATGAAATACTGAATATTCTTACTAAATCTCTTAGTACAAAAAATAAACATCTTAGTACACTTGCACATTTTTTACTATTTATATGAGAACTTAAAAAAAAGAAAAGGATAGAAGTCACCATAGTAGTACTATTTTATATTATGTTTTGCCAGATGAGGTCCAAATTGTCCTTTGGATTATGTGTGTGTGTGTGTGTGTGTTTGTATATATATATATATACACACATATATACACATACAGATATGTATATATACATATATACACATATATACATAAATGCACATATACATGTATATGTGCATTTATGTATCAATGTACTTATTTGCAAAAAGCAACTCAATACTAAACTTGTTCTAGTAGCCCTTAATTATTATTAATAAATTATACAATTATAGTGTGACCTTGCTACTTAATCCTTTTTGCAAATTATTCCAGAAAACAATTTTGAAAATGTTTTGTCTCCTATTTTGTCTTAGAAATGTCTACAGTTATTAAAATTAAACTTTGGTAAAAAAATTGCCAAATATTTTAAATTAATGCATTGTATTTATAGCATGGTATTTGGTATCTATACCTCTAAATAAATTATTGATGTAAAAAACTTTATTTTTTACACTATCTTGATTTGTATTTGCAAACTTAGGAAGAGAAATACATCTAGGTTCAGAATACACTTTTTTTTTGATAGCTTTAATTATTCCAGAAAGAGAAAAATAAAAATCACTTCCTAAACGAAAAAACAAAAAACAAAACAAAACAAAACAAAACAAAACAAAACAAGAGAAAAGGTACAGAGAAAATTAAGGATTTACAAAATTGGAGCACATGCACACACATGTGTGCACATACCCATAGAGACTCAAATTCTTTACTGAAGCAATTTTGAAGTCCTGAGATTAATATTCTTAGTCATTGGAATCCAAAATGTGGAAATAAATACCTGACAAAAATGTTAGAATAGAATTTTGTAATTTGTTTTTGAATCTGAATGGTAGGTATGACAGCATTTCTAAAAATTGGGGCAAGCTAGCCAGCATTTTTCTAAAGAAAGAGTCAGAACTTTTCTATAAGTCAAGTGATATAACCTGACTATCTATAATACTTGATATTCAAAAGAGAAGATAGTTCTATTTTATTGATATAAATTACCTGAAATGCAAAGAATCTCAAAACTTTACATTCTGCCACAGAATAATCTAACAGTTCAAAATCTAGGACAGGCCTCAGCAAAGTTTTTCAACAAACAAAAGTCCAGATACTGAATATTTTAGGCTCTGCAGGCCAAGAGGCAAAATTGATGATGTTATGTAGATCTCTGTTGCAACTACTCAGCTCTTCCACTGAAGTGTGAAGACACAGAAAATATGTAAAAGAATGAGTATGGCTATGTTCTAATGAGATTTTGTTTTAATAACAATGCAAATTTGATTATCCTTCTTTTGATTCTTTTTAATGATTTAAAAATGTAAGAATGAACATTCTTTGTTCATGTGCAGTATATATACAAAGGGGAGTATATGCTGGATTTGGCATGGGGGCTGGATTTGGCCAACCCCTGACTAAAGACCTGAACCAATGAGTCATCCTACAATGCGGATAAAAGGCACATAAGATTAAGTATTGATTATTTCAAAGATCTGTTGATGATACAGTCTGGGCCTGAGCCTGAGACTGCTGCTTTCTCACACGTGTACCCATGATGCATGGCTTTCTATGTAAGTTTCTCAAATATGGACATTTACTCCTAACTTTCCGACAACTATTACAAACCACCTTAGTCTACCATATGAAAAAAGAATGCACGCTCATCACCACCAAGTCAAAATTTCTTCTGAAGGAAATAATTTGTTAGAATTTTCAGAAAGAATAGTCATATTTCATAAGTTATCCATCTGTTATGTCTGTCTTCCTAATGGATACTGTAAACAAGGCCACTCTCTCTCTCCTCTCTCTCTCTCTCTCTCTCTCTCTCTTTTAACCTATGTGGTAGATTGAATGGTAACACCCAAAAAGATATGTCCACATTCTAATTCCCGAAGCCTGTAAATGTAAAATAATTTGGAATTCAAGGAAACTTTGTAAAGGAAGTTAAGGATCTTGATATGAAGAGATGACCCTGAATTATACAGGTGGCCCTTATATCCAATAATGAATCTCTTTACAAGTCTTCTGACAGAAGACAGTGTGAAAACGGAGGCAGAGGGAGTGGTACAGCCACAAGCCAAAGACTAGGAATAGCCACCAGATGCTGGAAGAAAATGGCTTCTTCCCTAGAATCTTTGGAAGGAACAGAGTTCTCTCAACACCTTGAATTTGGACTTCTGACTTCCAGAACTGAGAGAATAAAGTTCTCATGTTTTAAGATATTAAGTTTGTGGTAATTTATTATGGCAGCCACAGGAATCTAATACAACTTAATTTATTTCATAAAAGGCAATAAAGAATATATTAGACCCCCATAACCCTAAAATACCATCTCTTTGATTTTACGTGTATTCATGAAAGTAAAGGTAAATTAATGTAACTCTTACAAACCACTCAGTGAAAGATGATAAAGACATTTCAAAGGGCGACAGATGAACCATGTAAAAAAAAAAAAAAAACTCCAGCTTTTGACATCAGCAACTTTTCTGAAATTAAGAGGAACTAAGCAAATTTCTAAAATATCAGACTATGATGGTTTATCAACTTCTTAAAATTGGCAGAATTAGTTATATCTTCCATACTTAATAAATATAAATTTATTGAGAGAAGATTCTGTGATGTATTCATTTTCTAATACCCACAAAGTCAAAGATAGTGCCTCCAAATACTGGAAGGTCCTGTTGTGTTAGGAATCAATGGATGAACCTTGGGGGAGCCACCACAGATGACATTTTTATTACTGCTGGCTTTCACTTTATGGTAAGACTACTTTATCTGAGACCTTTCCAAACCTTTTTCTCTGGACCAGAAGTGAAACCCCAAGTTTTTAGAATATATAAAAGTGTGAACTTGGAGCCTAAAAGAGAGGAGAATGGAGATAAAATGGAGATAAGCTGCTAATTATCCCAAAAGCATAGGGGATTTCTTTGAGAGTTGCTATTTCAAACACCAGAATACTTTCAAAGTTCTCTCAAATATTTGCTCTATTTTAGAAACCGTTAATAAATTTTGAGCTAAAATATTAGGGAATTTCAATGAATCATGAATTTAGCCTAAGATATAGTTTTGATTTTAATAACTCTTCTGTTAAAGAATTTTTATTTTCATAGCTCTCTGTTATGCACTAAAAGAAATAACTATTGCCTCTTTTTTTTAAGATTTTATTTATTTATTCATGAGAGACACCGAGGGAGAAGCAGGCTCCAAGCAGGGAGCCTCATGTGGGACTTGATCCTGGGACTCCAGGATCATGCCCTGGGCCAAAAGCAGGTGTTAAACCACTGAGACACCCAGGTTTTCCACAGCTGCCTCTTTTTGTTACTACCATTGCTGTTATCAATGAATTATTTGTGAAATACTTAAAAATCAGTGGCCAGGGACTTTTTAAGGTTATTATTTTTCAGAGGAGAAGGAACCTTGCACTGAGAATTGAAAACCCTAATTTGGCCCATGCAACCATTGTGAAAACTAAAATTTTTCTTTATTGCCAAATATAGAATATTATTCATGTGAATTTTACAGTTAGATGGGATTGATGAATATTATTTTGCATGGTCTTAATGTTACAATGGTCATACTTTCCAAGTTTTTTTTTATAAAAAAGATATTTGCCAATGTAATCCATTTTTTCCAGGGAAATGCAAGAAATTTGTTTGAGGAAACATTTCTGCCTTGAAAATTAAGATATACTTACTTCATTCATTAGTCAATATCCAGACAAGAAAAGAATTCTGAATAATGGATCTAAAAATTGTTATCATGAATGAACCTGCCTATGTTCTTCTCTCTTTTCCTGCCACCCTCCCTCTACTGCCTTCTTGTCATTTAGAGAAAACAAAAATCTTTTCTCTGAACAAAAAACTGATAATGGAGTACCAAATGGAGAAAAAAATCGTAATCAAATGAAGTTGTTCTTTAATAAAACAACCTGCCATTTTAATACACTGTGGCTATAGAAGAGAATTTTCAAACTTACTAAAATGTTAGCAAGATACTCCCATTCTGGAAGAGAGAAGTAATAACTTGCATGATAGGGAAAGACACAGGATTGTTAATAGATCCAGTTAGACAAGACAATTTCCTTGAAATCTGAGGATTTTAGACTGGTTTCCCTCTTTCTATTAGCTGAAATGCAATTCTCAAAATACATAATAGCTACATATTGCTCTGCAGATAAAACCCTATGATCATTTAGTTTTTGTTGATTCCTGTTGAATATTTATATTATTTGAGAGTGTGTCTATAGGCCTACCTCAGAGATAATGCGGGTTCAATTTCAGACTACAATAAAACATATATTGTAAGGAGGTAAGTCAAATACATTTTTCGGTTTCCCAGTGCATATCTTCACTATGCTATAGTCTATTAAGTGTGCAATAGCAGAATGTTTAAGAAATGTACATCCCATAATTAAAAATACTTGATTGCTAAGAAATCATCCAAGCTTTCAGTGAGTTGTCATCTTTTTAGTGGTAGAGAGTCTTGTCTCAAAGTTGATGGCTGCTGACTGATCAGAATGGTGGTTGCTGAAAGCTGGGGTGGCCGGGGCAATTTCTTAGAATGAGACAACAATGAAGTTTGCAGCATCTATCGACTCATCCACACACAAATGATTTCATAGTAGATTTCATCTCAAAAACAAACAAACAAAAAAAAACCCTCCATTTTCTTTACTACTTCATAAGAAGCAACTCCCTATCCATTCAAGTTTTATCATGAGATTGCAGCAATTCAATGCCATCTTCAGGCTCCACTTCTAACTGTCGTTCTCTTGCTATTTCCTCCACATCTGCACTTACCCCTCCACTGAAGTCTTGAACCCTCCAAGTCATCTGTGAAGGCTGGAATTAACTTCTTCCAAACTCCTGTTGATATTAGTATTTTGACCTTTTTCCATGAATCACAAATGTTCTTTTTAAGATTTTTATTTATTTATTTATTGAGAGAGAGAGAGAGAGGGAAAGAGAGAGAGAGGCAGAGACACAGGCAGAGGGAGAAGCAGGATCACAAATGTTCTTAATGGTTTCTAGAATTCTTCCGTAAGTTTTTCAAAATTCTTTGCCCAGATCCACCAGAGAAATCGCTAACTATGGAAATTATAACCTTATAAAATGTATCTCTTAAAGGACAAGACTTGAAGGTTGAAATTACTTCTTGACCCATGGAAGCAGAATGGATGTTGCATTAGCAGACATGAAAATAACACTGATCTCATTGCACATCTCCATCAGAGCTCCTGGGTTACCAAGTATATTGTCAATGAGCAATAATAGTTTAAAATGAATTGTTTTCTGAGAAATAAGTATTAACAGTGGGCTTAAAATATTTAATACACCATATCGCAAACACATGTGCAGCCATTTAGGCTTTGTTTCATTTAAAGAGCAAAGACAGAGGAGATTTAACATAATTTTATAAGTTCCTTAGGATTTCTGGAATGGTAAATGAGCACTAGCTTCAACTTAAAATCACCAGTATTTATTAACCCCTAACAACTCGTATCAGCCTTTCCTTTGAAACTGAAGCCAGGAATTGACTTCTCCAGCTATAAAAGTCCTCGATGGCATCTTATTTTCATAGGAGTCTTTTTTGTATACATTGAAAATCTGTGAGTGTAGCCATCTTCATTAGTGATCTTAGCCAGTTCTTCTGGATAACTTGCTGCAGCTTCTAGGTCAGCACTTCCTGCTTCATCTTGCACTTTTGTGTTATTGAGATGGCTTCTTTCATAAATCTTATGAACTGGCCTCTGTTAGTTTCAACTTTTCTTCTATAGATTCCTCACCACTCAATCCTCAGAAAATTGAACATAGTTAGGAACTTACTCTGGATTCAGCTTTGACTTAAGAGAATAATATGGCTGGTTTGATCATTCACTGGAGTAGCACTTTTAACTTCCTTTAAGAAGTTTTATCTGCAGTCACAACTTGGCTAACTGGTGGAATAGGCCTACCTTTTGGCCTATCTCAGCTTTTGACTTGCCTTCCGCAACTAGGCTTAGTCATCTGTGTGTAGCCTTTGATTTGAAATGAGAGATGCGCAACTCTTCTCCACTTGATTAGTTATTGTGATCAATGATTCATTGATCACAATAACCCATTGTAGTATTATTAATTGGCCTAATTAACATGTCTCAGGGAGTGAGGAGGGAGTGAGGAGGCCCAAGGAGAGGGAAAAAGAAGGGGGAATGGCCAGTTTTTGGAGCCATCAGAATATACACATTTTACAATTAAGTTTGCAGTCTTATGTGGGTACAGTTTGTGGTGCCCAAAGAAACTTATAATAGTAACATCAAAATTCACTGATCAGAGATCACCATAGCAAATGTTATAATAATGAAAATTTTTGAGATATTGTGAGGTTTACCAAAACGTGATACAGAGACATGAAGTGAGCAAATGCGTTGGAAAAATGGTGCCAATAGACTCGTTCAATGGAGCATTGCCACAAAAACAAAACAAAACAACACAACACAGTATCAATGAAGCAATTAAGCAAAGTGCAGTAAAATGATTTAGGCTCATACTAGATGTATCTGATCTGAATGGAGTGGTATTTTTACTTCTGAGTTCAAATATTGTACAATTCCTTCTACCACAAAACTGGAATACCATTACATAGTGCTGCTGGGACATGCAAGCATTGGATGTCTAACCACCAGCCCATGTGGAAATTTGAATACAAGTTCGACATTTGGGAAGTGATTTACCAACAACTGGAATATGTAGACTATATGTTATACATGGAGCCTTGAATACGAACTGTGCAAATGGAATGCTGAACAAACACCTAGACTGTAGTAATTCGATTATTACTGTGGAAGGAATATGATCTCCGATGAAAAAGTAAAAGAATCTGAAACCTATAACCCAAAATAGCTGACATTGACATGTTGGATTTTTTTTGAGGAAATAATAATTTACTTGAATTTCCAAAATATATTTAAATAGTAGGCAGCTCATTTGCCAAAGTAGTAGTCAGAAAAATATAAACCATTAATCAGCTTCATGATTTTGGGGTAACCTTCTCATTTCTAGATCTTCTCTTTTATGGATTTCTTGAAGTTTCAGATAAATGGTTAATAGATTCCTTCCAAATCTAGCATTCTATGATTTCATTGGAAGAATGCCATATCTTTTCTTTTTTCTCAGAAACTAACATCTGAATAACTTGCTGCAGCTTCTACATCAGCACTTCCTGCTTCATCTGTAAACTAACATCTGTAACCAAACCATATAAAAAACTCATCCTCCTTAACTTGGTTTAAATTAATACCACATTATTTTATGGGAACAAGAGACAGACTGGAGAATAGAGACAGAATATCACTGATATTTATGTAACGATGCCAATAACAACAAGAAAAGCACAGATCTACAAACCCTTATGAAAAAGAGCAGTAAAACATTAATTTCTAGATATTTTCTCAAAAATTGGCAAGGTGCCATTGCTTTGGTGGAAAGACAAATAATTATCTGCTGGGGAAGGTCAGGCACATCATTGCTAACAGTTGTATGTGAATTAGGCCACTTCCTTAGAATTAAGAGCACTTATAATTTTTAAACGTTTTCCATATGCCAGGGAAATGAGAGTAATGATGGGAAGAAAAATAATTTCTTTCTATTTATGGACTTGTCAACTCCAGATTGAATTATACAAATTTCCATTTTGGAGGTCAAATAATATAAAAATAAGCAATTCTACATGGTTCATTGATATGTATATATTACACATACACATGAATGCACATGTATACACATAAAATTTAACCATTGAGACTTTAGTATTTTCTTGGGTCAAATGTTTCTTAATATCAGTTTCCAAAAAATAGTATTACCAATATCATCCTTCTGATATTTCAAAAAGATCCTACTTGTTCAAAATTATAATATATAAGGATTTAATTATTGATTTAAAAAATCTTAGATCTCCCTGTTCTATTTTCTTTTTGTATCTCAATGAAGATTAACTACTCTCTAGTGAAGTATGGTCCTTTGGAATCTTTGGGTGCATTTTTATAATTTCTATAGACCCATAAAACTTCCAGTCAAGCCAACCGCCATTTATTTATGGATCAATACAATTGTGTAGTACAATTGTTCTAAGGTTGCTAGCAAACAAGAATGGGGTGATCATTCTAGTATTGACTGACTCGTGTCACAAGCTGTCATGGAAGAAAAGAGTGCTAAAATTATACATATGGTATAAAAATAGATGGGTCTGGAAGGAAAAAAAATCCATAAACTTTGCATTTTTTTCTAAGTTGTTTTCCAATAACTTTCTGAAAAACAATCAGTGCCTCGCCACAAGTACCTAACTTACTGAGGCAAAGGCAGGATGGGGTTGTATTGGAATGGCTATGTATTTTACTAACACTTTGTTAATGGTAAGTGGGGAGTGATCACAGTATGTAAATAAAGAATAAGTGGGGAATATGGAACAAACAATAATAGAGTTTTTTTTAATCAATTTTACTAATGATTAGAAATGGGGGTCTGGTATAAAAAAGTTTCATACGTATTTCCATCAAGCCATGAGGTTTATGGAAAAATTGACTTTATTAAGCTGAGAAAATATTGATATTCATTTGGTAGCTGGACATTGTGCTTCCAGTTTGAAAACCCTCTTGATATAATCAGGCCTCAAGGAGATGCTGCAGGCAGGACTTGTTAGATTTCTCGTCCGTCTTGGTTATCTTGCATAGCTCCAAAAATCCTAAAGTTTTACTTAGTTGGAAATGCCGCACACTCTTCTCCTCCACCTCCAAACTTCTGGATAAGTCACTACGTGGTGTGTCTAGTTCCCCCAGGGACATTACTGAGCCCTCCCATCCTGAGTGGCCCCCTGCAAAGATATAATACTGTGAACATAAAAAGATTATGCCACATCCTGTGATTAAAAACAGAAAAAAAATTGGCTCTGACTAATGTTTTGTGCTCATTAGTAAGTCTTGCTTTTCCATGAGGAGATTGTTAATTTTGTTTTTTCCTCATAGATAATGACTCACTTTTACCAGTGCAACTCTTGACTCTCAACTGAAGGTAAAATTTCCCTATAGTTCAATCAAGGCACTGGATCTTAAAGTCCCTGGAAGACAGACTTTCTAGATTTGATCTTTGCAACAGTAATATGCAGAGTAAAAATATCATATTTCTTGCACACAAATGGTGATTTCACTAATTATTTAAATCCAGCCTCCAGTTGGCATATACCAGTATGCTCTGGAGATTCTCCTCCAACTTAATATTTGCAAACTATGCTCTCTTATGCCAGATAAAATTTGAAATGTCTCCATCAATTTGAATTCAAATAAAGGATATCACTTTCTTTCTCTGATAAATATATTTTTATCACATTAACGTTTAAACATGGATTTAGTCTCTTAGCAAGATGGGATGTGTGATAAAATGGAAGGGGAAAAGCAAAGTTCTGGGAAGGATCTGCAGTTCCCTGAAGGAAGTAATCTCAAGCTCAAGTTGGAAGCAAACGAAAGAAGTACAAATGTACTATTAATACTCCTGAACTACAGAAATATGCAAACTGAAATATTAAGAACATTGCATAACATGCATATGTAAATACTTTATAGCCATTCACTAGAAAACTATTTTAAATCAATATTCAAATAAAAATCTAAGGGTACTTTTCCCCATTTTTTAACATCATCAGGCTTTTTGTCTAATTCTTATTTGACAACATCAAAAAGATTTTATCTCACTACACACTGCCTTTAGCAAATTTCATACAAACTTAGCTTAGTAAATCTTATACTTATTGCATGCAAAGGTCAGTAATGCTGTTGCTTTCTCTTGAGTTTAAGCACATGATTATATAGATACAGGGTTTCAAATAAAGACTAGGCAACTTGCCACAATATGGAGAACACCATATTTTTAAAAATATATATTGTTTTATTCTCAGGGAATGCGTATGTGTGTTTGAGATGAGAGCAAAGATGAGGTCTGTGAGAGGAGCTCAATATCAGCCTATACAACTAGGTTCAACTTACTCCTTAATATCATTAGAATTGTTTCACTGTTATACATTCATTGTTTCAAATGAGATCCTCAACCAGTAGGTCAGCTCATACATACTAATGGCATGACATTTATATTTTTATGGGTTTGCTTCATCCTATTTTTTTTGACAGCCGATATAGCCTCTTTCAACAATGTCACAGCTAATATTAGAGGATGCAATAGCACATTCATCTATGTCACCTGTTGCACTGCTTGATCTTTGTTCCCTAGCCACCCACCTGCACCATTTCTCCTCCTTTCTCCCATTCTGATGATTGCTCTCTTCCACCCTCTTAACAGTTTGAGTCCTGGACAACCGTCTCCTTCTTGCATGATTCTGATCCTGAGTAGATCACTATTTCCTTGACATTTTGACAAAAAGGTGGCAAGAGTTTTAAAATATCCTGTCACTCCATGAGGAGGAGGCTTCTCTGTTGGCTACAAGCATGACATCTGAGTGCTGAGGTCATGAGAGAATTCAAATCCCCATTAATATTGAGTCCCAGTGGCTACACCACTCCTCCTGCTGTTAGATTTTTCAGTCCCTCATAAATTAATTATGTAATGCAATATTATTTTTTTTTGTGTGGTCCAAACTGGTCTGAAATAGATTTCAATAACTTGCAAATAAACTAACATGTGCTTTTCAACCAGACGCTAACTAAACTGTGTGTTGATGGGGAATAAGTATTCTTATTGTTCCAAAGAATGAGAAGCTTTTTGTTTGGGGATTTATAAGAACAATGACAAAATTAGTTGGAAAAAAATGAGGCATTATAGGAAATTGCCTGAAAAAAGTTTTTAAAGATTTTTATTTATTTATTCATGAGAGACACAGAGAGAGAGAGAGGCAGAGACACAGGCAGAGAGAGAAGCGACCTCCATGCAGGGAGCCCAATGTGGGACTCCATCCCAGGTCTCCAAGATTATGCCCTGGGCGGAAGGGAGGCGCTCACCTGCTGAGCCACCCAGGTGTCGGTTTCCTGAAGATTTTTAACTTTACTTAATATAAACGAAAAAACAGGCAACGATAATATTCAAGTACAGACACAAAACATCCCAGGTATAGGTTAATGTGTTTTATTAGATCATTTATTCATTTATGGAATAGGGTTGGAGACATACTAAATGTAGATAATGTCTTATATACTAGGGATATGTAATATGCGGAGATAAATTGTTTGGAGGCAAATGAATAGGGTAAAAGCTGAAAAATACAATAGAAATGTACTATAGTCACCCAAACAGAATGAGTGCAGAGGTGGAGTAAAGTAAAAAAGATTAATGATACATTTAGGATTTAGAATTTACAGATATGCTGATGGGTTAGACATGCATGAAGCCATCAAAAGAGGTGATATACTTTTTGTTGCAGGAGATTCTTTGTCTCTATGCCTGAATTTGCTGCAATTTCTCAAGTCCCTTTATTTAGGCTTTCTTTCTCAATTATGCAGACTTCATGCATTCTTTTATTTGTTTCTGCAATTATAGCTGCACAAGTCTACACAAAGTTCTTTATTTACTACAAATGACAAGTTCAGCCCACTACGCATTAGGTGCTGCGTTGGGTACTTAGGTTGTAAAATTGGGTAAGCCTTGATGGTTAGGTTATCTATAAGTAGTGACAAATAGGAAGGTTGTCATTTAAGTGAAAATAGCGGAATGAAGTCATAGAGGAGTTGTCCTTAAAGAGTATCTTGGTGCTATTGGCAAAGAATGTGGGGAGATGGTGAGTTCTAGGTAGTGTGGGGCCCAGCTGCAGAACGACCTTATTGCTGAAAACCAAGTTGAATTCAAGGTGAATTGTGTAAGTTTTGCAGAAAAGTGGAGGGAGGACAATTCCAGATTGAAGCCTCCTGTGATTAAAAGATGTGTTGGCATAAAATGGATTGTTAGGTCCAGCAAATCTCCCACAGGTCAGTGGAAATGGAGTAGGTCAAGAAAGAGTGACAGTAAAGCAGATAAAAGACAAAACTAAAGTTCATGCTATATCAAGTGAATATGGAAGGCCATTAGAGGTTTTGAAAGTGTAAAGAGCAAAATGCTCCCTCTTCATCTTCTTCATCGACTTTCTTCTTATTCCATCTGTTTTTGAGTTCTTACTAGAGTCAGTGATTGTGGCAAACATTTTATTTGGCAAACCTCTCAACTAGTCCTCATAACAGCACAAGAAAGACTATTATTCTTACAATTCTAAAAGCAATAGAACTATGGCTATGGAACAGGCTGAGGGCCATCCAGCTGAGAACTAGCAACAATGGGTCCAAATCCAGGAATATTTTCCCACAACAAATTCTTGCCTACAAATTTTTGCCTAAAAAATAAATCTCACTTCATTTAATTCACTTCTACCTTCAATCTTTTCCTCACCCTTTTCCCACAAACACCTCAAAAAGCAACCTACACTTCTTTTATTGCTAACTTTCTGTTCAACCCAATCTCTAATAACTATTTCTTATTGATAGAATAACACTGACTCATAACTTACTGATTTTCCTGGGACACATATCTGTCACTGCCTCTAAGCCCATTTTGTATAAAAAGTAAGCCATTCTTGTTACAGCCATTCTTGTTAAATTAATTACTCAAAAGGTATATTTAATTGGATTTCCCATATTACATTCCAGTGGTCTCTTTATATTTATCTTCCTTACTGGACTACTCCTGAAGGTGGGAACCATGCTTATTTTTTTCTTCAATTCCAAGTTCTTTACCAGCATGGTACCCAACATATTCTAAGTATCCAACCCATACCTATTGATCTAACAAAAGAGGAAAGAAAGAATGATATCTATCATTGCCCATACTTTTAAAAGAATCTATATATTTCTTGAATTCACTTTTAAACCATCATCCAGTAAGTGCAATGACCCTGTTTAATTAAATTTTATAGCCCAATCACCTGCTACAGTTGCTCAACAAACATCAGTTAAATTAAAATTAAATTAATGAAAGAAGAGATGAAGATTAATGTAATTTGCATTTATAAATGTGACTTGAGTATCTTTATAGAAGAATCATTTTATGAGCCTGAAATTAGAGATTACTTTTAGATTGGTTACTGAACCATTTATAAAGTTAGAAAAAGCAAATCATGAAAAGTCAAGAGCTTTAGCATGACAAGAATGTGAATGTATTCTATTAGTATCCTCTGTAAGTGCCTTTAAATCCTATCTCTGCTTGAGCTGGGAGAGACTTTATAGTACTCTAATAGTCAGAAGATTTCCATTAAAAAATATATTAGTGTGAGTCACTGGCCTGGAGGAAAAAAGTACCAAAAATACGGCAAAACAAGGAACTAAAACTCACGACCAATATGAAAAAGAGAAGTCCAAGAGATAAGGACTTACCAATCCTCTCAATACATAAACCCACATGAATGTAAGTGTTAACCTAAAATTCCAAGTAGTCCATCCCTAAAAGAACTACAAGTATTTTGAAAAGATTGGCTAGAACTCATTTGCATTTTTACCCAAAGTATAAAGAGAAGTTAAAATAAATAGAATACTAAATCTCACAATACTATTAAAAAAATAACAAATACACAAAACATAGATTAAAATTACATAGAACACTCTGTGTAGACAGGACAATAAAAGAAATAAAGGAAAACCATGTGAAGAATTTATATTGGAGTAGAACATCAACTGCATTCTTATGGAACTTTTTTTCCCTTGAAGAGTGATGACCAAGTGACCAAAAATAAATTCCATTTTTGGTAGTTCACAGTTTGAAAGATGCCAAAATTTATTATACTGTTGGAGTTTACTCAGTTGTCTAAACTAAATCACACTGTAGTTTCTTCATTTTATATGCAAATGTAAGAGAGTATGTATGTGTATAAACCAAATACAGTTAATATTCTGTTTAATATATAGCAGAAAGATAAAATATAATTTGTGTAAAGAAAATATAATACTGAAGGAAAGTATAGCAAATCCAATATATATTACCACCTTTTCATTTTCACAGCACAGAAAATACTATATCACAATGACTAAATTATATTTTAAGGACGATAATTGGATTAATAAGATTATTATATTTAATAATTAATTTTCCTCACATAGACAAAAAATTTTGACCATACAAAGTATCATTAACCACAAATAATAGAATGTTCTTATAATTTCTACTGCTGAGTGACTTTGTTAATTTAGCACTTTATGGATTTCATTATTGGAATCAAATATAAAGAACAGTCTGGTATGTTTATTGTGTTTGGAAGAAATGAAAGTTACTTAAAAAAAAATCTCTTCAAGTAAGTTGTAGAATTTTGTAGTAATTTTAGCTGCTCTATATCTCTAGGTCTTGCTGGCCTGTCACAGACCTGAAGTTAAGTAAATCCCACATGACTGGAGCCCTGCAGGCCCATCCCATAGAAATGATGGTGAGATGTATCTATTAATCATATGAGTCCAATTCTGCTTCGGGTATTATGTGGCAGGTGTGTGTCAGCAGAGTAAAAGCATCCGGCTGACAAGACATCTTTTAAAATTAAAATGTATTTTTTCAGTATTTTTCTTTGAGATTGAATGCAGTGTTGCAATTTACTGAATACATACTTGAATTCTTATCAAATAGTCAACGTTTCTTATTTTCGATCAAACTAATTTTTAGTTTTGTTTTTTCAAATGTGATGGAGGTAACCATAAACAGTGTAAATTGAAAAGCCCGGGGGCTCTCTACTTTTTTAAAAATTATGTGGGTCTCCAAGATCAGCAATGGTGATGTAGCTTCATTTTTAAAATAATTCATCAGAACAATATATACCAGGGGAAGTCGCCAATCTTCTTTCCCATAATAATAGTTAAGAGCTCATATATAAAGACTGTTTTAAAGTTTCAAGGAACTTATCCATAAATTTCCAATCTGGACCTCAAAAAGTCCTGCCAGATGGGATGGACAGATATGATTTTTATCATTTATACAGAAGGAAACTGGGATTTATATCAGTTAAGAGATATGTCAAGTAGTATGGTCAGCTGGTGGTAGAGCCTGAGCTGAAACCTGAATCTTCTTTTCAAGCTCCACCAGGAGGCAGAGCATTTTAAAATAGAAAGAGCTTAGACTCTGAAATCAGATTTTTACATTTGAATCCCAGATTCTCCATGTGCGGTCTAGAGCATATAGCATAACCTCTCCTAAAATCCACTTCCTTGTCTATGATGTAGAACTAATAATACTAAAACTTTTACATTTCAAGTGAGGATTGCATGATACCATTAACAGTTCCTTGTTAATAGTTATTTGTGTGTGTCATTTATTTGTTGAATTTCCAAATCCTTTCTAGACGACATTGACCTTCTCTAGTAGTTTTATTAAAATTTTGTCGAAGTGAAAAAACATTTGCTGGAAGTGTTTTTGTGAAATGATAAGAAAGCCCACATTTAGAAACCAAATACTCTGATTGGGCTTTGTAGACTATGCCGCAGGAAAGAGCTAAAGAATAAGACCTGCAAGACTGAGAGCCTAGCTTCTTTTCTGGTTATACTGTGTGATGATTAAGTTTATTTGTCCACTTGGCTAGGTCATGGTATGTGGTTTTTGGTCAGTCACCCATCTGGATGTTACTGTGAAGGTGTGTTTTAGAAGTTATTTAAAATTTTAATCATCAGACTTTGAATGAAACAGTTATGCTCTACCCTCCCCCCCAATATGGGTGGGCCTCATCCAATCAATCCTAAAAGAAAACTTGAGAGACTTTGAGAAAGAAGGATTTCTGCCTCCAGACTGCCTGTGGACTTGGTACTGCAACATCAGCTCTTCCTTGGGTCTCTAGAAAACACTGACTAACTTAGCCTCCATTTTTTTCCAGGGATTCAAATCAAAAAGTGAGTTTGGAAGTGTTTTAGAATATAGGAAAAAATATATAGAAGTAGTAAGCATTATTACACTGAAAACTATAATAATAATAATAATAATAATAATAATAATAATAAATATCTTTTGAGCACATCCTATATGTCAGGAACTATTCTAAAAGTGTGTGTGTTATTGGGGTGGGGGGAAGATATAGCTCTTGTAGTCCTTGAAACACCCTGTGATACAGGTACTCTTTTTTCCTCTCTCTTTAATAGATTAAGAGACTGAGTCCTAGGAATTTTCAGTAGTTAACCCAGGGTTGGACACTTACTAAGTGGTGGAACAAGAATGCAACTAGGACTATTCATTTCAGAATCTCTGCTCTAGACCTACAAACATATATGACACATCACTCTACAAATTTTCTGACTTTTGTGAACTGCAATTTTTACGTGATTTCCTCTTACCTCAGCTCTTCAAAATTTCCTTCATGTGATTTAAGCAGAGAAGCAACAGAAAGACGTTCTAGGAAGACACATAGGGAGAAACACAAGCACAGAAGCAACAGAAAGACATTCTGTTCCCTCCACCATGTCAAACAGGACACCTGTATCTGTCTTCCTCCTATAGTCAAGCATATGCTCCCAGGCCCATATTTCCGGCCAACCCCTGCACTCTAGAAGGCTCTTGGGCTCTGAACAACAGTGTGATTCCTCCCTTTCCCATATTCGGCATCATCAACTTTTCCAGATCTGTAGTTTCCCTAAACAAACACATTTGTGACATGTTTTCTCTCTGAAAATAATAAAAAGCATCCCTCCATACCACATGCTGTTCTAACTACCATCCCACTGCTCTTGTTCTCTTTACAGCAAAATGATTGTAAAAGTTGTTTAACTTAGCTGTCTCCACCTCCCTTCCATTTTTCACTGAACCCAATAGGAATATGAACCCAATAGGAATATGAATCCAATATGTTTTCCCCCTCATTTCCCCTCTCTCCCCACTCCCAAGCCTCCAGTCTCTTCTTCACATAGTAGCCAGAAAGAGCCTTTTAAAATTTTCAATTATCACTTCTCTGCTAGGAACCCTGCACAGAATAAAAGCCAGGGGTCTTGGCTTGGCCCACTGGGTTGGCCCACTTGTGATCTGGCTGTTTCCTCCCTCTCTTCCCTGGCTCACTGTCCTCCTGTCTCATCCACCTCCTCGCTGCATGACCACATACACCAACCATATTCTGACCACTAGGCATTGACACTTGCTGTTTCCTCCGCCTTGAATCTTTTTCCACCAGTTACCTTCGTGGTTAACTCCTTTCTTTCTGCTCTTGGCTCAAAGTTTGCCTCATCAAAAAAGCCTTCCCTCCTCATTGACCCTAAACAGCAATCTTCACCCCACCCCTCACATCCCCCATCCCTTAAACTGCTTCACTTTCTCCATAGCACTCACAACTACTGGACAAATTAGACACCTATTATTTGTTTGCTTAGTGTGTGTCTCAAAAATTTTACAAGCTCCATAAAGGCAATTGCTTTGACACTTTTTGTTACTACTCTAATCCCAGCGCCTAGAATAAGGAGTAGCACCCAATAAGTATTTCTGGAATAAAAAAGAATGAATGCATATTCCCAGAGCTTGGACCATGATTCTTATCACTCAACTAGCACTAATCCTAATGTTCTTGTTCAAGCTACACTCTCCCCTGCTTCAGGAACATCCTGTGTGCTGCACTCTCCAGCCTACCCCTAGTCCAAGTGATTTCTCTTTCTTGAAGTCTCCTTATGGTGAGATGCTGCATATGTGAGCTTAAAAGTGACAGTCAGTGACAGTTCTTTGTCAACACCCTCCTAAGGGAATAAACACCCCTTTATTCTTTCTGTGGCCCTGGCAACCATTTTATTCACTTTTAGGATTACTATTTTATTGTTTGCTTTGTTATTCCATGATGTCAAAGGCCATAACTTGCTATTTAAGCAGTTTGGATTTCACTGATTTTTCTCTATTTTTCTTTGTTGTGTTTTCAATTTCCTTGATTTTTGTTTTGGCATATATATATATATAAATATATGTATATATATATTATATGATTTAGATTGAGTTTACTCTTCTTTTACTAGTTGCTTAAGGTGAAATCTTAGATCATTGATTTGAGAACTTTCTTCATTTCTAATATGGATATCTACTGGCATACATTTTTATCTAAGCCCCCTTTTAAGCCCAAGACCCACAAATTTTGATCCTTGAATAACACAGGTTGGAACTGTGTGGATCTGCTTATACACTGGTTTTCTTCCTTAAATGCAGTACAGGACTGTAAATGTATTTTCTCTTTCCTATGATTTTCTTACTGACATTTTCTTTTCTCTAGCTCTCTTTTTTATAAGAACACAGTATACAATACATATAATATACAAAATTTCTGTTACTTGGCTCTTTATGTTATAGACAAGGCTTCTAGTCAACAGTAGGCTATTAGGAATTAAGGTTTTGGAAAGTCAAAAGTTATAAATGGACTTTGAACTGCACAGGGGGCTCAGCACCTCTAACCCCCAAGTTGTTCAAGGCTGCAGTGTATTGTATTTTCATGTTGTTTTTGTCAAAAGCATTTTCTAATATTTCTTGAGGATTACTCTTTTATCCATAGATTTTCTAGAGGTACATTGTTGAATTTCCAAATACTTGGGTTTTCTAGATATCTGTGAATAGTTGGTTTCTAGTTTAATGCTGTTATTCTCAGGTGTGCTTTGTATGTGAATTCTCTTAATAACGTTGTTTTATAAAAAATAAAAAAAATAAAAAAAAAATAACGTTGTTTTATGGCCAAGGATATTGATCTTTCAGGGAAGACTTGAGTGGTGGTTTATATTATAGTCCAGTTCTCAAAGTGTCTGTTATGTTACCAGTGACCTGTTAAGTTCACTTGCAGCCCGGAGGTAAGCCTGAGTCTTGGGTCAGCACAGGTGCAGATTTAGCATATCCCATTTTCCAGTTCCTTGCTCTTTCCTCTCCAGACTCTCTAGATCACAGAGGCCTTGTTCCCTAGTACCTTCAGATGAAAAATTGATTTAGCTCCAGGTTTTAACCACTTGCACTATTGTAGACATTTATGTAACTGATTTCTCTTTTCAGAGGGAAACAGCGAGAGAAAAATAGAAATAATAGTGATCTGCCCCCTATACTATTCAAACCATAGGATCCCTTTTTTACTAGTTTTTTTCTTGCCAGACAGGATTAGGTGTCAGCATGGCTGCACCATCATCATCCCTGACACAGTAATAGTGAGATTTTAACACTAAAGATTATTTTCTTGGGCTGGGCTTGGAGAGAGATATGAGGAAAACAAGGAAATCCTCCCTTACCCTATCTTTGGTATCTCACTGAAGGCTTTTCCCCCAGATTTTTAGTTAGAAAGAGATTGTTTGTCACATAGTTTTTACTGCCTGAGCCTGCAAGTGGGATTCTGGGATTTAGCTACCTTCAAGTCAAAGCTGAGGGCTATATAGGAGGGAAAAACAGAAAACTCACAGTGGTACCTGTCATTCATCAAGATTTGACTTTCCATTCTGATGTGCCTGTTCCTATTTACTTTTCAGGGTCCTCATGTAGCTTCTTTATATGTTTAGTTTAGTTTTCAATTGTAATCAATGAGAAAAGTAGCATATGCTGGGCTAACTCCATTTCCACCCAGGGTAGAAATTTAAATGCTGGAGTTCTATTGATTCAAATATTGTTCAGATTAGACCCAATACAAATCATTTAATCAATTCTAGGGCAAAATTCTATGGATAAGATGCTTCATTCTCATAATTCTGTGAGTACCATCTCTGATAAAAGTAGAATTTAGCAGATACCTATCAAAAGTTAAAGAGTAAACCCATCTTAAAGGCCCATGCAATAATTTCAATAGAGAGTATATATTTGAATTTTCAGTGCCACTGGCTATATGACACATAATAAAATACTCCCAACATAAATTTCCAATGTTCCCATCTGGCTGCTTCCTTTGCACTCATTCTTTATTTTTTCTACTTAGGCCATTTCTGTTGAGAGCCCTCTAGCCTAATAAAACAGATTAGCCCTATATCAATAATTTGGAGATGCCACCATTTCAGAAAACAGTTTTATGAATAATCACAATTATTTAAAAAATGGCAATCCAAATCTTATCAAACAAGTCTTATGAATATATATGGAACAATGGAACTTCATTAAGACTAGACCATGAGTTAGAATGAAGATAAATAAAGTGGATGTTGTAATTCTAATACACGGTAGAGTTCAGAAAGGGTTTCAAGTGAGATTCAGAGGTTGTACAATGAAAAGGATGAAATGAAGCAGGGAGAGAGTAAGAAACAGCAATATTATTATGATTAATTTGTCTTTACAAAATACAAAATAATAGAAGTGAACACATATTTTTCTTGGATATGCATAATTAATACCTGAATCCATGGGTACACAGTTATGAATTAAAATAACAGAGGCACCTGGGTGACTGAGTTGGTTAAGCATCTGACTCAGGTCATGATCTTGGCGTCCTGAGATCAAGCCCCACATTGGGTTCTATGCTGGACTTGGAGTCTGCTTAAGATTCTTTCCCTCTCCCTGTCCTACCTACCCCTGCCTCTAAAAAAATAAAATTAAAAAAATTAAAAGTACAATATTCTTCTGGGGCACTTGTCTGGCTCAGTCAGAAGATTCGATTCTTGATCTCGAGGTTGAGAATTTGAGCCCCACATTGGATTTAGAGATCAATCAATCAATAAACTTCTTTTTAAAAATAACAATACACTTCTGGTTTTTAATAACTGACTTCATTTTAGCATAATGTTTTCAAGATTTATTTATATTGTATGCATCAATACTGCATTTTTTTGTCTTGTTTCAAGTTTTTATTTAAATTCTAGTTTGTTAACATATAGTGAGATATTGGTTGCAGGAGGAGAATTTAGTGATCCATCATTTACAGATAACACCAGTGCTCATCACAATAAGTGTGTTCCTTAATACCCATCACCCATTTAGCCCATTGCCTTCCCCACCTCCCCTCCAGCAACTCTCAGTTTGTTCTCTATAGTTAAGTCACTTAGGATTTGCCTCCTTCTTTTTTTTATTCTCCTTTCCCCCATGTTCATCTGTTTTGTTTCTTAAATTATACATATGAGTGAAATGATATATTATTTGTCTTTCTCTGACAGGCTTGTTTTGCTTAGCAGAATACACTCTAGTTCCATCCATGTCCTTACATGGCAAGACTTCATTCTTTTGGATGGCTGAATAATATTTCCTTGTATAGATACACTCCCTCCTCTTTATCCATTCATCAACTGATGGACATTTGGGCTCTTTGCATGATGGCTGTTGTTGATAATGCTGCTTTAAACACTGAAGTGCATGTGCCCCTTTGAATCAGTATGTTTGTATCCTTTGGGTATTTAAATACCGAGTAGTGCCGTTGCTAGGTTGTAGGGTAGCTCTATTTTTAACATCTTGAGGAAACTCCATACTGTTTTCCAGAGTGGCTACACCAGTTTGCACTCCCACCAATAGTGTAAGAGGGTTCTCCTTTCTCCACATCCTCACCAACTGTTGTTTTCTACATTGTTAATTTTAGGCATTCTGACAGGTGTGAGGTGATACCTGATTGTGGTTTTGATTTGTATTTCCCTGATGATGAGTGATGTTGAGCATCTTTTCATGTGTCTTAGCCATCTGGATGTCTTCTTTGGAAAAATATCTATTCATGTCTTTTGCCCATTTCTTTATCTTTTAGGGTGTTGAGTTTGGTAAGTTCTTTATAGTTTTTGGATACTAACCCTTTATCAGATGTGTCATTTGTAAATATCTTCTCGCATTCTGTGGGTTGCCTTTTAGTTTTATTGATTGTTTACTTAGCTGTGCAGAAGTTTTTATTATCTTGATGAAGTTCTAATAGTTCATTTTTGCTTTTGTTTCCCTTTCCTCTGGAGACATGTTTAGGAAGAAGTTACTTTGGATGATCCCAAAAGTGCAATACACTTTTAAGCACTTTGTCATATGCTCTTGGGTATGTATTTATGAAACTACATTAAACTTCACAAGCAATTGGATACAATATAGAATTCTAAAGCCGTTCCAAAATAAATAGTATAATTGAGATTTAAAGTAAATGTTTTACTTCCCCAAAACTCACATTGTTATATTCATCTTCTCTTTTATATACAGTTTTCAATCTCAGATTCTATCCTTACACACACACACACACACACACACACAAGCACATATAGCTAATATGTATGATTTTTATGAATGATTACATTTAGAAATATATATCTTATTATTTTTAAATTATTTGATGTCTTCATAAAAATTTATCACCTCTTGTAAGCTAGCATCAGAAATATTATTAAAATTAATGTTTTGCAAACTAACAGTTTCAGTTATATTGAAAAACATCACCACTTAAATCTTCAATAAAATACATATCTCAGACAAAAAATATATGACAGAAATTCACTTCCTATCTGAATTGAACATAAATTTAAGAGTTAAGTTCAATTTTTTTAAAGATTTTATTTATTCACGAGAGACACAGAGAGAGGCAGAGACATAGACAGAAGGAGAAGCTGGCTCCTTGCAGGGAGCCTGATTCAGGACTTGATCCCAGGATTGGGATCATACCCTGAGCTGAGGGCAGACGCTCAACCGCTAAGCCATCCAGGTGTCCCTAGAGTTCAGTTCAATTTTAAAAAAATGCCTATTTCAGAGTGAAAGTTAAACTTCGTATGTAATTTAGTTACAGTTTGAACTCTATTTCTGTTAATATTTTCATTCTCATGGGGGCTGTTCTTCTTCGTCATCATCATCATGAATTTATTTTGCATATATACTATTTTCCAGGTTCTCTGATAGACATGTTTTTTTCCTTTAAGAATGACAGTGTGATGAAATAGGTTTCCCATTTCACAAATCAGAAACTGGAGCTTAGAAGGAATCATTTTCCCCCCACGTTCTACAGCTTGTGTGTGACTTTCCTGAAATACAACTAAACTATATCAGACACAGAACCTAAACTCCTAAATAATAAGCCATAATCATTCCAGCTAGGTGTCTACTTTTTGCCTTTTCTGGACAGTTGATATGAAACATTGAGATAAACGTGGAGTGGCTCTGTAAATAGGGTATATGTTCTGAGTAAGTGTGAAATCATTAGTCTAAATAGAATGACACTTAGGAATTGAAGCCATTTGAACCTATTAGTTTGTCTTAGTTATTTCCATTTCTTTCAATATAGTATGTCTGTGCCCATTCATTATTACTGGCAAGATCTACAAAGCTCTTGAGTCACTATTTCCAGCATGCATTTAATAGAGGTTTATGGGAAATACCAAATAACTATGTAATGAGTAATTGTTTTTCACCTTGAACAAAAGTGATTTGGAACTCTTCCTACCAGATTATTTTTAAAGCATCCTTCTTAGACTGATAAATAAGTGAGGCAATCTGTAAGCACTGAGCTGTGTTTAGGCATCCTGTGTATGTGGTCAAACAATAACATCATATTAATGCCTTCATTTGTGTGAAATATGTAAAGCTATATCTCTCTAAGCTTGTTATACTTCATTACATGTTGATAAGAGAATGGAGTTCTTGTCTATTTGCTGATATAGAAATATTTCCAAGATATTTTTATTAAAATAGTGAAAAAAACCTAGGCGCATAAGAACATCTACAGCTTCTAGTTGTGTGTATAAAATATGTAGCATAAATATTGCTTATATCTGCAAAATAACATTGAAAGTACCCATAAGAAAATAATATAAGTGATTGTTTATTGAGTATAAAAGAGGCCAAGGCTTGGATGTATCTTCTCAATGCGTCCTCCTAATTAAGCAGTTTCACTAAATAAACACTTAGTTTTAGATCTTGCTATAAATTGCAAATCTCCAATTATTTCTTACTTGGATTTACTTACCTAATGAATCATTAAAAGCAGTAACTGCGAGTAATTCTGTTAAATTTGTATTAATCTCCTTAAACATAATATCATGCAAAGTCACATTTCCCAAAAATGAAAGGATAGAGTCATGTTAAGAAAAAGAAAAGGTAAAACTATTAAACAATGCATCCTTAATTTTCCGAAAGTTATAATTTTGACACAGACTATAAAAACAGCTCCTGTTTTTATAAATTAATTCAATAAATTAATTTATAAAATTCAATTCAACATTAACTCAATAAATGATGCCAGGTAACACATGTATGTTTAAGGCTGTAATGTACAAAGTATTACTTACCTACAGACTATGTGAGAAGCCAAGAATGTGGTTCCCAAATTCTGTCTTAAGAAAAGTGCCAGTCCAGGACAAAGTGTCCACCAAAGCTAGAGAAACAAGGATGATGACATACAGAATGTATTTTTAAAAATCATATGCTAATGATTTGAAAAATTATGAGTATACTGAAATTACTACTTCTAATTTTTTAAAGATTTAATATTTATGTATTTGAGAGAGAGTGTGTGTGTATGGGGTGGTGTGCATGTGAGCAGCGGGGAGGGGCAGAAGGAGAGGTGGAGAAAGAATTTCAAGCCTACTCCTCGCTGAGCTCAGAGCCCATTATGGGGCTCGACCTCACTACACTGAGATCATGACCTGAGCTAAAATTAAGAGTTGGATGCTTAACCGACTGAGCCATCTAGGTGCCCCACTACTTCTACTTATTTTGATATTTCTCTTATGACATATTGGTGATAAACAAATGACTTGTTTTTGTTTTTAATATATGCACCAAAAGAAAGTGCAACTTTATGTGACTCTGGCTCCTCATTTTTCTAAATAGTACAAAATCCCAAAATCACTATCCTACAGAAACTATAAAACACTAAACCAGGAATTGTATTCATAATGCTAAAAAGGTAATAACCATATTTATGTTCATGTGTAGATTTGATGATAGCTACATTCCTACCTGGAAATTATGTTATTCCCCTGACATGAAAGGAATTTAAAACCTGCTTCTCATTTTTGCATCAAGACAAAAAGCATAGGCAGCAAAGGATGGGCTCAGAGTCACAAAGTTGCAAGGTTGCACACATAAAGCAAAAGGGATTTTCTTTTCTGTGCAAATGAGAAGTCTCTCTTTCACCACATTAGAGCAATTCTGCATTTAAGACAGGAATTCTGAATGATTGTACAAGGAATGGAATGTTTTCATTCAAAGAAATAATTATTTGAACACAGAATCACAGAAAAGTGAAGCAATTGTTTAAAGCATAGATAAAAAAGGAAGGGAGTAAGGAAGGAAGGGGGAGGGAAAGAGAGAAGGAAGGAAAGTCAGGAAGGGAAAAGGAAGGAAGGAAGGAAGGAAGGAAGGAAGGAAGGAAGGAAGGAAGGAAGGAAGGAAAGAAAGAAAGAAAGAAGGAAGGAAGGAATTTTAAAGAGACCAAAGCATATTACTCTCTCCCTCCCCCCCCAAGTATTTAAATTAATTCTAAATAGGAATTCTGATTTATTAACAGAAGAGCACTTTATTTAGTTTATTGTTTATTATTATCTTGTCGTGGCTGCTACAAAATACAGTGTTGTCAATATTACTATAATAGTTGGTTCAGAGCTACATGGATGGAATTTGAAGGGAAGAGAGGTCTTGTTGAGTTTGATGTCAAAGGCACAGTGACCTCCCCTGCCAGCTGTCTGGCCCTCCTCTAGAGAAAGGCCACTTCATTTAAGCCATCAGCTCATGTCTCAAGCTGTCCAGCTGGGATGTGAGCAGATTGACAGAAGGGTACCTTGGAATTCCCAGGCTGGGAGGGAGGGCAGACTGTTTGAGCTGCTACATGTGACCCCAAAGCTTCTGGGCTTCCAGTTGATTTTATTGCTTCATTTCGTATAAGCTGTATAAATTTTATTAACATGGCTTCACTGAATTTAGATGTTCAGGTTCACAGTTTCACTCTAACTGGGACAAAACCAGCTTTAATAAATGGAAAAAGTATGTTACAACATGACTTTCATAAGCAAATTACCGCATCATGACTTTTCACTCATATAAACCTCTTTGTATTACACAACCTTGACAATTACGATACTGTCACCGAATGTGCACAACACAGTCTGTGTGGATTCCCATAGCTGTATATTGTGAGGCTAATTTACCAATGTGATAAATTAATGCATAATATATATACTATTTTATTTATTGTTATACTTAATCAACTCTTTGTCTCAATAGAATCCAAATAAAAGAATATTGTCTGCTTTTTTTGGTTGCTAGCTAATTAGGGGTTATAATGCGGCCAAAGTTTTTGTGTCTCCAGTAGGCATGCCGTGTTACACACGTATTTTGTAAAAACAAAATAAAACAAACAAAAAACCCTTAAAAAATGTTTCTTTATCCTTTCCAGTTATACCTGACATCAATTTGATGACATCAAATTGCATCATTTGCAAATGAGATCCTAGGCATGTCAAATAAGTTGTTCTAAAAATATTGGAAGTTTTGTGATACTAATTTTATAGAAAGGCTCTCTACTATATCTCATATATATTTTTTAATATTTTATTTATTTATTTATTTATTCATGAGAGACACAGAGAGGGAGAGAGAGGCAGAGACATAGGCAGAGAGAGAAACAGGTTCCATGCAGGGAGCCCAACGTGGGACTCCATCCTGGGACTCCAGGGTCACACCCGGGGTGGAAGGCAGGCACTAAACCACCAAGCCATCCTTCATATATTATGATCATGAATATGTTCCAAAACATGCTCCATGCCATCCATGATATACACTAATTATTAACAAAATTGGTGTGTAGGGATATTGGGGGGAAAGTTTAATGATATGTTTGGTATGTATTGTTATTTTTCAGTTTTTTTCACTCTCTTTTCTGAGCAATGCACTCCTTTTCTTCCGATTTTTTTTTTTTTTTTTTTTTTTTTTACATTCTGGTTCATTTTTTATCTTATTTTTTTTTTTAGCTCTTGCTGTGTTTTGATGTTTTCTGAAGATCCAATGACTATTCCCTGGGAATTTGAAGGCCACTCAGAGGTTATTATTCACAGTCCACAGGAGAGTAATCCACCACTTGCAGTTATTCACACTAGTTTGGAAAGAGATCATGACTCACAGAGTTCCTTTGGGAGAGAATACTTTCCCGGCCAGCTTCTTTTTTTGAGTAGCCTACGATGGAGAGTCGATGGCTTTACTGTTACTTCTCAACCATTAGAATGAATTAAGTAAGCTTTTCTCAAGAAGGGGCCAAGCCTCATCTCTGGTCACGAGGAGAAGAGTGTTTTTTTCCATTAGTCTCCATGAAATTCTTAGTAACATATGGAGACAGTCCCCTTTGCTTCAACAAGCAAATGGTTTCACAGAATTGATTTGATAAAAAAGTTCACTGGGTTCATGAAGTTTCTTCTTCTAAAATGGTCTCGCATGCTTATGTGCACAGTTCAACTATTTTATATTTTATCATTGTACAAATACTACTTGTAAACAACTTCAGATTCTTCATGGAGAGTTTTTGAATGGATTAAAAAGTTTTAGACTGCCAAACATTCTAAGAGGACCAGTAGAATAATATTTCAGTACATTTGAAACCTGTTTTGCAAATGAGATCCTAGAGAAGGATAAAATTCTCAGACTACAGTGTGGATGATAGATTAATATGGCATGATCCGAATCCGAGTAATTTTTTCAGATAACATAATTTTCTGAAATATCTGTGATCTTTTGTAGACCATGAATATCATGTATTAATTTAATTATTCGGTTGTTTTTTTCTTTCAGTAAATATTTGAGAGTTTGTGGTTTATCAATACCCATGCACCTGCAATGGAAGAAAAATTTCAAAAGGTATGTGCTTTGTTCTCAATGTAGTTTACACTCTTTGGGGCTGAAATAGTTACACACGTATGGATGGCATATTTCTCTTAGACTCTATCTTGTTCATTAACCTGAACATATGCC
Source organism: Vulpes lagopus (assembly GCF_018345385.1). Classification (NCBI taxonomy): domain Eukaryota; kingdom Metazoa; phylum Chordata; class Mammalia; order Carnivora; family Canidae; genus Vulpes; species Vulpes lagopus. The sequence goes on along the minus strand of NC_054826.1, from coordinate 11,498,783 downwards.
TTGTGCCAAGGACTAAACTGATTCCTATGAACAAATGAGTAACCAAGTTTCAATCTAAGTAAGAAAAACAAATCTAAAAATAAGTGATTTTATGCTATAAGATACAATGGTTCCCAGATAAAGACATAATTAATTCTGCTCAGTTATTCCTTTAGCCATTTAAAGAATATATAAACTGGACAGACCGAAATAAAGAATATAATGGCAAATGTGGCATATGAGAAAACTAACTGATATGAGAAAACTAACTGACCCAAGGACAAGAAACTGAGTATTGTGGTACACCAGCTGTGCAAACTGACTTTCTGATGGTGTTACTACTCCTGTATCAGAGCACATAGGAAGACACATCCAAATTTGATTTTTAGATTTGTGGTTGGCCAATTTCAGTAGTAATCCACTATGTGAATATTACTAAATTTTAGTTCATAGTATAAAAGCCTAACTGGAATGAACATTATTCTGAGTGTGTATGGAAGATGGAGCTAAATGTCATTCTTCATGATGTGGGGATTCAGCTACCAGTAATGCTAACAGGTCAAAGAAAAGAATCAAATTGAGTCTGTGCATGTGTTCATTTAGCATATATTAATTTTGGAATTTATGACATAGAATTTTATTAGGAATCTATGTAATAATGGTATATCCAAAATAGTAAAGAGAAACAAAAAATAACTAACACATTCAGTTTATTTTTTAATATTTTATTTATTTATCTATTTGATATATATAGAGTGAGTATGAGTGAGATGAGGGGCTGAAGGAGAAGCAGACTCCCTGCTGAGCAGGGAGCCCAACTTATGGCTCAATCTCAGGACTCTGGGATCACGACCCAGGGAGTTGAAGGAGGACGCCCAACCAACTGAGCCACACAGGTGCCCCAATATGTTCAATTAGGGAGGGCAACTATTTTTTCACCACTGTGTTAAATCATTTTTTAAATAATTGATGAATTTTTATGGAATTCTAGTGACAAAACAGCAAATGAACACCATAGAAAATGCTCTTTGACTATTTTTAGGCCTTTTCTATAGAAATGGATGTAAGACTTAAATTTGTTCAGAAACATTTGATTAAGAAAAAAATAGCATACTCTGTTATTTATACATGTATTGAAAATTACATGATAGTATTTGCCAGTTAAGTCTTTATTATGCCTTTATCCATGGGCCTGGATTTTAATGTGTGGAAATGTAATGGTAGTATCTTAATTATGGGAACTAAACTAAAGAGGGTTTAAATATTTGATCAGTTGGCCAACAGGTATCCTAACAACAATCTCTACTCACAATTGGACTTCAACCTGATGCCACCGGAGCTCTGGTCAGCCAGATCTAATTGGATTTTCTACATAAATCAATTATCCGAGCTTGTTAAGACTGTCAATAGCAGTTCTCCTGCTTACTCTCTTTATCCTGCTCTCACATTTATGGCCTGTTAAGCTTGTGCTCAAGCAGAGCTGACTGACAGATTCTGATTGTACAGGAGAGATTCACTCACCCAAAAAGCAGCAATGTTCTACTACCTGCCATCAAAAGAGTTTTGTTTTTTCCCCCCAAAGAAAATTTCTGCCATAGTTTTTAGTCATTGTACAAAAAAATCAAGTGCTTCGGAATGAGTTGGGATGGGCACGAGTTTTGGAGCTATTGAGCCTTGCCACTCACCGCCTGGTTCTCTGAGTTGCTCACTGCAATTTTGGTTTGTCATCTGTAAAATAAGAATTCTGCATGCCTGCCTTTCAGAAGGTTTACATAATCCAAAAATATAGAGTGCCCAACATTCTACCTTATTTCAAAAAAATATTAATTTCATTTTTATCCCTCTTCAAAGTCTCCAATCTCATTCTAAATAAATGTATATTCTCCATCTTTTTAGAGAGGGGATGGTATAATATTATTAGCAGAGCAAAGAAGCACATTATTTCCATAATACAGGTGCTGTGATTTACCCAGCTACTTTTCTGACAAAAATCCTGAGCTTCTCCATATTTTTGGATAGGTGTTTTATTCTCTAAGTTAAAAAAGCTTTTCTGAAAAATGTACTTTTTGAATTAAAAATCAGTTTTGATACACAAGGAAACAACAGAGAAACAATATTTTTTTTTCTGCTTGGACCTTCACTATTCCTTGGCTGAGTTAAATATGATTATCTATGAAAAAAATTACTAGCAGTTGGAATTTATTGGATCTTGATAATCTAACTTTTTAATTCTCACCATTTATCTAAAAAAAGAGTACTCTAAAGCTAAGTTTTTGTTGTTCAATACAAGAATAATGAAAAAAGTCAATGAAGAGTTAACACTGGAACAGAAATGATATTGTTAAAATGTGAATATATAATATATAGTCTTTCTGCCACTCTAACTTCTGGCCATGAAACTAACAAAAGGGTGTAACAAAGTAAAAAATAGTAAGATTGCTATTGTCAAATCTGAAATCATGGCAAGAACTTCACAAAAACTTGTAACAAAGATTTGTCATTGAAAATGTATGACTTCAAAATTACTACTGACAGCAACAGAAGTTATATAATCATTAGCAAGAGAATAGAGGCTGTCTTATTTGTGTGATTCATTATGATTCCAAGTTTTGGCAAATACAACTACAGGAGATATCAAGGTGCTATTAAACCAACAGTCAGAATTCATTCTGAAATGTATGTCACATTTACATCTGAAACATTTATGTGTTTTAAAGCCTTGGATTCTCTTCCTTGAAAATGTATTACTACTTCTTGTGAGAGTGCACTCTACTGCAATAGAGTATCCTTGCTTGGACTCCGTAATGGTTATTTGCATCCAGGACCCCAGAATTTATGCCTGATCCAGGTTAAAATTTCCAAATACCTGAATATTTTAGGGTTTAAAGAGACAGGATGGTGGCTCAGTTTCCAATCTGAATGACTTGAAGATAATTATCAGTCTTTTTTAAGCCTCTGGATTTTCATCTGTAAAATGGGTGATATAATCATACAATATGTTGTGAAAATGTACATAAAATGTGTAGAATCATGACTGACACTTAGTGGTTGATAAATAAATTTGCCACGTAGTTCTCGCATCTGCAATAAGCCAGAGGAGTGGAACATAAGTACGATTAATTCCACAAGTTTTCTTTTCAACTTTTGCATTAAAGCTTCCAATTCCCTAATTTTATCCTCAGCCATTTGAATTCTGATCTTCAACTAATGTTTTAATTTAATTGCTTGGGCAATTATCCTTTCCATAGAACATTTACATTTTCTTAGAGGCTATGATTTCTCAAGGGTGACATTGATGTGTGAAAGCTCCAATATTTCTTTCAATATTGACTATACTATGTTTTAGTTTTGAAATCTTTCCCCTATAAAGCCATTAGAGATATTTCTTCTGTTTTGATGCCACAATTAAATGCTGTTTATTTTCTTCAGATGTTTGATGATAATTAGTTGTTAATATTTTAAAAGTAACTTCACATTTTACGATTACTTTTAAGCAAAATTAATAAGTATTCATCCTTAGTCCAAATGGGAATGTTGTTTCTTTCTGTCCTTATGATAAATTCAATTCTGATTATAGGAAGTAGCCCCCTCATATTGCATCTTCCAGGTGTGGTAGTTTACTGCCTCTTCTGTTGCTGTGCTGTGTCTGGAGTCACTACTTTGCTGCTCTGGAACCAGGCCCACTCTGCTCAGATGGTTGTAGGACAGAATGGTGGATGGCTCTGAAATTCTGCATATTTCTCTTGCCTGCTGTGCTTCTAGTTCTGACTATAGAACTGTTTGTGGATCTTAGTATTAGTGAGCAACCACTTTCTAATGATCCTGTCATCTTTGTACGTGACTATGGATTCCTCAGCGCTGATGAGTATCACCATCAACCTGGTCCATTATGCTTTACATCTTCCAGAAGTCATTCCCTGTCCTTATTTCTTGTGCTCATGGCTTCTTATTTTTTAATGCTGAGGTCAAGTTCTTTTTATTTTTGTACTTCCTCAGTGTGTTCCTGGTCTAATCAATGTAGCGAAGTAGAGTTTCTTTCCATAAACCTACAACTTAATGTGATCCAGTATGTACATGGGATCCAGAGGATGGGTGCAGAATTTTTGTTTGTTTGTTTTTCATGTTTTCTCTCAGGGTACACCTATCAGTCCCCTGTCTGCATTGAGTTACTGGCGATCCAGGGGTTGCCCTGTCAGTGTGCCTCATTCTTCTTTTAATTCAGAACAATCTTGGAACACCTGGGTGGCTCAGGTGTTGAGCACCGGCTTTTGGCTCAGGCTGTGATCCTGGATCCTGGGATCGAGTCCCACATCGGGCTCCCTGCAGGGAGCTTGCTTCTCCCTCTGCCTGTGTCTCTGCCTCTCTCTGTGCCTTTCATGAATAAATAAAATATTTTAAAAAATAATTCAGAAAAGTCTTCCCAGATTGTCTATATTTCTCTTCCTCTTCAGGGGCTCCCCTTCTTTCTCTCAAGTCTAACTCAAGCCCCTCACCAATAATGTTTAACTAATATTTTTTCTTTGAAGAGTCGGAAGAGGAAACAGTTTCAGGTCTTTCAGGTCTCTTACTAGGGTTTTGAGGGGTGAAAAGAGTGAGGACGAACTGTCCAACCAAACTTGAACCAATATATGAACCAATATGTTGAACCACAGATAAATCTAGCACTGGAATTTTTCATGTCAACTCTCCTTTTGTTGTTAGAAAATAAGACTTTATTTGAGAGAAAGATGTAAAAAATGTAAAATAAGACTTTATTTGAGAGAAAGAGAAAGAGAGCACAGAGGCAGAGGGAGAATCAGACTCCCCATTTAGCACAGAGCCCAATATGGGATCCATCCCAGGGCCCTGAGCTCATGACCTGAGCCAAAGGCAGATGCTTAACCTGTGGAACCACCCAGGTGTACCTCTCTTTTCCTTATTAATATTGATTTTATTTTGTTAATGATGACAGAATTCATGTTGTGTTTTTCATCTTAACAAAGACCATCCTCTACTCTCCCTTCGATGCAAACCAAGACCTTAGGAGTTTGTTTTAAAAATGTTGGCATAGGAAGAAAAGTTTAGCAAAAACCATAATGGCATAAGTCATTTCAGTGAGATTCTTGAAAAGTGGGTGATTAAACCATTAGCCCTATTTATTAAGTCAGTTTTCTTTTTTTTGTTGTTGTTGGGTGATTAAACCATTAGCCCTATTTATTAAGTCAGTTTTCTTTTTTTTGTTGTTGTTGCTTTTTTTTTTTTTTTAAAGATTCTATTTATTTATTCATGAGAGACACAGAGAGAGGCAGAGACACAGGCAGAGGGAGAAGCAGGCTCCATGCGGGGAGCCCAACGTGGGACTCAATCCCCGGATCCCTGGATCAGGCCCTGAGCCAAAGGCAGATGCTCAACTGCTGAGCCACCAGGGCATCCCTATTAAGTCAGTTTTCAAAATGATATTATTTCATCTTAAACTAGAAGTTGTAAAAGAGAAAAATAAACAACATGAAATACACATGTGTTTGAAATAAAATAATGATGTTAACTAGACCCAGTAAATCTATTGGGAAGACAGTCATATATACTAGACCATGTTTTGAAAAGAATAAAATCATTTTATAGTATGTCATAAAATCAACTTTAAACATCAACCAACCATGTGAAGTACTCTTTTGGGATGTCTCATAATCAATTCTAAATTTCACCAGATTATATAAATTTTAGAGGTCTTTGAGCAAAAGAAAACATTGAAAATCACTTTTTACACTTTTTACCCTTTTAATCACAGTTTTTGAATAATCCTTGAGGTCAATAGAAAGGGATCCACAATTTCTCTTGTCTTCCGATCCTTCCCCCTGTGGTAGACTATATGTTTTCTTCCTTCATCAACGATCCACTTAAATAGCCTACTTCACTTGGATTCTGATGCAAAAGCATCAGAGAACATCATATTGACCGGTTTTCCAGTTGAAAAGATATTTGTAATTTTCCCACTTAAGAGAAGCTAATGATTCCTAGGTAGGAACAGCTCATGAAACAGGGTTTTGTGTTTGTTTGTTTATTTGTTTGTCTGTTTTAAGGTTTTATTTATTTATTTGAGAGAGCGAGAACATGAGCAGGGGAAGGGGCAGAAGGAGAGGGACAAGAAAGCAGACTCCTCACTCAGCAGGGAGCCTGACACAGGGCCCAACCCCAGGACCCTGAGATCATGACATGAGCTGAAGCCAGACATTTAACCAACGGAGCCCCCCAGGCACCCCTCGTGGAGCATTTTTAATCCCCATATCTTCATCTGGTAAATGGGCATCCCCTCTTCCGTCAGGACGAGATCAGCATGTTTCTCACAGTGTGTGTGGTAGTAGTAGAGCCTTTTCACCCGATTATATGGTAACTGAGAAGTAAAAAAAGTTAATGCTGACCCATAGGAAATGTTTTCTCCATTAAGAAATTACCAAAATGTGCTCTTTCTTTTACTACTGAGCCATTTTCTATCTGTTTTGTAATCCTTCAGAAGATTGCTAGATTTACTACAGTGTTGACATCTGCAGACAAATATTTAGTATAGTCTCATTCTATGTACTACTGTTGAGATAAGGAAATCACAATTTGCTCGTATTAACCATAACCCAGCTATCATCCGTTTGAATTTTATAAGACTGCTGCTTATTTTGAAACCCTCATTATTGTTTGAAACTATGTAAGTGGCATACTAAGCAGTTCAATATCCCATCTTTTAATTTTATAATTAGAATGCATTCAAGCTATGCTTCTAAGTTTTCCTAATGCCCTAAACACTAAATTGGAGTGTATTCTGAAATCATACATTAAACAGAAAATCTTTGAATTAGTAACTTAAAGTTTAGCTTTATACACCAAGGAGTTTTACTCATTAGCAGGTAATTTAAATTCTTTCTTCTTCCCACCCCTTTTGCCCCCGGGGAATGCTAAGCTTGTTTTTCAAACCTTCCTTCTGAAATATGAGGGGCAAACATAGTACAAAAAGTTGGAATTTGAAGACACACAGATCCTTTGGCAGCCTCGATTCCTCTATTTGAACTCTTTGTATCAATCTTCTATCTGAGGACAACTGGGCTGTCATTGGCAAAGCAGAGAGAGAATCTTACAAACCGGATCTGCAAAGAATTTACTAGCATGTTAGGGGTTGTTTCTCTTTTCGCTCCTGTATTGGTTTGTTAAGGTTGCCACAGATACTGTCATAAACAACAGAAACTTATTTTCTCACAGTTCTGGAAGCTAGACGTCTGAGATCAAGGCATGGCAGGTTTGGTTTCTTCTGAGGCCTCTCTCTTTGGCTTGTCATTTCTCTGTGTTTTCACGTATTCTTCCCTCTGTGTCTGTGTCCCAGTTTTCCCTTCTGATAAGGACATCAGTCATGTCAGAGTAGGACCCACACTAATGACACCTCATTTTAACTTAAAGACCTTATCTGTAAATATGTATAGCCACATTCTGAAATACTGGGAATTAGGATTTCAACATATGAATTGAAGGGGGAGGAATATAATTCAGTAAATAACACCCTCAATAAACTATCTCATTACCACACAAATGATTCCAACACACCCTACCCCATGGCTGACTGCAAGGAAGCGCTAGGGCTAAGTGTCCCCCTCCTGCTCTGACTCACACAGGGAACAATGTGACTAGAGTCCCCTTAGAGAACTGTGGGTAATCGTGCCAACTCTAAACAAGTTTGCCCATTTGTGTGGCTGGGCTCCTGACACTTAATGTCTCTTACAGCCTTGAGCATCCATAATCTTTCCTTTCAAAATATTTGTATGATTCAGAAATGGTAATATTTTTTCATAAGTTCAGCATGGATGGGGGCTGCCATAGATGATATAGAAAAATGAAGATGAAATTTGCCTTGTGTGGTATTCACAGGCATAAAACTACATGACTAAGTGCTTTTTCAAGTTTCTGCTAAGCCAGATATCTGAAGAACGTTCGAAGATGTTTTACTGATCTATAAATGCCATGAGTTTTGCTGATGGAATAACATATTTTGCCCAACTTAAATTCTTGCACACAAATATATAATTTACAATCACTCTATTCTCAATTTTTTTCCCCACCTAGTAGATTTTCCCATCCAATAAATAGCTGCACGGGCTTTTGTGTTCTAATTTATGTATGTTGGCTGTAGATAATAAGTTGCTGAGATGAGCATTATCCCAAAATTTAAATTTAGATACTGAAAAATAAACCATGATGAAATTCTAAAAATGTTCTAAATAAAGCAGCTAGGACTTCTATACTAGAATTCTTACAATGAGAACCGTTTCCTCAGAAACTTCTTTGAAGTGGACACAGTTTTCATTGGGATCGTCCCAAGCAATCATGCTTGTGTGAATCCTGGGCTGTCATCACCCATGGGCTCCCATGGAGTCTGTCCTTTCCCACTGATGTTTTAGGCTTTCTTATTTGTCATCTAGCCTTTATCTTAAGACAGTCCCCAAATGGCAGAGATAATACAAACAACAATGAATATTTCTCTCTAAAACTTCAAGGGGCTGGGTGAGGCAGAGGGATTCAAAACGCCAAATCAAAAAACGTTATTCTTTCACCTTCATGCGAAAATAGCTTCCCTCCAGCCTTGTGACACCTTGTTGTACCCTCGTCTACAAAAAGACTGGATTCCAGCATGATCTTTTTTGGTAACTTGATTTTCATCTGAAGGCATGTTTTATTCTTAGGGGATGATGACTATTTCATTATACAGCCTCAGCATCCAATACATCCCTCACACCTTAAAACTTCACTGTTCGGCTTCTGAAACTCACTCCCAAGACACACTTGGGAACTGAAAACTGTCCCAACCCAAAGCTTCCTCTACCACCTGTTTATTGGTAATTCCCAAATCTTAGCAACCAGCTCCAATTCCTCTGATATTGCCTATTAGAAATCTGCATGATGAAGGTCCTACAGACACCCAAAATTCAGTATGACCAAACGAAGTCATTTTGTCTCCCCTAACCACCCCCCATTCTCTCCCTATATGTTTGGATTTGTAAATAGTGCCTTTAGAGTTGGGGTAGACAGAGTTTCACAGTCCAGGTGGCAGGATAAGGCAGCCTGGGCCCTCCTCCTCGCTCTGCAGCCGAGTGACATAGCCAGTCTAAAGCTCCCTTTCCTCGTGTAAAATGGGCACCATGATATCACCAAATTTACTAGCCAGTTCAACAGAATTGGACGACATAATTCAGGGAATGATCTTAGCACACAGCCTGGCATGTAATTTGTTGTCAAGAAAAAGAGATTGTTTATTTACTATCACAATAAGAATAAACAGTAAGAATTTAAATACAACTAAAAATAATTTCAGTGGTCACCTAAGTCAGAAACCTGGGACACAAATCAGATTCCACCCTCTCTTGGAGGCTCCTGTCCCATCAGCCACTTAGGACTTACTTGTTTCTTCCTCCCTGATGCTGTCTTTATTTTTTTATCTCATCTCTATTTGCTCCCCTGATACTGTAGGTCAGTCACGTACACCTCACTTGCACCGCTGCCTCGTATCCCAACTGGTCTTGGCGTCTCTAACATATCCTGGCTCTCTACTTTCTCCTGCATACTTTTCACAAAGCAATCTATATACAAGAAGCACGTTTAAATATATTACTCCCCTACTTAAAAAAAAATCTCTTATATTCAAGATAAAATATACAATTTTTCATATAAGCATAATGACCCACTATAATATGTCTCTTCTTTTTTGATCTGTTCTGTTGCTTGCTAAGCTCCTGGGGTATAAGGTAATTTATATTTTCAGTGCTACAGTTTCTTCCCCCCACCACCTTTTTTTTTTTTTTTTTTTTTGGTTAGTTATTTTTCTGGGGCCTGCACTTTCCTTTTCCTTATTTTTCATTTACAAAGCTTACTTAAAATTCAGTTGGCAGATACGTGGAATTGTTTCTTTTCTACCTATACTATGTTTACTTAATATTTTCTTTAAATTGTCTCATTCTTTTTTTTAATAAAATAAGTTTATTCTTTTGAAAGAAAACATATCAATGCTATAAATTTAAGATCATTACACCTGCAATAAATATGAGATAATCATAAATGTTAATGCAATGAAAATAAAATAAATTTTGTTACATTCTAGTTAGATCCTATGACCTAGTAAAGAGGCAGTAAACTGAGATAGTATATCCCTTTTTTCAAATGAAGAAAAATGTGATATAGTAGAAGTAATTTTCATAAGATATAAAAGCTGGGAGGTGAGGTCCAATTACAGAAACCTTTCATATGCAAAAGACAATCTATCCTCCTATTTTTGGATTCCAACCAATAAATTTTTAATGTTGCTTTTGTTTCTTTTTTAAGGCAACATTTTTTCTTCATATTTCTCATAAGTTCCCTTATCTGTTTTAGTATATTGATTAGTAGATTCACAGTAAGTCAATTCACATGTGGCTGTCCAATTTTATACCTGTTGCTCCAGTGTAATTATTAAGAGTAATAGTAATATTTAACTCCTTAAAATATACTGATATAATGATGGAGTATATGGTTGGGTTATTTATTTTTTTTCTAACCTGTATGCTTTTAATAGGGGCTATGATCCAGTATTATTTTTCTTTTGAAGTAATTGTGCTTCTCCGTTATTTTGGTATTTAAGCCCATGAGCTCATAATCCTGTGACATCACTGGCTACTTGTCGCTGCTTGTCAGTCAACGCATGAGAGAAAAGGCCAGATTGCCATATGTGCTATCTTGAATTTCATACTGGAAACAAATATGCTCACCTTAAAAAGCCCCAACCACCACAATCAACTTCAGTAATTTCTCACTCTTACTCTTCAAATCAAGGTTTCATCCTTTGCCGCCTTTAGAGAAGTGACTTTGGGAAAGACTACACTCCAGATTTTCATTCAAGAGTCATAATAGTTTGGAGGATAGCAATAAGCAGATTTGCCTGGAGTTAGCTGAGCCTCACCCATTTTTCTCAAAATCACAGTTTTTCTTAAATCATTTTTCTCAGTTTTTCTTAAATCATTTTTCTTAAATCACAGTTCAGTGACGTTCCTGATTTTACTTATGAGACACATGGACCAGTGCACTAGTCACTACTGTGGACTGTGGTTGGCACTGTTTGCTCAAAGCCAACGGTGAGGTGGGGCTGAGATGGTAGAGACTGGACAAGGGGGTGGGAGGTGAATGATTACAACCCAGTAGAGGTGCCCCAGGAGAGAGCAGAACTCCAAAGTTCACTGCCTCATGTCATCCTGCCATAGTGGCACCTGGTTACCTCCTGCTCCCGTCCCACTACTCTGGCCAAACCAGTGTCAACCTCTGTCATGTCATGCTTTTCACACCATCTTTCTGTTTCGCATTTTCCTTTTGTCATTCTTCCTGTCGATCCTTGAGGAGGGAACTCCAGGGTGATGCTAAGTTCAGTTCTCTTCATAAGAAGTAGAATCCGATCCGAATCAGGGCCTCTTTGGATTTCTTCCATGTCCTAAAAAGCACCTCTTTAAGTTTGGGTGGTGACCAGCAAGACTCTCCTAAAGCAAGGGTGTTCTCCTACCATCAGGCACTTGCTGCTCTATCTGCTAAAGTTGTGCACAATTTCCCACATGGCACTCCTCATACCATGTTTTTCAGAGTATTTCAAAGTTTCACAAAGACTTAAATCATGGCAGATTGCCCCCGAACAAGAAGAGGCCTGTGCTTGTTTCCTGCTGTCGAGTGACACATTCCCGGACGTTTGAGCAGCTCTTCCCACCTCACAGTTCTACAGGCTGGAATTCTGAGCGCTCCAGGACTCAGTCCTCTGCTCAGGATGTCACAGACTGAAATCAGAGTGTCAGCAGGCTCGGGGATCTCCTCTAAGCTCACTAGCTGTTGGCAAAATTTATTTCCTTAGAGTTTTAGGGCTGAACAATGTTTACCTTGCTGGTGGTCCAAAGGGGATGTTCTTAGCTGCTCGAGGTGCCTGCCACTCCCTGCCAAGTGATCAGGGCATCTTGCTTCTTTAAGGCTAGGAGAAGAATCTACCTACCTTGTAGGATTTTACCCACCCAGGGTAATATCCTTCTCAATCAACTCAGAGTCAGCTGATTAGAGACCATAACTCCTTCAGTCATAAAACATAACATAATTATCAGAGTGATATCCCATCGTATTCACAAATCCCATTGACACTTGGGCCTAGGAAATTACATAGGGCATAGACTGGGGGGGGGGGGGGAGGACATATTAGAATGTTATGATGCTGCACAGCATAGAATAAATTCAATGTATATTGAACTAATTATAAATGGTCAATACCTTGGTCAATAAAGAATAGCAATTCCGATACCATCCAATAACAATTTAAGATGCAGACTATGAAAGTTCAAGTCTTTCCAAACTGTAGACTAAAGCACACAAGAATTAAAGGTCACTGATTAACTTAAGAACGTCCTTTGCCAGGATTTGGTCATAGGGCAAATGTTAGCTCCTTAGAATAATTAATAAATGAACAATAATTTACTTTTCTTGCTTACTTCTTTTGAATTCAGAGCAAGTAGCTTTATGAAACCCTGTAATTTAATTTATAAAGGATCAAAAGGCTATCAATACTAAAGTCCCCAATAATAACGTAATTATACCTCCACATGCTAGATTCCTCTCCTTTATGTTACTTTCTTCTCAGAAATCTCAAGCCTAATTTCCAAGTCTCTCAATATTTGCTTAAACATATATAAATTTGCTAACTCATCTGGTAATATAATACATTTTACACTGACCTTTCATATCTGAACATCAAGGAATAAATCTAAATAATACTAATAATTTCAGGACAGTCCTATAAAAATCCCAATTATTGAACTGAGCATAAAGTAAGGGTACATTAGTAAAGGGAAGACCACCAGATCATCCAGCTTCTTCTTTCATCTCTACTGATTTATTATAATCTGATGCACAACAATCTTTAATTTGACACGTTCTGTTTCATAATGCCATATGAAAGTTGATAACTTTAACAGATGGTCAGTTTGAACTGAGCTGGAAAAGGAAAAGACAGGAAAAGCCAATGCATTATTTTCACATGAAAAGTAGAAAGCTAAGTACTGAGGGGGCCATTTTTCAAAAACAAATTGTCTGAATTGCTCTGATGGTTAGTACTGGTCTTACACTACATGGAAAAATATGTACATTTCAATGCAATTAATGTAATCCTCCACTTTATATTATGATCCCTTGTGTAGATAATAAGTTAATCCACTTGAAAATAGAGGAATTAGTAATAGTAAGTTATATGCGCTGAGTGGAGTCTAATGGCCGTAACTGCTTCATAGATTTATCTCTGCGTTTGAAAGTGATCACAGGTATCAGTGAACATCTCTTTGGGGACTGCATATACTATATTGATCTATGTTCAGGTTACATTTTTTGAGGAAATAGAGCACAGTAGGAAAAGAGGAGAAATGGGAATCAGGGAGATGGGGTTCAATTTTTTCCCCACTTTGGCTATCTTGGTCAAATTACCTAACCACTTAGGACTTGATTTTACTTCTACAAACTAAAATAATAATAATAATAATAATAATAATAATAATAATAGTAATTTAAAAACATTGCTTATAAATGATATAGTGGCTAGAGATTCAAATGAGATATATAAGGTGCTTAACACAGTGCCTGATACGTAATATATAATCAATAAATGGTAGTACTTTTAACTTTTTGAAAAATTAGTTATGGAATCCATAAGTTTGGGAATACAAGTTTCCCCCTCTATCCGAAAGTTTGCTTTATGCCACTTTGCTTTTATAAAAGATCTATATTAGTACCTGTTTTTTCTTTACTGAAAGAAACTCAGAGGATTTTCACTTTAATGAAATGGTAATTACTTCCTCGTTTCATGAGATTCCCACTTACAAAAGGTTTCATAGGAATGCTCGGCTTTTTGAGGGGGAAACCTGTATCCCATGCTTTATCTATCTTTTGAAAACTCAAAGTGCACAATAGTTAATGAAATGTTTGGCATGCAGCAGTGGGGGAGACTTATGGTCCTTTTTATGTATTTATTTAAAACTAATATTATGGCGATTATTTCATAGATAGTGTGTGTATGTCTGTGTGTGTGTGTGAGAGAGAAAGGAGATGTTTTATGTTTCATTCTGAAATCAACTACACTAGTACTATATTTCTACTTTACCTTTTCATGATCAGAAATAAGGCTCTTTCTGTTACATTAAACCTAGAATATGAAATAATTTAAATTGACAAAGATAAAATTACATGCGGAAGCATTTTCTGTTAGATTAGGTAGCTCTTCAAATCCCACAAATTTTTATTTTACTTTTTCCTTCATAGTGGGGGTGTGCTGTTTTTTCACTTTCTCGTTGATGAGACATATTTGCTTGGAAAAAAAAATTAAAGCCCTCGAGATTTCGTTACTAACTTATCTGGAAGCAATTCAAGTTTTGTGAGTGTAAACTAGCATCCCTTTAGACCTCCCTGTTTGATAATTAAATTTCCCATAGACATATCTATGCACATCCCGAATACTGCAGTTTTTATACTGGGAATTGCTTGGCACTGTCTTTGGGTATTAAATATACCCCATTCTTTAACATGGGGTCAGTTAATTACTCAATGTTAAAAGAAAGCACAATGAGAATTTATCAAAACAATTTCAGTTTTAAGATTAACTACTTTTTAATACATGTGAATTTCAAATCAAACACACTTCAGGTGAATTCTAAATTTTGGAAAAATGCAGATATCTCTGAAGCATGATTTATTTATTGATTGATTCATATTTATTTTATCTTTTTTTTTTTTTTTTAGTTATAAGTTGGGGATTGAGGAAGGGAGAGGGAAAAGCTATAAGAAAAGATGTGTATTTGCACTTAAATGGCAATGATTTAATCAATCGGGGAGCTCTCTTTCCAGATGTTACCCTTGGAGCATATTTGTAGCAGCTGTGCACATTTCCTAATACTACAGGAGCAGCAAAATGTCCTTCCTTTAACTTGCCTCTTTTCCCAGAGACAACATTGGCAGGTAGAATGGCTCTCTGAACACAGTTGAATGCACAGCTTTTAAAAAGAAGACGGGGAGGGGGGCGGAGGAGGGTAGGCAGGGGGGAGCATTACGGCTTAGTGGCAATTTTCAGGAAACCAAAGTCATAGAGTTAAGTATATTCCCTTTCTTGTAAATATTATTGTTTTGATTCCCTTCTCGGAGTTCAAAAATAGGAAAGTTTATCAAGAACCACATTTTGTTTTGTTTTGCTTGCTGTTATTGTTGTGATCTCCTAAAGACCCTAATGGCTAGGCGGGACAAAATTCAGGACAGACTCTCATGCAGGCATAATAGCCATGCAGGATTTTTTTTTTTTTTTTGTCCCTCCTGTGCTACGGTCCCCTTCTCCCTCCTTGCCCCAGTCTTCCCCCTCCTTTCTATGCCATGTGGCACATAATCATAATTCCCTAAACAAATCTGCTCACAAAAAGATTTTATTTTTTTTTCATGAATTTACACCCAAATGTTATCTCTCTAAAGTTTATTTGCATTTTAAACCTTATCTCAGTCTGTGGAAGCAAAGAATTTAACACCCTGTAAAGGGGATTTTAAGCATCACTTGGCAGGCAGAGGTATGTTTTCTGTGAGCAAATCCTTTTTCTGCTTCTCAGAAATTGTATTCTCTGTAGTTGCTTCTCCAGGTGGGAAGGCAAAATAGCGCAGAAATAAAATCACAAGGTTCAGGGGCAGGCGGACATGAATTTGGATCCTTGCTTCTGTCAGTTACCTCTTGAATAATCTGGAAAAAAAAAATCACTTGACCTCTCATTTTACACATTAGTTAAGTGAGTTAAGTAATCAACTCTACCTGTGGCTGTGTGAGAATTGAATATTGACAAAAATATGTAGTTAATAAATGGTAGCGATTAAAAAAATAAATGGTGGTGATTAGTATTGCTTTAGCCTGGTTTTGACTGAAGAGTTAGAAAATTCGATTTACCTTTCATTATTATTCTTATTTTTAATAGAATGATGTGAGTCTTGCTGGTTTCAAGGGAAATGTTAAAAACTCTTAGAATATTGATCACCTTAGATGGCTGCCTATGTCCAGCCCAACATCCTTGGAATTCTCCTTGATGTTTCCACTTGGGTGCCTGCCTGCCACCTCATATTCAGCATTTTCTCTGTTCTTCTTCGCACCAGGATCAATACCTACCTATAGCTGCCTGACCTCCTTCTGACAAGATATAATGCCTGAGAACAGGAATGCCTCAGGCTCAGCAAGAATAAAGCAGATTAGAGAGCAAGGAGAGTCAACTATAAACTCACAGATTAACCTAGCATCACCAGCACAGAAATTCAAATTTCATACTTCCTTACCGTTCAGGGTTGAGATTCTAGCTCCATACACTAAGACCTGTCTTAGCTAGTTTTCTGGATGTGACAGATTTGTAATATCGGTGATATTTTCAAGACTTTGTTTTCTCAATATAATAACATCTGGTTATCTGATAACACCTCTTTATTAATCCTTCCTATGGCTTGCTGCTTTATTCATTAAACAATTTATATTCATTCAGCAAGCATTTGCTGGATCCCAATGATACGCTTCTGAGGAGTCAAAGCATTAATGCGTTCATCCAGGACCTGGGCCTTTTAAAATAATCTGTTGTAAAGCGGTCAGAGATAAATCCTTTATTATCACTTCAGCCAAATTCTTCTCTTCATTTTACATTTTATTTTAATATTACCCCCATTACATAATCATGCACTAACGAAAATGACCAGCTGCAATGTCTGGCTAATTCTTAGAAAGTAATGGTTCCTGTATCTCCTACACTGTTTTTTGTTTTTTGTTTTTTTTCAGATTCTGGTTACCATTAAGTTAATTCACATAGGGATCCCCGTGGTGGTTCAGCGGTTTAGCGCCTGCCTTTGGCCCAGGGCCTGATCCTGGAGACCTAAGATTGAATCCCACATCAGGCTCCCGGCATAGAAACTGCTTTTCCCTCTGCCTGTGTCTTTGCCTCTCTCTCTTTCTCTCTCTTTTTCATGAATGAATGAATAAAAAAAAAAAAAAAAAAAATCTAAAGTAATTCATATTCTTACCATTTTATGCTAATACACATTCTTTGATTCACCTTTATTTTAACCCCAAAACATTTAATCTGAGTGATATATTTAGGTCACCTTTCACCTTGCAATTCATATACAAATAAATAAGTAAATAGCCTAAGTGCATCTTCCCATCTCGCATTAAACACAAATATTAATTCCTAGTGGAGTAAAGATCTCATTGTAAAAGAGAGTTTAAAATTAGGCTGAAACATACTGAAACTTATTTTCATGATATCTGTTTAGGAAAAGATTTCTTAAACATTATATAAAAAGAAAATATCTTGAAGGAAAATTTAATTAATGTGATTACATTAATATAAAAAGTTCAGTTCACCAAGTAGCATCATAGAGCAGTGCAAGTAGATAACTTAGCTCTGAGAAGACATCTGATTTGCAAGGCACAGACAATGCCTATGGAATTCAGAATATATTAAAAACATTATGGAGAAAATTTGGCAAATTTCTATTTTAATCGAGAGAATGCAAATACTGTTTCACACTATAACATAGGTAAGAAGTTAGACTCTCTAAAAAAAGCCATTGTTAAAATATGAAAACTCTTTTATACCACTAAGAGTGTGTTAATTAACAGGAGTATTTGAAATAGGATATATGTTTTATAACACAAGTACAAAATAAGAAATATAATTGTATTTCTCTCCCATTGAAAAGTCCAAACTCCGTTATCTCATAACTTGAATGTCTTCAAAAAACTCAATCTCTGTTTCAACGTTTAATCGTTTTGGTTGATCCAAGATGACCCACTACCATTTGTTGATCAACAAGAACAAGAATGTCTTGAGAAATCAAAATGAAAAAGAGAACAAAGCATGTCATCATCTAGAGAGAAAATCACATTTAAGAGATAGTTTGTTCATCCAATGATATATCCAGTAAGTATTTACTGAGTAACTATTATGTGAAAGGCACTGGCATAGAATCATTCCCTTTATGGCATTCCATACGGAGAAGTTACCACCATTGGAGCTGGGCATTGAGATAAAACTTAATTTCCATCATTCATGTATCAATAAATTAAACTCTATGTTATAAAATATAATACCAATTCTACATAATATCAGTATGCCAACTGTCCTCCTGAAAACTTGGAGCAGGGAATTATTTCATGCTTTGTTTTTCCAATAACATGATTCCTAAACCAAAGCAAATAATTAAATATATACTAATTCAACTAATTTGTTAGCTCATATATTTGTGCATCCATCATGTACGTTTTGAACTTGACATGTTTCAGGTACCATGCCGGATAAAAAAACATAATATTTTACAAATATTTGTCCTCAAAACATTCTATACTTTTGTGGGAAAACACCTATAAATAAGTAATTATAAAAGAATAGGTTAAATATAATGATAAAGCTAGATCCAGAAATGTATTGGATCATAAAGGAGGATTGCCTGTCTGATGAAGTTAAGTAGCTATAGCTAAGCTAATCAGAGCACCTGGGTGGCTCAGTTGGTTAAGCATCTGCCTTTGGCTCAAGTCCTGGTATCCCAGCATCAGGCTCGCTGCTCAGGGGGGAGCCTGCTTCTCCCCCTCCCTCTGCTGCTTCCCCTGCTTGTTGCTCTCGTTCTCTCTCTCTGTCAGATAAATTAAAAAAAAAAAAAAGCAGCTAAGCTAACTTTTCTAGAGAATATGAAGCTTGAACTGAAAGATTAGATGAAATTGGCCAAAAAACTACTACTAATAATAATAATAATAAATCGGGGTGGTAGGACATTTTCAGCAGGCAAAAGAGAATAAAAATGATTTGAAATTAAAAAGAAGATTGACTATAATCAAAATCAAGAATATTCAGCATAAGTATCTCTGCTCCAATACATTTTGGCATGCATATTTTTGGAGAAAAGTGTCAGGTTAACAAACACTTTTATTTTTGGCCTATTTTATAATTTATTATAATGCCAAGATTATGGTGGGGAGGAGGAGAAAGATGAGAACATAGGGGGCACAAGGAGGAGCAGAGTGATGGCTAAGAAGATCTTCATCAACCAGTTGTGGTAATATATCAACTTTTTCTTTCTTTATTTTCCTAATATTCTCTCACACATATCTGATTATAATTTTAAAAAGTGAAAAGAAGCAGTTACTAGCCATTAGTCAAACATCTGGTATTATAAAAATACTATGTATTGTAAATTAAGTATAAATAGATTAAATTATTCCAAATTAACATTTGTTTCTGTTCTAAGTCTTTGTGGTAGTCCTACCTGAATACACCATAATGCCTAATAATTACTCAGCTAAGACATTGTTACTGGTATAGTATTTATTTTTAATAAATAATTTAATAAATAATTTTCCAGCCCTTTTGTGAATCAGCGGTGGTTCTTTGAAGCTCTGAAGTATCCTAAGTTTTCCAAGGCTAACGTCATCAATGGAATACTCACGACAATGGTGTTCATCGTGCGGATTGCCCCAATACCTCCTTTTTATAGTTACATGTATTCCGTGTTAGGAACAGAAGTCTACATAAGGCTTGGATTTTTAATCCAATGTTCCTGGATCTCTACTTGTGTTGTTTTGGATATAATGAATGTCATGTGGATGATCAAAATTACAAAGGGTTGCATCAAAGTCATCTCTTTCATCAGACAAGAGAAAACCAAAAGTAGTCTTCAGAATGGAAAACTTGACTAAAAGTGGGCTGTTGATATGCATACTTCAGTACTATCTGCATTATATCTACTGATAGGATGAATTCTTGGCATGTTCTTGTACTTCTTATTAATTATATTTGTTATCGAGGATTTCAATCCTTTTTTTTTTTTTACCTTTAGAAAAGAGAAACTAAAACTTAGATTTTATTCCAAGATTTCTTTTCTGATTTTCTTCTGCAATATAAGCATGGATAAAATCTTAAAGGTTTAAATAAAAAATTACAAATATAAAAACTATGAGAAGTTGCCAGAAAGAAAAGAAATAAAAAGAAAGAAAAAAGAAAAGAAAACTTTCTGTTTCCTGAGTTAATTTTACAAAAACTTACTTAAATAATAATGGAGATGAGTTTTAATGATGATAAAAGCACAATGCAGACGATTTAAACTCAAAATATTTTACTTTTGGTCATTTTGTCTTCATTCTTTCAATCCCCGGCACAAATGTTAAGGCTGCTTTTCCTGATAACCTTATAGCAAAATAAATGTATATTCCATTCACGCAATGGCTATTGGTGTGGAGTCAAATGTTTAATCTGTTACATTTTTCATTTTACCCAACCCTTACTCCTCACAAGAAGGTGTTTTCCTTTTTTGTTGCTGTTGGATCCCACCCCTTGTGTTTATCCCTTGATAGAATGAACACTTGCAAAATACAGATCTCTCAGTCTCTGTGGCAATACCTGCCTTCTTTAACTTCTCAATAAGTACAGAAGGATGTGTGTTGTCTCTGGTTATTGTGATTTTGGCCAATAGTGTGTTAAAGACAAGTACATTTTTATCATTTCATCTAAATAATTGAATTAATAAATTCGAAGAGAAAAGTATTATTTATTGACATATGTAGGAAGGACGCTACATACTGTGTGGATATTTGTTCTATATTAGAAATTCTGGAAGCGAAAACTATCATACATATGTATATATTCTTATTTAAGTTTATGGAAGTAGAGTTTTTAAAAAATGAACTTATTTCCTCATCTAGTATATTTCGTAAATTATCCTAATATGTCTATGTCTCCAATTTTTTTTTTCAATTTAGGTGGAGAGAAGGAGTACAAGATGATAAGTTATAGTCAAATTGATTAATAAGGTGATTCAATTCTTCAACAAATGTTTGCACTCCAGTATTAACAAAACGAAAAGATAAATTATTTTGTTATTGGTTCCTTTCTGCTAGCTTGGGATACATTTCTCAATTGCATAGGTTAATAAATTCAAATTAACATATTCTTCAGTGAATCGGAAAAAATATATTTGGAGGGACACCACAATAGAATAGAACCTTTGATTTTCTATGAGTGATATCTAATTAAATGAGTAATTTAGTTATCTATGTGGTTGATTTTAAGACATATATTTTATACTACAAATATAATTAGTACATAATTTTAAATTGTATATCTTTTAAAGTTCTAACATTAAATTTTTAATGTCTACAAATAAGAACAAAAGACAGAACATGATATGCTGTCTTTCCCAATTATATCATTGTTATTTTGGTCTTCTAGACCCAATTTGATTAAGTCTGACTATGATACACAAGCTTAATAACTAGCACTAGCTGATATTTATTTTTAGCAGTTTTATGAGTGTGTATGTGGGTGTGTGTGTTGTGTGTGTATGTGTAAATAGGGATTATTTTACTCTGGGTATCTAATATTTTTGCTAAGTTTTTGAATTTAAGGTTGGTTGAACCACTTAAAATACTTGTTCCCAATATCCTCATCTCATTCTATATTTTACAGTGCTTCATTTTGTTCCCTGTGAGAAGTGCATCTGTAGAGTTACCAAAAATTTATAGAATCTCCAGAACATTTAGACAAACACATTAAATTGAACAAATATAATACTATCAGCATATTTTTTAATATATTTTGTCATCAATTTTATAAATACTTTAGTTAGGAGTAGTTAGGTTCTGTGTGAGATCATTTATATCTACTCAGAATTGTAATAAAGCTCACAGTTAAAGGATTAAAACATCCAACTCTCCTCACTTCTAAATTCAGAGATATTTCATCAGTTCAGGCCAACCACATTCCTATGAGTTCTCTGATAATCAACATTTCACAAAAAGCGATGCTTCCAATATCTGCACTCATGCTCCCTACCCCAAACAACATGAATATATATCTGGGGAAAAAGGTAGAGTCATCTTTCAGGGAGTATAGTGTTTGAAGAGAAAGATACCTTCCAAAAGAATAACTGTGTATGGGATAGACTGGCATTTCTTTCCCTGCGTGACCATGTGCTTACTCAGAAGGAAAGGGTGGGGAGCAGCCCGGGTGGCTCAGTGGTTTAGCTCTGCCTTCACCCTAGGGCATGATCCTGGAGACCCAGGATCGAGTCCCATGTCGGGCTCCCTGCATGGAGCCTGCTTCTCCCTCTGCCTGTGTCTCTGTCTCTGTCTCTCTCTGTCTCTCATGAATAAATAAATAAAATCTTAAAAAAAAAAAAGAAGAAGGAAATGGTGGAAAAGAAGGCTATGACTGTTCCATGGGGACTACCCTTCATGTGTTTGCACATCAGTGCGAAAGAGTGGAGGCATCCCACAGACAAATGACTTAGGGAAGAAAGACAGCCCACAAGGGGGCTGGGAGGGGCACTGTGAGTTTATGGAGTCAGTAAAGAGTCTGTCTTGTGCCTGTCCCCCTACCCTGTTTGAGGACCCAGCATTTAGAGCAAGGGAGAAAAGTTGTTGTGGAAAAGCAGACCGCATGACTCCATCTGCTCCAAGACTTAAGAGGAACAGCTCTAATCTTAGCTGGTGGAGAGAAGAGCTTTGAATCGAATAGGAGACTGGGGTTTTCATAAAGTCCTAAATAATAAAAGTGACTTTTTAATAAAGAAGTATGACTGAGAAGCGGTAGAAACAAACTGAAATATTGTTGAGGAAGTGAGCATTCCCAGTGATGAAATGGAGAGAAGTTGGGGGTGGGGGTAGTGTTCAAATATCATAGATGGGACAGTTTTATAAAACAAAACAAACTAAGCTCTCTCCCTGTTTCACCAAATTGATCCTTTCTAATAAAAGAGTTACATATACATATCATATTAAATAGCTTTATACTATTATATAATGATGTCCAGTAAGTGTCATGTTGCCTGTTTGTGGGTCTAGATTCTGCTTGCTCTGGTCATTTCACAGACCATGTATTAACACTCTGGTTCCAAATGCCAATTTCCAAAACTTATCCTGGTAAGAGGTACAATTCAAGTAAAATGTTTTCATATAATTTATCTTAGTAGCAGTATTTTATAAAATATTCCTAAGAGCCTTGCATAATCCTTCCAAAAGATCTCTTTCTCCTTATAGTTAAGCATTTACAACTTCCTTAACTGTGAAATGGACACAGGGATAACTATCTCCTATCCGAGAAATTCTGAGATAATTAGAAGTACTCTAACATATTTCTCATTATCATTATTGGTATTATCATTATCTTAGAGAACACTAATAGACCAAGAAGAGTATGTTTTATTAATAGATGTCAGGAAAGCACTCCTTAGAGGCAATTTGCAATAGGAGTTTGAAAGATCTTTCTTCTCCGTTCTCCAGACCGTCTCTGAGGCAGCTTATTCTCAAATATAATCCAGAGTTCTTGATTTTCTACAAAATCTGGGAACTGAGATGAGCATTTAGGATCTTGAGACACATGACAGATCGTGTAGTCCAGTCTCCTTGTCTCATCAGTGTGATAGATAAAGGGTCAGGATGTCCTCGATGGCACTTTATCAAAGGTACAGCTCAGGATAAAAGCCAGCCTTTGTCTTCCTCCACCTACCTATTCTACTGTCTTCCGCCTACTGGTCTGCCACTTTAGCTTACAGCCCCCTTTAGTACCCAGCAGATCCCTCCTAGACGACCACGCACAAAATCCTGTTGAAACATAATATTTGTGGAAGTAAATAAAGTATTACCAAATGAGAGAAACAAAGGCTATTTGTTCAGAGCTTGCTAGAGCTAGGTTGTCGGCCTCTGTTATATGCATTTTGGCAAAGAATCAAACACAGAGGAGTGGGAAAGGTTTAGACTGGACAAAAGGGGAGGCTTCAGGCAAGCTCTTATTGGAGGCTATTGGCATCAAAAAGTTGTAGGCAATCGGAGAAGGACAAACATCATATGTTCTCATTCATTTGGGGAATATAAATAATAGTGAAAGGGAATATAAGGGAAGGGAGAAGAAATGTGTGGGAAATATCAGAAAGGGAGACAGAACATAAAGACTCCAAACTCGGAAACGAACTAAGGGTGGTGGAAGGGGAGGAGGTCGGGGGTGGGGGTGAATGGATGATGGGCACTGAGGGGGGCACTTGACGGGATGAGCACTGGGTGTTATTCTATATGTTGGTAAATTGAACACCAATAAAAAATAAATTTATTATAAAAAAATCACAATGATACAATCAGGGGAAACAAAAAGTTGTAGGCAAAACATTTAAAACGTGCAGCAAGGAAAACAAGGTGAAGACATGTGACTAGTTAGGATTTTGAGACATCTTTTTGCCAAGTTGGAAAGTGTGGAGAATATCTCTGAACAATGTATGCAGGGAAGTAATAATGAGTTTGCACTGTGATGTACTCACTCCGTTGTAATGAGGAGGAACACAAAGGGAGGCACAAAGTGGCCCAAGAGTGACCCCATTAACGTCATTTGCATTTTATCCACCCCCTTCTCCTTTTCTTTTTTTTTTTAATTTTTATTTATTTATGATAGTCATATATATATAGAGAGAGGCAGAGACACAGGCAGAGGGAGAAGCAGGCTCCATGCACTGGGAGCCCGACGTGGGATTCGATCCCGGGTCTCCAGGATCGCGCCTTGGGTCAAAGGCAGGCGCCAAACCGCTGCGCCACCCAGGGATCCCCCCTTCTCCTTTTCTAAATCATCCAGTTAGAACCACGAATATATTTACTAAGGTGATGGAATTTAAATAAATGATATGAGTATTGTATAATTTTAAACGTTGTCATTAAACCAACAAGACGATAAATACACCTTGAATGAAAAAAAGTAACTTCATATTTTCGGCCATGTCATGATTTTTCTGTTTCCATTTTCCCCTTCCTTGTTTTTGCATATTTTGCATCTCAACTATTGTTGTTGTTGTTGTTTTAATAGGTCTTCCTACTGTGTACCTCCTCCCTGAAATCAGAGGGGCATCACTTTCCCACAAGCCAAAGGAACAAGATCATCATTACTTGATGCCCTTAAATAAATGCATTAGTCAAAATGACAACCTCATTGGCAATCAATAGAGACGTAGGAAAAAATGGCTAAAGCAAGTGGTGAGTCCAGAAAAGCAGTCTAGTTCAACAATTGCTCACCTAACTGAACAAGATTAATAGTGATTGATTTCAAGTACACCTTACAGAGCATATTTGTCTAACCATTCATCCATTCCTATCTTCTTTCCACCTTTCCCCCCTTTCCTCTGTCACTTTTACTGATGACTTACAGATTTAGTGAAAGAGCTAATGATAAAGTCTTACTTTCTTAATACAAATCGAAGGTTCTAAATACATTAATATCAGTGGCTTAACTGTATTGAGGAATTTTGTATTTTATTTTGTAAAGAAACTATTTATCCATTTTTATTTGAGAGAGAGAGAGAGAGAGAGAGAGAGAGAGAACAAAGCGAGCCCGTGCATAGGAGCGGGGGGCAGGGGGGTAGAGGGAGAGAGAGAGAGACAAACAGAAGTCCTGCTGGCAGGGAAGCTCCAGGCTGGGCTTGGTCCCAGGTCCCTAAGATCAGGACCTGAGCAAAAGTCAGATGCTTAACCTCCTGAGCCCCCCAGGTGCCCAAGAATTTCACACTTTATAAGAATGTTACTTAATACGTGTTTGTGCTGAAAATATTCTAATTCTATAAATTATCTGTGTGCACTTGATTGAAATACCTCAAAGAAAATGAAAAAGGCCCTTCCCTACCATAACTTTTTATTCCAATTCATCTCACTTTTATGTACATCTGAAAAGCCATCTTTTCTAATAATACTTTTCTGATTTGGTCATCCTCTGTCTCTTTTCTTTTTTTAGAAACACTCTTATTTATTTTCAGAATGAACTATATATGAAAGAAAGGGGTTAGGTTTTTTTTGTTTGGATAATTGAACTAATAAGTTTGAAGTTGTTTCTTATGTAGCAAAATCTAGCGAAAGCTGACTAATATGAATATGACAGGCACCATTTTCTCAGATAAATTGCACAGATAAAGTAAAATATTTTGGATCATAGGTATTGAGTTCAGTCACTGCCATTTTGCATTTGAGGTACCTGTTAATGTGTCCAAGAATTGTTATGCAACCAAATTTGGCTGGAGCTATAGATTTAGGAATATCAGAATTCCTTGATTGTCTTGTTCATGGAAATTGTATAGAGAAGGAAGACAGGAAAGCAAAAGGATAGAACCGGATACTAAGGGCCCCTAATCAGAAGAGAAGCAAATGGGAAAAAAACAAACAAGGACAACAAAACTTCACAGGAACAGCAACAAAAAAATAACCAAATGGGAATTGACAGAGAGAAAGCAAACCAAGATAAAAAAGGGGCTAAAAAAAAAAAAAAAAAAAAAAAAGGGGCTAAAGGAATACTTCTTTTTTTTTAATAATAATAAATTTATTGTTTATTGGTGTTCAATTTGCCAACATACAGAATGACACCCAGTGCTCATCCCGTCAAGTGCCCCCTCAGTGTCCGCCACCCAGTCACCCCCACCCCCCGCCCTCCTCCCTTTCCACCACCCCTAGTTCATTTCCCAGAGTTAGGAGGCTTCATGTTCTGTCTCCCTTTCTGATATTTCCTACCCATTTCTTCTCCCTTCCCTTCTATTCCCTTTCACTATTATTTATATTCCCCAAATGAATGAGAACATACACTGTTTGTCCTTCTCCGATTGACTTACTTCACTCAGCATAATACCCTCCAGTTCCATCCACGTGGAAGCAAAAGGTGGTATTTGTCGTTTCTAATGGCTGAGGAATATTCCATTGTATACATAAACCACAGCTTCGCTAAAGGAATGTTTCAAGAAATGGAGAAGTGGCTATTGTTTTTAAGATAAAGAACTGAAAAAGTTAATTTTGCTGCAAATTACTTGTCTAAGAGAAATTCTTACCTATACTTATAGTATAGTTCTGACCAGAGTTTTACATTAAGCCAGCATTGTTGTTTGTGGAATTATCCCGCTCGGCCATAAATCTGATTTCTTTCTTTCTTTCTTTCTTTCTTTCTTTCTTTCTTTCTTTCTTTCTTTCTTTCTTTCTTTCTTTCTTTTCTTTCTTCTTTCTTTCTTTCTTTCTTTCTTCTCTTTCTTTCTTTTTTTCTTTTCTTTATTTTTCTTCCTTTCTTTTTCCTTTCCTTTCCTTTCCTTTCCTTTCCTTTCCTTTCCTTTCCTTTCCTTTCCTTTCCTTTCCTTTCCTTTCCTTTCCTTTCCTTTTTCCTTATAATACAAGCTCTCCTGGGGCACCTGAGTGACACAGTTGGTTAAGCATCTGCCTTCAGCTCAGGTCATGATCCCAGGGTGTTGGGATTGAGCCCTGGATCAAGCTCCCTGTTCAGTGGGGAGCCTGCTTCTCTCTCAACCCCTCTGCCCATCCCCTTGATTGCGTTCTCTCTCTCTCTCTAATAACTAAAATATTTTAAAAAAACAAACTTTACTGTTGCTATGAAAATATTGTATGCCTTTAACATGCACGACTAGACCCTCTAGTATGTGTTGACATGCCATAGAGACAGAACTATCTTAGAAAGTCAAGAGTGACAAATTGATGGAGGTGTGTGTGTGTGTGTGTAATACCTGTGAACATACTTTGTAACATTCACAGAATGCAACTTAAATTATTATTTACATTTTTATATCTAGTTATAGAGAATGTAGGAAGAAGGTTTTAGGGTAACGACCATGTGAGAAAGAGGAAACTATCTATGTAAGAAGTCATAGAGATAGAAGGATGATAGAAGGATCCTTCTATCTCTATGAAGGATGGAATCAGCTTCTATTTAAAAACTATAATTTCATCCTTATCCATGAAGTGAACTCATATATGACTAAATAGACTGGTTCCCATGGCATCCATAAATATAACATTATGTAACACTAGAATTTGCATCAGGTTAAAACACAGCCAATTTTTAGATTCCATAAGAAATCTTATGCTTACAGCATCTGAGTATTATTTACCTCGTGTTTGCCACTCTAAATTAATATTTCTGTTAATCTAATTCATAGATCAGAATACTAACCACTTAGAAAAATATACATTATAGTATATTTATGTAATAGAAGATCAAAATTATTTTTATTTTTAGTTTATTGGCTTTTCTATGATTTTTATATTGTCAAGCGATCTTTATTTAAATGAGTCATCAAAAGAGAAAGTGAGTTTTTGTTTACACGGGGGTTTCCATGAACATACTTTCACTTACCAAAACACTGATGTGGAAAACTCTGCTGTATTCTCGTCGATCTCTGCTCACTTAGCCACATGAAGGGAACAACCAATTTTTGCATAGACAAGGACAAAAGAAATAAAGAGTAAAATATATTTATGTGGGGAAAAAAAGCAAAGCAAAACAAAACAAAGACCCAAACTTGTTTTCATTGTTTTTGTGTCAATATGAAATTGCAAGAATGGACTTGCTGTGCATGTGGAGAATATCTTTGAATGTATCCTGGTGTACTGAATAAAATAGTAGAAATAAAAGAGAATAAGAGGAACTACGTAATAATGCCAGTAGCTACTTCTGTGACCTTGGGCAAGTCGCTTAACCTCCTGGTGACTCAGCTTTTCCATCTGTAAAACTGAATGGTAATTACCTCATTTATTCTGCACTCAATAGGTTGCCATTTGTATAAGCCTTGTTCAGCATCAAGGACATTTCTTCAAGGCTTCCTTCTTTTCATTGCCTGATGTCTATTTTTCACAATTTAAATAACGATTAATGTGATCACTGTAACAAAGTGGGGAGGGGGGAAGCATCCCTGATCTGCTTTTGCTGAGCTACTGCTCTGAGTTAAGCCGTGCCTTGTGCCTTATATACATTTTCCTGTAGGTACAAGGTTGTGAATGAAAGGCAGGAGCCAGAGACTAGAACTAAACTACATTTAAGTAGATAATTACCTACCAGTTATTTCTTAGTGATGTCTGTATTTTAACTCAGCTCCTAAAATATTTATAAATGTTCTCAAATCAGAGTCAAAGCCATCAAGAGAGGGAACACCATCTGTTGTTCATGCCCATTTTTACCAAACTTTCAAGTGTTTATTTGTGAGGTCAACTGCTTACCTCACTCTTATACTTTGGAAAAATGCAAACAGATGTTCCATTTTTCTCTTGCATATCATCAGTTCTGACTAATGACGGTAAAGTTCGTGTTGGTGAATTTTCCCTGGCCCACATTATATCTTCCAAATAACTTTGAGTCTCACTAGCTTCTTGACACCACTTTTATCATTCAGTAAACACATTGATTACTTGACAACGAAGACTTCAGCTAAATTGAACATTTTTAAGATCGATTTAGACACTGTCTCACTATTAGAAGAGCTAATACAATTTTAAGCACATTTATTTTTTTCACATCTGGGATGCTGGCCTACAAACACACTTTAAACCAGAGTATAGAAATCTTCGGTGATTCTTACAACCCCACATCCACAGTTATGTTACAATTAACACCCATAATCACTAACCCCAGAAATGTGTACAAGCAAGAGAGGAGCACAATGTTTAGATTTGTTGCATAATTAGAATCTTTGATAATTGTGGTTTACAGATTTGTACACCCAAGTAACATAATGAAGTGTTTAATTAGATATAATTTAAAAGGAAAAGTTGAAGATTATCATATAGTAAAAGTGGTATTTCAAGTCACAGAAGCTTAATATTACCCAAATCAACTATAAACCATGAGACTTTCTTTTTGGACTAATAAAATGTCATCATGATACACATTCCCAGTTTAAAAAAATTCACAAATATGTATTTTTATTATTAAATACTTATTTTAATAAAACACCACAAATAAAATAATGCTACTGATTTTAGTCTGTTTCCTATTGTATCAAACACACGCGTTAAAAGCTTTCTTGAACACATGGTATAATGAACATCTATTCATTGTTCCAGGTTTTCACAAGTGCAGCGTCACCAAACCTTTCATCATGTCCCAGATATCTCCTTTTCTCCAGGTTATAGTAACATTTTCCTTATTGTCTTTAAAAGCCCTTACCATGTCTTCTGGAAGCATTTCCAGATTTTGCTAATAATTTAAGTCCCCTTGTAGCTTCTGTCCTCTGCTTCATCCCAAAAGCAATATTATATGTTAAGAATATTTGGGGAAAACCCCTCTTCTAAGTACTGGATTCTTCTTTTGTTTTCTACTTGTGCATAGCAAACTCTCTGGGCCTAAGTACTTTAAATAGCAAATTTAAAAATTATTATCTCATGTTTTTCTAGGTCAGGTATGAGGGTAGAGCTTGGCCGGTTAAGTCTTCTGAACAATGTGACATCACAGGAGAGAACATTGGCAGATGGGCTCAGTGCAAGATACACAATGTCTTCACTCACAAGTCCGGTGGCTTGGGGAGGATGACTAGAAGGCTGGTCTCAGCGGGAATTAACAGAGATGCCTACAGGATTTTGATGGAAACAAAGTACAGCTCAGGAACCCAAAGGGAAGGTTATGAACTAACAGCCCTTCACTATTCCCTGTGACTATAGCTACAGCAGCCATTAATTCTCCCTTGGTACGTAGGCATTAGGTAACTATAAAGGGTATGAGGAAATAATGCTATAAAATGGAGTTATTTGGAATTGTAGTCAGTTGTCAAGGGGGAATAAATAAAATAAATAAATAAATCTTTATCACATTTGGAGGATTTCCCAAAAAAATGAGTGCTACCGAATAGCAATACCTATCAACGAATACTTTCTCCTATAAGGTATTAATAGTACAATAAAGATATTAAATTAAAGCAATTAGTCTTGTCTCAAAACTTATAAAGTTGTGGGAACAGAAATTTTCCCATAGTGTTTAACACCTTTCATTGGTATGGTACATATTTTACCATTAGTAAACTAGTATTGTTACATTATTATTAACTCAAGCCCATACTTTAGTCACATTTACCCAGTTATTACCTAATGTCCTTTTTCTGTTTCACAATCCTACCCAGGATACCACATCGCATTTAGTTGTCATGCCTTTTTAGGCGCTTCTTGGCTGTGACAGTCTCATACCTTTCCCTTTTTTGATGACCTTGACATTTGGGGACAATATTATTCACGTAGAAAGAATATACATCAACTGGGATTTGTCTTTTTTTTTTTTTTATGATCAGAATAGACTACTTATATACTCTGCCTTTTGGTTGGATTTGATCAATAAAGAACCCGAGTAGACAATCACGGGGGAATGAGGTTGTTTTATATTTCCATGGCTCTTTCCATGTGTGCACCTGAGGCTGCCTGTATCCCTCCAATACAGTGCACAACTCCACTGAAGATATCCTATCTACAGTTCTCAAGTTCACGTAGCCATTCCTGCCCTCGTCACTTCTGGGACTAAGAGGAATTGCATCTTGACTCTTCCTATTCCTAGACTATATTATGATTTCTCTACCCCTTACACATCTTTGTAAACAGTGCTTTCAGTAAACACTCCTTGAATCATTCTAATAAAGTGATGGCATCTTTTTCTACTGGACCCCTGATTGATACATTATTGAATCAAATTTAGCTTCTTTTGACTAAAAGTTTATTAAAAGACGAATTTTACACTTTTCCCTCTTTAGTGTTTATGATGTTATTGTCACCCATTTTTGAGCGAAATATAGCTCCCATTCCATTTGTAAACCTCAAACCATCTTGAAGGATAGAATGCGCCTCCGAATCTCAGTAAGATTGAGATCAGTTGTTTTGGGTATTTTTTTATCGCCTAATAGAGTGCCTGGTATGTGGATGGAACTCAAAATTTAAAGTAACCTTTTAAGTTCAGAAATATTAAGGATGTATACATGGTTTGAAACAAGTCATTTTTCAGGGACTTATAACATTTCTGATATTCAAGAATTCAAATATTTTTTTTTAAGATTGTACTTATTTATTCATGAGAGACACAGAGAGAGGCAGAGATAAAGGCAGAGGAGCCTGATGAAGGACTCGGTCCCAGCACCCTGGGGATCATGACCTGAGCCAAAGGGAGATGCTCAACCACTGAGTGACCCGGGTGCCCCAAGAATGCAAAGATTTTAACATGAAATTATTTTCTTATTAATTTAATAGTAATTATAAAATATTGAACTACATATATGACTTAATCTCAAAGTTGAAAAGTGTGTACATAAGCCATAACTCGTAAAAAGAACAAGAAAAAGAACAGAACAACAACAACAAGGAAGTCACCAGTCTCTATCAGCATGCACAAATATTAATATTTCGGCTGTGTTGTGTAATTAATTTGCATTGGCAGCATGCCCCATTGTGTGTTTAGATTTGCTAATGCACCAACTAAATGCACTTTGCCAGTTCTTGTGAAAGTTGACAGACATCAGATAAATTAAACTGTGCTACAGACAAAGCTTAAATAAATAGTGTACTGTGTTAAAAATAATGACTGTAATGATTATTCCAATAACACTGTGTAAAGTGACTAACTCATCGTCAGCTTTTGGAATCTTAAACCAACTGTAAGAGCTATGAATCCATCTCAGAGAGACAAGGGACAAAGGCAATGTATTTTAACACATTAACTCTCAAAACAATCTGCTAACCTGCGTGTGTGATTGTGCCGCTCACTGATTGTTCGAGCTCTCTTGCTGGCATTCTGACGTGAGAGTTGTTTAACAAGTATCCTGGGAATTAGAGGGTATCCCTCAGTAGTCGCATGTGGCCTTCTCTGCTGCATACATAGCAGTGCTTCTGCGTATCCCAGACTGACCTAGCATTAACTAAATTGGATGTCAAGTGTGTCAACATGCCTTAACTGCCGGTGACATTGTTCTGTGGGCTTCTGAGATGAAAGACAGAGCAGCCTGAAAGGAACAGACTACAGGATTTAAAGAAGCAGGTGGAATGCTCAGGATTTGTCTTTTATATTTTGATTTATTATATTCTGATACTTTAGTGCTTTATTGAAACAACCGCCATAAGCTTCCCATCAAACATGGAATTAGAGATGTTCCTTCGTTTATAGACACACATAGACCCAGAGCAGGGCCCTTAAAACTGTGTGCTCAACACTTGCAGCCCTCAGTGTCTTTTAGATCTAATTTCATGGCAAGTACCTACCCCTTACAAGAGCCTAACTAAAGTTTGAAAGGTATTATCATAGAAACGATTCTCCTTTATTTGCAATTTCCTAAATAGTGGGAACATTAAAAAACATGGCCACAGATATAGCTAGTATCTTTTTTTAATTAAAAAAATACTCAGTTTTCTTATAGAATGAAATTCAGTGTAGTATCTTTTTTTTTAATTAAAAAATACTCAGTTTTCTTATAGAATGAAATTCAGGGTACTCATAACCATACAGTAAATAAAAACTTTTAAAAATCTACTCACTTCCTGTGATAGAAATGCTATTTCTTTATAAAAACTGGTCAGTGGTCTCATCTAGATTTGACTTCACCCTGTTCCTGAACTATGGTTTAATAATATTGAATAAAGAAATTCTTGAATTTTAATCCATTCTTTAATGCCCATCTGAAACTATGTCCACTTCAGCAAGCTTCTCTGCACTTCTGCAGATTTTAACAGTATTATATTTATAAGTTCTGTTAATGTTTCTGGCCGATGCCATGGAATTAGTATTGCTCATTTATTATATATATGGTTTCTCTTCAAGGGAGCCCATAATCTAATATGGAAAGAGCACATTCAAAATCAAGTGAAAAAAATTAAATTGACAAATACTTGTAGCAATCACTGTTGGACACTTATCAATAACCATCATCCCTCTTCCATAGTTACCAAAGCCCAAATTTTATCAGGCACAGTTATCCAGAATAAAAGACCACATTTCCCAGCATCTTTTACAGGCTAGTGTGATTGTGTGTTAACGTCTCAACAATGAAATATCAGAACAATTTATGTGAAGGGCTTTCAGGAAATCTTTATATTAGGACATTATTCTTTCACTCTGCTGCCCAGAAGTCTGTGGTGTAGCCATTGCTTTAGCAACTATTCTGAAGCATGAGGTCTAATTGAGGATTTTAGAGCAGGAAAGTAGGAGCTGGAACCCTGAAGACAGCAGCAAGTTTCCATAATGTCCAAGATACCCAACTTCAAATTTATTTTTTGAGATAAGGTCATGTTTTGTTTTAGCCATGCTAATATTGTGCATTTCCTTCCAACATATAATCAAACCTAATCTAACAAGGGAGGAGAGAGGGATGATAGCACTTGGCATCTGACTTTAACAAATTGCATAGCCACTCAGTGTTTTCTTCTGCATAACTTTAATTTTTATATTTGTCAAAATTGATATTCTTAAAGTACACTGAGTTCACATATAAATGTAGATCACTTAAGTAAATGAATTAAAATTTGGCAAAATGGAGAAGAGAAATTGACAAACCCAAATTATAAATGCAGATTTTAATATTCCTCTTTCAGTAATTGAAAATAAATTTTGAGAGAAAGTCAATAAGGAATTAGAAGATCTGAACAACATAATCACACTTGACCTAGCTGCTTTGTTCTAGAACATGACACTTAAGAAAGGCAGAAAGCATATTCATCTTAAGTATAAATGATAGATTCCCAATATTAACTGCATGCTAGATCATAAAACATATCTCATTAAATCTGAGAAAAAATCAAAATATTCAAATATTTCTGACTGAGTGAAGAATAAACCACAACATATCTAAGCTAGTGAGAAGGAGTTAAAGCAAAGCTTAGAGTGAAATTAAAAGCCTTGACTGCTTATTTGAGAAAATAATAAAGGTCTAAATTAATGATTTAATGTAAAATATATCCCACAGAAGCAGAAAGAAGAAAATAGCAATTATGTATATAGAAATCAATGAAGAAAATATAAGATGACAAATCAAATAATTGATGATAATAGAAAAAAACATGAAATTTTTAGTTGGTTGTAGGAAAAATTCAACAGAATTGATAGAATTCTAGAAAGAGATCAAGAAAAAAAGAGATACATATTACCAATGTCACGTCTGAAATAGGAGACATAACTAAAAATCATATAGATATTTAAAAATTGAGAAAATAATATGAATAAAATTAGATCAATGAATTGTAAACTGAGATCAAATGAACATATTTATTTAAATATATGTATTACCAAACCTGACTCAACTGGAGAAAATCAGCTCTCTTTACACTAAAGAAATTCAATTCATAATTTAAAATCTGATACACATGCACACACCCCAGGTCTACATGACTTGACTATGTGATTCTATCAAATTCTTAAGGAATAAATTATATCACCACATGTAAATTTCTTCCAAGATTAGACCAAAAAGGAAGGAAAAGTTTTCAGATTGTTTTAGTAGGCCAATATTACCCTGAGAGCAAAACTAATCAAAATCTTTATGATAAAATAAAAATATAGAAAGACATCATTTATGATGATAGATATAAAAGTCCTTAACTAAATATTAGCAATTTGAATCCAGCGATATGTAAGAATGAGAATGCACCATGACCAATTGGTCTTCTTTCCCAGAATAGAATATTGGTTTAAAATTCAGAAATTAATTAATGCAAGTTGCCAGATAAATGAAATGAAGGAGGGCAAAAATGAATAACTTACTAGATTCATGGAAAGCATTTAACAAAATTAAACCATGAAAATAAAACCAATAAATTAAGAAGAGGGGATTTTCTTAAATCACTAAAGATTATCTATAAAAAACTTACAGCTACCATCAACTTAATGGTAAAAGTTTAATTATTTTTCTGTAAGATTGAGATTAAAACAAGAATATCTCCTCTGATTATTTCCATTTAACACTGAATTAGAAGTCTTAGCCAGTGCAATATGGCAAAAAGGTTTTTATATTTATTTTTTATTTCTTTTGGCAAAAAGATTTTTAAAAGGAAAATAAAAAGTATGCATACAAATTGGAAAGGTAAAAGCAAAACTATAAAACTGCATTTGCAGATGACATGATAATGTACAGACAAAATGTGAAGAAATGTATACAAAGTCACTAGAACTCATAAGTAAATTTAGTAAGGTCAATATACGAAAATAAGTTGTACGTCTGCATATTTCCTTTAAATAAATATATAATGTAATACAATATACATTTACAATATCATCAGAAACGATGAAATACCTAAGAATATATTTAATAAGATAGGGGCAAGACTGGTACAGGGAAAATATAAGGTTTTGCTGATAGAGATTAAACATCTCCTTGTATGTATGTGGTTTAGAAGACACAATATTGATACAATGGTCATTATCTCAAAAATGATACATGGGTTTAATATAATTTCAATTAAAATTCTAACAGAATATTTTGGATAACAACAAGTTGATCATAAAATTTATTTGGAAAAACCTAAAATAGCCCAAATAAGTTTTTAATCATTTGTTTTTTACATCATGAGAGGGGTTCTCTTTAATCCCCATCCCCTATGTCACCCATCCCCCCACCCACCTCACCTCTGGTAACCATCAGTTTGTTTCTTGGTTTGTCCTTTTTTATTTCTTTGTTTGTTTGTTTTGTTTCTCAAATTCCACATTTGAGTGAGATCATACGGTATTTGTCTTTCTCTAACTTATTTTGCTTAGCATAATACTCTATCTCTATTCATATCGCTGTAAATAACAAAATTTTATTCCTTTTTATGGCTGAATAATATTCCATTGTATATACAAATACCACATCCTCCTATCCACTCATTGACTGATGGCCGGTTGGGATGCTTCTATAGTTTGACTATTGTAAATAATGATACAACAAAAAAGGGGTGCATGTATCCCTTTGAGTTAGTGGTGCTGTATTTTGGGGCTAAATACCTAGTAGTGCGATTCCTGGATTATAAAATAGTTCTATCTTCAAATTTTGAGGAACCCACATATTGTTTGCCACAGTGCCTGCTCCAGTTTGCATTCCCACAAACAATTCACGAGGTTTCCTTTTTCTCCACATCCTCCTCAACATTTGTTTCTTCTGGTGTTGATTTCAGCTATTCTGACTGGTGTGAGGTGATACCTCATTATAGTTTCGAATTGTATTTCCCTGATGATGAGTGATGTTCAACACCTTTTCATGCATTTGCTGGCCATTTCGATGTCTTCTTTGGAAAAATGTCTGCTCCTGTCTCCTGCCCACTTTTTAATTGGATTTTTTTATTTTGGGGGTATTGAGTTTTACCAGTTATTTATATTTTTTGGGATACCCTTTATCTGATATGTCATTTGCAAATATCTTCTCCCATTCAGTGGGTTGCCTTTAGTTTTGCTGATTATTTCCTTCACTGTGCAGAAACTTTTTAATCTTGATGTAGTCCTAATTATTTATTTTTGCTTTTATTTCCCTTGTCTCAGGAGACATATCTAGAAAAATGTTGCTGTCACAGAGATTGCTTCCTGTGCTCTCTTCAAGAGTTTATGGTTTAAGGTCTTGCATTTAGGTTTTTAATGAATTTTAAGTTTATTTTTGTGTATGGTGAATGAAAGACATTCACTTTCATCCTTTTGCATGTGACTGTCCAGTTTTCCCAACACCATTTTTAAGAGACTTTTCCCATCGCATATTCATTCTTTCTTTGTTGAAGATTAATTGCTTAATTGTGAGTTTATTTCTGCGTTTTCTGTTCTATTCTATTGATCTATGTGTATTTTTATGCCAGTACCATACTATTTTAATTATTACTCCTTTGTATTATAAGTTGAAATCTGGAATTGTGATACCTCCAGTTTTGTTTTTCTCTTTTCAGCCAAAATAATTTTTAAAGTGAACAAAAAAGTTTGAGAACATATAGTGCTTTATTTCAAAATATACTATGGAGGTACAAGAATCCAGACAATGCAGTATTGGCAGGACATATAGATCAAAGGAACAAAATAGAGTATAGAAATAGATTATATATAAATATTTTTCAGGAAAGAATTCAGGAAATCTGAGACGTTCTTGTGAGGTTTTTTTGTTTGTTTGTTTGTTTGTTTGGTGCTGGATGGTGCTGAATAATTTGATAACCCTTACCTTTATTGCAAACAAAAAATTACTTTCGAATAGAACATAAATTTAAACTTAAAACCTAAATCCTTAAAATTTCTTCCAAAAAATGCATAAGAAAAAATGTTCGTGACCTTGGGAAATCATTGGCTATGATTTCTTAGGTAGGACCAGGAAGCACAAATTATAAAATAAGAAAATTGCTGAAATGGACCATGAAAATATTAAGGAAATGAGGGGCACCTGAGGGGCTCAGCCTGTTATGCATCCAACTTTTGACTTTGGCTCAGGTCATGAGCTCAGGGTTGTGAGATCAACATCTGCATTGGACTCTGTGCTTAGCATGGAGCCTGCTTGAGAGTCTCTCTATCCCTCTCCCTTTGCCCTCTAATTCCATTTATTTCTCTCTCTCCTTTCATATATAATATTATATATATATAAAGAAAATGGAAAGGCATTTAAAGACTAGGAGAAATTCACATATATAAAAATATAACCAATATGGATAATTAATAAGAACATACAGAAAGCTATCAACCTTATTAGTCATTGGAAAAATGTTAATTAAAGCCACCTACTAAATGAGATACCACTTCAGACCTACTATCATAGCTAAAATAAAATAAATTCATAAAACCAAGTGGTAGAATGAATTTTAAAGAACAGAAATACTCCTGCTTTGCTTATAAAGTGCTGATTGTCTACTGCTTTAGAAAAGTTTGGCATTTTAGTATAACATGCAGATATCATATGGCCCACCAATTCAATTCTTAATTATTAATCTAAAGGAAATGAAAACATATGTTCATGAATGTTTATTGCAGATTATTTCTCATAATAGCCTTGAATCCTAATGAGTCTAGTGTCCATCAACAGTGAGTTAACAAATAAATTGTATCCCATAAATACAATGATATATTACTCGGCAATAAAAATCAACAAGCTACTGATACACACAGTAATGTGCACATATCTCAAAATTTTATTGAGTGAAAAAGAAACCAGAGAGAAAACAGAGTATGATTCCATTTGTATAAAATTATAGGAAAACCCCCAAATCACCTATAGTGACAGAAATCAGACCCAAGATTGCCCTAAGTAAGGGGGTTAAGGGAAATGAGTATGAAGAGTTAAGAACATTATTCTGGGATATAAGAAACATTCTGTCTTAATTATGGTAGGAGTTATACAGCGTATACTTTGCCCAAAGGCAGTGCACTGTACTTTATATATGGGTATGTTTTGTTGTACATAAATTATGCTAATGAAATTGATGAAAGATTAATAATACTTTGATTAAAACATGTATCCTATGCCTATTTGCATATTGTGTTTGTGGGACAACACCATACTACTGGCTTCAACGATAGTCACAATTTTTTTCACCCTGACACATTTTGAAAACATATTCTTTATAAATATTCATATGACCTTTTTTTTGCAGTTCAATCCTATTCTTTAATGTAGTTTTATTTTCCTCAAGCTCAAGTTCATGTGGCTCCTTGAACAAATTATCAAATATAGTTGACCCTTGAACAACATAGGTTTGAACTGTGGAGGTCCACTTATCGGCTGTTTTTTACCTCTGCAGAAAGCTTTATTGTTTCCATTTGGCCCACAGCTTGGGAGAGGCCCCAGTTTGGTTATAAAACTACTGAGTGGCTGCAGGGAGAGGCTGAAGGAGAAGCTCTGGTACCAGAGGGATGACAAAGGGGCTGTTCAAGATCAAGCAGCTGGGCTTAGGGAGCTCCTACTTGTGCTTAGGGGTGAGCCTTTCTAAGCTACCTCTCCCCACCCAGCCTGGAGGCCAGCCCAGCTTGTGGAGGTGAGTCAGGTGGTCGCCATGTTCTTAATAAGTTACCTCCATCCCGTCTAGGAAGTTCTCCAAGAAGTCACAGAGATGAGGGTTTGCTCAGCCGATCTCGGGGCTTGCAGAGCCAAAGGGCTTGGTTTAGACTCTTTAGAACTGTGGCATCTTCCCTGGCATCCCAGGATTTACCCTCATCCATCTTGGGACAGTTACTGGGGCAGAGGGAGTGGTTTGCTGTGTTGGTTTTGCATCTTCAAGAGAAGCTTGACACCCTTGTGCTTCTCCTCTGCCAACTCGTGGAAGAAGTGGTCCGTTCTCCAGAGCTACATCATGGACATAGGAGCCCAGAGAGAAGTAGGTGTAAAAGGCTCATAGATGCATGTTGATTCGGTGCTTGACTGTGGCCCCCAGTTTGATAGAATAAATCTGAGGGAATCTGTGAGTTTATGGTTGATTGGAAAACAAGGAATTAAGCTTTCTAAAAAGACGAGGTGGGTGGGTGGTTGTTGGCTGGTCTGGAGGCAGAGGGCAGCTAAGAAAATGGTTCAGAGTCTGGCAACAGAAAAGAGGTTGGAGGGTTGTTGGAGGCTGGAAGAAGGGACATCCCTGGGTCGGGTCTGCCAAACACCATTGAAGCAAGGAGAGGCCCACAGGACCCTGGACACACTGACAGGCCAACTTTTTATAGTACATTATCACAAATACATTTTTTCTTACAATTTTCTTAGTAACATTTTCTTTTCTCTAGCTTTATTATAAGAATACAATGTATAATACATACACAAAATACGTTAATTGACTGTTTATGTTATTGGTAAGGCTTCTGGTCCACAGTAGGCTATTCATAGTTAAGTTTTGGGGGAGTCCAGAGTTACAGGAAGCTTTTTGGCTGCACAGAAGTCAGTGCCCCTAAGCCTGAGCCTTGTGTAAGGATCAACTGTAATGGAATACTTCACATGTTTGCAACTGCAACAGATAGCACTGAGGGTGGGAGACAAGTGACATAATCAAAGACAGTCCTCCGTGCTTACAAAAATGGTTGCATTGCTTTCTTTCTGCCTATAACCTACAACTAGATTGTAGCCACACA
The DNA here is from genome assembly GCF_018345385.1 of Vulpes lagopus. Lineage (NCBI taxonomy): Eukaryota > Metazoa > Chordata > Mammalia > Carnivora > Canidae > Vulpes > Vulpes lagopus. Next base: position 11,457,975 of record NC_054826.1, on the reverse strand, counting down.
TTCCAGGTGGAATTGAGGTGAAGCAATCAATAAGCAAGCTGAGTTTCAAAATTTGGAGCCTATTATTAAAAGACAAAGCACCTGGAATAAATGGTCACAGCTTTGAGTATCATTTTTCTTTAATTAAGTGACTCCATTAGGGAAAACTAAACCTTCCACCTACCTTCTACTCCCCACCCCTTTTGACTTCAGTCTCAGTTCACTACTGATGAAATGGCAGCTTTTATTTGGTAAATATTCTAGATAATTGATTTCCTTGTGAACAGACTATAATTAGGAGTGTAAACTGTTGGAGTAGTATTAGTCTGTGGTGTATTTTATATGAACAGGTGCAGGTTAAGAAATTGCTTCACATCAAAATGAGCTTTGTTTCTTTTGTTTTTCCTTTTCGTGTGAATGAAGAGTTAATGAAGAGTTCACCCTTAAGTGCGAAGAATTAGTTTCCTTCTGAAAGGAATAAAGGGACTTGGGGTGTATGTTAATTGTTTCCGTAGAAGAAAGCCCTGTAGTGACTTTGTTAGTTCTATAAGTTTTGTCCTAAAAAAGGTTGGGAGTTGATAATACTTCAATCATCATTTTTTTTACAAGATTGTAAACTACATGAACGTTGTATTTACGCATACATATGCATTTTATGGATCTACACTTATGTTGAAAGAAAGTTGCAGCATATACAAGAGGTCACATTGCAAGTGTAACAAACAGGAAGTGTCACAAAATGCAGAACTAATTTGAAGAAAATAAATGATTGATAGTGCAATCACTGTGCAAATAGCTCAGGAGAAACTTGAAAAGCAAAAGGGCATCGGGACAATGGAATGTATTAAATAAGAGTGGGAGTAGTGGGTTAATAAGTGCCAGGGTGGTAGACACTCACATAGGAGAAACAAATGATTAGAATGCACGATTTCAATGAGGACCATAAAGCATTCCCTGGGCATACATTGTTTAACGTGTATCCAGAATTGGAAATATGTTAGTAGGGAATGTTTACTCGAACATATTTTATCATAACATAGTCACAAAATTATGAAATCCTTAAAAGTCAGATATTTGGCTATTGAAAATAACCCTGCCATTCATATTATATGCCAGTTAGCATTTGATTTCTACAGTTCCTCTACTAGGCAGTATATTAGTGCATAAAATCAACCAAATAGGGATCCCTGGGTGGCGCAGCGGTTTAGCGCCTGTCTTTGGCCCAGGGCACGATCCTGGAGACCCGGAATCGAATCCCATGTCAGGCTCCCAGTGCATGGAGCCTGCTTCTCCCTCTGCCTGTGTCTCTGCCTCTCTCTCTCTCTCTCTGTAACTATCATAAATAAAAATTAAAAAAAAAAAATCAACCAAATATCCAAAAGATGGGTTCACAAGTTAAATTTGAATTATAACCTTAGATAGAAACAGGCTTTTCTATAGTTTGGCCACAAGGTAACCGAACCAACCCAAGTTTTCTGTTGGGCACCAATCTATTTAAAAGCAGCTTCCCATCATCAGATTTGGTGTATCTAGAAAATCCTCCAAAGAGAATGAATCCAAAGAGAAACACATTAACATGCTTCTTCAGTGTCTCGGCATATAATTTTGTATGATAATGGCATCTGAAGTAAGTCAGCACATGTTTAGCAGCAATGAAGTAAATTATGCATTAAGTACCCATGTGCGTAACAGGGAAAACCAATAGGGTATCAAACGAATGGGGTCTGCATAGATGCGTTTGCTGTTCTCTATATGTATACGCCATTGTCATTGTGGTTTGTGAATGGGAACTATAAAGGCCTAAATTAAAGCCCTAAGTAATCTGCTGTGATTTATGTTTGTTGTTCTGTGTCTAGTTTAACGTAATGCTTCTGATGCTAATTGCAGCTCCATGGCACTATTTGGTGAACAAAAGTTCTGGTTTGTGTCAAAATGCACACCCCCCCCCCCCCCCTTAGTATAATCCAACAAGTCATTCTACTCAGTCTGTGTCTCCGAGGTCAGAGGGAGCTCCAGTGGCCATGCAGCCAGGGTGAACATTGCTCTCAGAGCTTTGTAGTCCCTGAAGACACCACAGTGTTCAATTTGCTGTATTTTATGTAGTTGGAGAAGAAAGGAAATACCATCTAAGGTGCAAATACTATACAGTTGGCATGTCATACGGGTTCACTCCCTCGTCCCTTCAGCACTCTAAGAACAGTGCTGTTCTCATTCTCTAGATGATGGAACCCGTACGTCTCATCTGTACAATGCAAGAAAACAGTCTTCCTTTGTACTTAGCAGTGATGTAAGGATCAACGAGAAACTGCTTGCAAAATCCTTGGAAGAGTGACATTTTAAAAGAATTGATTAAAAAAAATTAAACAAGTTGTGTTTTCTGTGGGAGACCATGTTCTTTGCCTTATAAAAGAAAACTGTCATGGAAAATTATAGACAAGCCCTTTGAAATACAGAGCTCCTTGTACAATCACCTTTGAAAACATGTAGTGGAGCTGGCTCATCTGAATGATTTGGGTTAAAGAGAAAGTTTTTCGAGTTTGTGAGGGCTTGCTACCCAGTTCCATTGGAGAATGACTTTGTCATGTGGCAGCTCATGATTTCCCTCCCTCTGCTTCCACCAATCCCAGAATGAGACCGCCAGATGATGTGGAAAGGCTGCTCTGTGTCCTTTCCCCTTGGGAAGAACTGCATAGAAACCCTAACTGGGGCATTAACCAGCAGAGCAGCGTCTGACAAATGATGTAGATTTTTGAATTTCTCTTCATCCACCATGAAATGGCTATGAAACATAACACACAGGGTTGTGAAGAAAAGTGAATGAGGTAACATGCCTAACATGATGGTCATCTAAGCACATTAAACAAAGTGCTTTTCTATTTGAATTTAAAAAATTATCTGGTAAATTCTTATATACATAATTTTGTATCCTCTCTCATGAATGCCTGACCACCAAACATTGCTAGAGTGAGTAATCCTCAATATTGGAATATTATCAGCCCTGCCCCTGTGGGAGGCAACTAACACCTAACACAGGATCCATATGGTGGGCAGTCACAGCTGTAAGTTTTTCTTGGTAAATTCAAATGTCAGTGTTAGTAAATCAAGGCCATAAATACCAAAAGAAGAATATTCCTATCTTGAAACAGTTAAATGCTCAATTTTTTTCCTTTGGCAACTGATGTCTGTAGTACAGATTTGTTAACATGGTTGATAGATGGCCCGATATTAAATTAACCCTGTCTCTATTGATCACTGAATCATTTCCATCACTTCCTATACCATAATTATGTTTTCACTTTCTATTACGGCAGTTGATGGCAAAGGAGAGCAGAATATTAAATCGTTTGTTTTTCATTACAGTTAATACTTTTAAAACTCCCGCATTCAAAAGTTCAAATTGTTTTCTCTGGGTGCTTAAAAAATGGAAATATGCTTAATAACTAATAGTTCATTAATCTCACTCAGTAATATTGAAGTAACAAACTGACATTCTTTATTATAAATTATCCTCTATTAAAAGCTATTGTTTGATAATATATTTCCTTCTCCCTGTGAAACTAGCTATTTAACAGCCATTAGGTTTGTTTTTGTTTGTTTTCAGTGTGAATCCAAATGGCTAACTTCAGGCATTTTAACTCCTCTGCTGATCTCAACCTCCTGAATTCAATCTCCATTAACTTCTCCAAAATGTTAGGGTTGACACTGATTAGCATATCAACTTGAGAGCTAAATGTTTCTCCTTCCTTTCATCAAAGGGACATTTCTGGATACATGAGATGTCCCTAATGAAACACTTATTACTTCTTCAAAGATCCATAGTTACTTTGTAAGGTTTAATTATCTTTAATTCATGATTTACTCCATGACTTTTGAAAGTTCATTAAAAAAACTAATCTACAAAGGTCTGTGGCTAGGGAAGTACACTGTTCATCCCAGAACAAGTCTGTCTTTTCTAAAAAAAACGTATTTAATCTTACCACATGTAGAACTTTTTTTAGGGTTTAGGTGAATAGAATTGGCAATGTGTCATCAAAATGACAGCAAATGGTGCATTAGTTGGCAAGGAATAATAGCCTTGTTTTCTTGGATTATTTTGTTTGTTTTGTTTTTATTTCCTTGGAGATTTCCTGTTGTAAAGCATGCAAACTATGTGTTCTGGGTTTTAAAGAGAAATCACCCATAGACCTTATAGTTTAACAAATTAGATGATACTTCTTTCCTACTATTTTATTATGGACAAAAAAAAATCCCCAAGGGTTCCTAACTCAGCCAGATTTCTTCAGGTGTTTTCTTAATGTAACTGTAATATTTACCCTCATTTATATATAACAATAGATTCTTCAAACATTGATTAGCATCTATAAGGTATCATCAGGCTCTGTTCTAAACATTTGGGGGACAAATGCAAATTATAAAGAGAGCTCCCTTTCTCGCTTGGAGCTGATTCCATAGGAGAAGACACAGTATTAAAGAGGAAAAATAAACACATAATTTCAGACAGTGGCAAATTACATAAATACATTTAAATAGGTGCTATGATAGAAATTGTAGGTGGGTTGTTCCTTAGAGTGACCAGAGCAATCAAGAAAGTTCCTTCAAAGGAAATATTACTGAAATTGAAAGGTGAAAGAGGATGATACTAAGAATTTTATGGAGAAGTCTTAGAGGGAATAGCAAGTGCAACATTCTTTTTGGAACAAATTTGGCATGTTTAAGGGAAAAATTATATCAGTGTATCTGGGGATTATGAGGGAAGAAGACAATGATGGAAAAAGCAGATTCCCATCACAAAGAGTCTTGAGGTCTGTTGAGAGCCTAGTGGGAAGGGTGACAGGGTGATTCAGTTGGGCAACCGACTTTTGGTTTCAATTCTGTGGTCTCATGGGTCATGGGATTGGGCCCCATGAGTCTGCTTGGGGATTCTCTCCTTTTGCCCCTCCCTCCCTATTTCTCTCTCTTTCTCATGGATAAATAAATCTTTTAAAAAAAGAAAAAAGCCAACGGGAAGCTATTGGGTGGCAATTGCAGGGGAGCAATAGTGTGATTAAAATTTTTAAAGAGAACTCTGGTTAGTGGAAAAGAAATTTGACATAGCAAGGCAAAAACAAGGAGAACAATGTAGTTGTACAGGTCAGAAATTATAAAGGTGTTGAAGAATTCATGCAAGTAAAGGTGGGAAGACCTCTGCAAACGTATCTTCAGAGAAATGGTACAAAGAAGGGTGACAGAGACTGAAAGGAAATTTAGGTTAAGAAAGAAAAATCTATCTTTGTTTAAAATAACAGGAAACACTAGAAGAGGTTATAGTTGTGTGCCAATATGTATTTTCCAGTTGGCAGAAATAAATTGATGTGAGAGAGAAGTGAAGACTTTGAAAGCACACAGTTGAGAGTTACTCAAGTACAGATCCTTGTCTTGAGAGGTGTTGGGGACACTCATTTAAACAAGAGAGGAAAGAGAGTGTGGGTGAATGAGAATAGTTCACGGTGATTGTCATTAATGGCACATGGAATGGTTAATGTTTGGAGACAGCCTCTCTGTCCAGTATTGTGTCTGTCTACTGAAGGGAGAGACCATCTCAACAAGTCACCTGCCATGCTGTGTCCCTTTGCCGGGGATATGCTAGCAGTTAGTAAAGTGGAGTTGAAGTTTCCATAGTCAATCAATTAGAGACCATCTGCTGCAGATATACCAGATGATTTTGGTTTCAAAGGCTATTTTTTTTTTAAAATGTTTTATTTATTTATTCATGAGGGACACAAAAAGAAAGGCAGAGACATAAGCAGAGGGAGAAGCAGGGTCCCTGCAGGACCCCAGCGTCAGCCAAAGGCAGATGCTCAAAAACTGAGCCACCCAGGCATCACTTCAAAGACTATTTTATAAACTCCTTGCTGGCAGTATCTGAGTGAGCTGGGATGTGTCACGCCATCTTCTCAGCTAGTCAAGTTCCTGTGGTTAATATTCACCCAACTAGCTAAGAGGCCTGGTGTGGTAATTCACCTACCCCAAGTATGGCAAGTTAACAGCACAGTTTTAAGTATCTAATCTGAACTAAATAATAGAGAAAGGTAACAAGAAGAACAAATGCATATTTCTTCATGCATATCTTCTACCAAAGCCGCAATAAGGGCCAAAACCAATTCAACTGAGACACTATTAGTGGGAGGTATGTGTGAATCATTGGCAGGATCAGGCTTTCTTAATTACTTCAGCCTCTCTGTTCTCTTATCCATCTTGCAGTTTCCTAAAAGCATCTTAATTATCAGGTAACAGAAATTTCAGATTCTTCGGTTTGCCAAGGTTCATGATATTCTGATCATGATTCTCAGCATGTCTATAGCTCCTGGCAGAGAAGGCACTGAGCTGTGACAGCCATCTAAGAGCTTTCAGACTGGACAGATTTTTCCCTCTTTCATAATCTTGCTCTAGACCCCTTAAGTAAATAACCCATTCTTTATGTTGACATTTCCAAACCCTATAACATCTGCCACAGAAGGGACATGATATGAATTAGGTACAGCCTCTAGGTGTAACCTTTATTTCCAAAAATGTTTTTGGTTTGGGAGGCAAACCAGAAGATGGTGACTATACCAGATGAAGAAAGTGAAGCTGAGAAACTATAAACAGGATTATCGTTACGGTTGACCCTTGAACAACACAAGGTTAGGGGCACCTAACCTGCACTCCCATGCAGTCAAACATCTACGGACACCTCTTGACTCCTCAAAAATTTTACTACTGTTGATCGGAAGCCTTACTGATAATACAAACAGTTGATAAACACATATTTAGTATATGTATTATAGGCTACATCCTTACCATAAAGTGAACTAGAGAAAATAAAACGTTAAGAAAAATATAAGGAAGAGAAAATACATTCACAATACTCTACTATATTTATTGAAAGAAAAAAATCCATATATAAGTGGACTTATACAGTTCAAACTCATGTTGTCAAGGGTCAACTCTACCAGTTTTCCTGGGGTTGTGTTGGTCTTTGCCTATTTGTATGGCATAGTTAATAATAATGTTAGGGGTACATTCAAAAGAACATATTTTAGGTTAAAATATATAGTCTAAGTAACTTTTCCTATGTCATATAACTAATAGATGGCAGAGTGAGAGTTTCAAGTTTAGATCTAGCTTAAAGCTCTGGTCATTGTTCTACAGTCCAATAAATATGCATCTCAGCTCACCAATTTAACCATTTTTTAAAAGATTTTATTTATTTATTCATGAGACAGAGGCAGAGACATAGGGAGCAGGCTCCATGCAGGGAGCCCAATGTGGGACATGATCTTGGGACTCCAGAATCATGCCCTGGGCAGAAGGCAGGCACTCAACCAGGTGTCCTTAATTTAACCTTTCTACAAATTCTGTACCTACAAGATAAAAGCACCTTAAAATATTATTAATTTCAATGTCAATTTCTCTTTTAGACCTTCACCTTCTATTTGCTGTATTAGTCATTTTAGCAAACCATAGATGAAACTAACTTCAGTCACTTTTGCTTATTGAGAATTTTTTCCTGAAAAAATTTATCTCTGATAGTTAATTTTTAGATGGAAGGTCTCTCAGTGAATACTTGTTTTATAGTTAACTTCAAATTCAGTCTCAAGTCTATAGGCCTGAATATGTGTCTACATGTTTCAGTTCAGATTTACATAAGAAAGAGTAAAAAAAATATATTCAACACAATTTTATCAAAATACCTATTTCAGGCAAAACTGATATTCTGTTTTTGGGTGTCAGTTATTTCTAATTTGTCCCTAATAACTATGACCAGTTTTCCATTTATCTCTTCTCTAAGGTAAATACTGGGGTGAGGCTTTATTTGTAAGGGTATATTTCACTCTTGTTTTGTTAGCCTATCTAATTTATGTGCAAATGCGTAAACCTGTAGCCTTACATGTCAAAATGTGATTTCTAAATTTTATACCCTCTTTTAAATCATCAAAAGAAATAAATTCAAGTTCCACATATGGAAATAGCTAGAACTTTTACGATAATAAAGGATTGGCCTGAAGTTAGTATCACACCTCTTAAACACATAATTAAAGTGTGATATCTTATCTGGCACAATTAGCTTTCTGCATTTCAGTTTATCCCAATTAACTTGGTTGAGTTTGACAGATATCAGCATCTCTTGTCTTTGTGCCCTTGTTATATTCTGGCACATTAAATTTAGTCTTAAAACATAAAAAAATATGCCACCATGTCCCTGGTAAACTCAAGCCTCTCTGGAGCACTGAAATGACAGTCACAATCTCCTTCATTAAGAAAAAGAGACTTAGATGATAAAAATATGGAAATTTAACCAATTTTCCATTGAATATTTTGCATGAACAGTCTATTCAGTAGCTTTCAAGAAACGTTTCCCTGATGATTTCAATATAATGCTGATATAGTCTACCTTTATGATCATGCAAGATAAAAGGGAGAAAAAGTACAGTGACAAAACCCATTTCTGTGCATTTTTTTTTGTAGAGAGGATGACTATACTAGCTTAAAACTGAAAAAAAAAAAGGTCTCAATTTACTATTTCCATATGATTATGCTAAATAATTAAACAAATTATAATTTTTTTCAAATTTTAAGTACTTTTTTATATACAATGGACAATTTTTTGTCAGTGATATGGAAATTAACCAAAGAAACCATTAAGTAGAATCACTTCTAAAATTTGATCAAGCTCTATTATTATTTATCTCAAAAATTTCCACACAATTTAAGTGAAAGCTCTCATGTAGTGGTGAATCCCAAGAACAATTGATGAGACCAACTCATGAATTGTGTTTACCAATATCGTACCTTATTCATATTTTTTTTCTTTTCCTTTGTTCAATTCACTTTTTTGTGCAGATTATCAAAATCTAAATATTAGGGAAATATAATTTTCACAGTTTGAGGAGCTTTTGAAAAGTGCCAGATTCCAGAATTCCTTAAATAATCTTGAGAAAGTAGCTTGCTAATTTTTAAGTTTTGATGCTATTTCTGGGGGTGCCAGATTCTCAGAATATCTGATAAATGGATGAAATTATGATACAGGAGTGACTCCATCACTGATGTGATCAAGATAATAAAACTTTATAAAAACTGAGGTGGACACTTGACGGGATGAGCACTGGGTGTTGTTCTGTATGTTGGTAAATTGAACACCAATAAAAATTAATTTAAAAAAAAATAATAAAAAAAATTAGAATGATTTTAGAAACATAGCTGCTGTGGATCAGGGTACTTTTTACCATCTAGAATTTTTTGTATGTTGACTCAATATTGAAGTTTGAAATGAAACATATAATTTTATGATTTAAGACCTACTATATGAATAAAACCTTTCATTCCTTGATCCAAATGCTATAGTGTTTAAGAAATACATGTACTTCTTTTCAATTTAATTCTATTTAAATTGTCCATAGAAATGTATTGAATTCTCAGTAAGTTTTCCTATTGGAAAAGAAAAAAAAATTGTTTCATGTAGATATCCTACTTCTGAAATGACAAGTAAATTTAGATAGCTATTGAGATATCTAATAACGTAGATGTTTTGATGCACCCTGGCAAAAAATATGTTGATTCATATAACTATAAAATATCTTGAATTCCTAGCTTACTATAAATAATAAGAATATCTATTAATTTGTACTGTAGAGGACTAGCTTTACTTATCAGAACATAAGGCAGTTATTTTTCTAGACCTTAATCATTATGGTCAACTAAATAGATCCATTTAAAGATTTTATTTATTTTAATAGACAGCCTGCATGTACGAACAGGGGAAGGGATGGAGAGAGAGGGAGAGAATCTCAAGCAGATACTGTGCGGAGTAGAGAGCCTGACATGGGGCTCAATCCCATGACCTAGAGATCATGACCTGAGCCAAGCACGGGACACTTAGCTAACTGAGCCACCCAGGTGCCCCCAAATAGCTCCATTTAAACAATTCATTTATCCTTGTTACTTTTTATTTTAAAGAGTATATTCTATGAACCTAACAGAATGGAAAGAAGTCAGTTAAAATGCCAATTATAAATTTTGGCACAGAACATGGACCAATTGGGACTCTCATACATTCCTGGTGGCATAGTCATTTTGGAAAACAGATTGTCAGTTTCGTATAAAGCTACACTTCTATTACCCAGCTAGACCACTCACAGGTATCTACCTAAAGAATTGAAAGGTATTTTCACATAAAAACCTGCGTATGAATATTTGTAACTAACACTAATCCTGATGACACAAAATAGAGACAGAAGCCATGAGAAATGCCAGAACCATAAATGATTGATTACCTAAGTGAAGATTCTTCCCAGGAATGCTGTGTCATTGAGAGAAATCATGGTCTCATATAAATGTGGTACTAACATTTGTTGGCTGAGTATTTAACATGCATGTAGCAATGACTGTATACCAGGAATTTTATAATTGATCTCTCCTTCAGTCAAATGTCCCTCATCTGATAAATGGATAAACTGTGGTATAATGGTATAATCTTACAATGGAATACTACCCACCGATGGAAATGAAGGAACTGCTAACAACTGATGGCATACAATGGCATGGATAAATCTCAGAGGAAACAATGCCTTACTCACAAGCTACATTCTCCATAACTCCATTAATAAGACATTGTAGAAAAAACAAATGTATATAGATAGAAAACTCATCAGTGGTGCATGAAGGTCCACTTAGCAGAAGAGGATGACTACAAAATGAGAGAATCTTTTTGGGTAGTAGATCTCTGTATCTTGGTTATGATGATAACTTTATAGTTGCACATGATTTCAAAACTTAAAACTATATTTCAAAGAATGCAAATCTTACTACTATGCATTATAGCTCAATAAAATCTATATATCTTACATTTATGTATATGTTTAATTATAAAAGTTAATTATAAATCATCATCCTCTTTTAATTCCATATTATTTGCCTTATATGAGAAGTTTCAATTGCTTTTGTCAAGTTGCCAAGTAAATAACTATTTTGTAAGAATTACTAGTAATTATTTTGGAGCAGTGTCATTAAAAGACTATTTCAATTACTACCAAAGTTAGCTTTTGAATGATTACAAGCAAAATGTTGGAAATAAGTGGTGTATTTCATTACATTACATTAATGAAACAAGCTAGTTTTCCCTATAGAACAAGAACAAGGAGAAATAACCTTTTTGTGTGGGAACAAGAATTTGCAATTTACTAACAATGCCAGTTACCATTGTACAAGCTTGTTTTATTTTTAGATTATTATTTAAAAAATGAAGCATAAAGACATTTTCCTAAAAAGAAAGCAAAAAAATGGAAATTATGCTCACACTACTCAATGTCATTCATTTCATTAGACTTTGTTTTGTATTCATTAAAATAACTGACTTTTAGGCTTGGATATATTATATGTGGGGGCTTTGTCTCTTTTAAAAATAGATTTGTTTGAAGTGACTTCATTTCTGTGAAAGAAGGAGAAAGCAGAGATAATTACAGCAATATGCTTTACAAGCTCATGGGGTTTCAACTTTTCCATAGTTACTTCTTGAATTAGTTCTATTATAAAAATAAAACCCTTCACAGCTCATTGTCACTGGTGTTATTGCCTTAAAATGAATCACTTCTCATCTTCTCTTCTTAATATTTGACAAGGCACAACTATTTTTTTAAGCTTCTCAGATCAAACTTTAAAATATCCTCTTAAAGAAATCTCTCTCAGAAGAAAGGTAAGAACCTGGCAAATGAAAATGAATTACATTTTTAGCTTCACAAGAAAAGTTTTGATGATTAATCAATTTATTTTTATGTGTCAATTTGTCCTAACCATCTCAATAAATCAGAACAGTTCCTAATAAATAATTTCTTACTTTTTGAATATTTATAAATTTTAAATAAGCACATACTGGTTTTTAACAAGGAGTGTATCAGAATACATAAAGTATGAGAAATGTTTCCAGAGTCTAAACTTCAAGAAAAATAATATAATTATCAATTTATTATTAGATTATGGACTAAATATCACATCCTATTTAAAGAAGGGTTGATTAATTTTGCCTGGCTTATTATTAACCATATCTTTCTCTTCCTCAAAACTTGATAACTGTTTTAACTTTAAAAAAAAGCATAATCAATAATTGCAGGTTATTTTCTCTTAAGGCCCAAGCAGAAGATAGGAGATAGAGGGATTACCTACTATTGGGTCATATACTTTGTCTCAGGGATACAAGCTTATTAAGACATGGCATTTTCATACTCTGATCTTATTGATTACAATATTTTAATTTTTGATTCTTGATTCATATTTGTTATCTAATTTCTAAATCCTAGCAGGATCTTAGTCCCCATTATGTAAGGAAATGATTAAGATTCCAAGAGGAAAGTTTCTATTCTGAGGCTTCAATCAGCTTCCTTTAGTTTTCAATTTTAATCCAGAATATCTGATGATCAAAAGAAGAACTTTAAGAAATATCTAAAATAATAAGGAAAAGAGTGCAGATCTTAGTACTGAGAGATGTGAATCTAAAGTTCACTCAACAATAATGTAAACTTAGACAGTTTTTAATTTTCTAGGGCCTCAGTTTCTTTAGGCCTAAAATAGAAAGTGAATGCCTATAACAGATCATGTTAACAATGAAGTGAGATATGATTTATACAGTCATTGCTACATGCATTTAAATACTCAGCCAACAATGTTAGTATCACATTTATATGAGACCATGATTTCTCTCAATGACCCAGCATTCCTGAGAAGAATCTTCACTTAGGTAATCAATCATTTATGGTTCTGGTTTTCCTCATGGCTTCTGCTTAGTTAAAACTGAGAACATCATTATCATTCATTGATTATTTTTATCAATGAACTTATGACTTTTTATCCCAGTGACTTATAATAATGAAATATCAAAAAATCTCATTGTTAGTAATATTATGCCATTAAAATGAATAATTTCTGTCACAATCTTGTGCATTTCAATTATTTGAAATTTCTTTCCAGCACCTCTCATCAGTGCTCTTCTCCAAATCATCTATGATCCCCTTAATGGTTCTGTGTACCAGATGCTTGAGGAGATAACTATGCCCAAAGTTCAGCCCTCTCCCGTCAAGCAATTGACTTGTGTAGGATTTTGAAAATCCAGCTCCTTCCTCCCAATGGAGAACAAACTCTGCAGTGTTTTTTTATGGTCTGGATCTCTCCTTTATCAGTGAAGCCAGCACTTCACCTGACTGGATCAGTTTCTTCTTCCTTTTTCATCTTGCTTTCCCTCAGTCCCTTACTAGATTCTTCTTGGTATATCTTCTTGATAAATCATTTCTCTAGGAATTCTCCTCTGAGGAAACCATTAGCCACCATTCATGATGTTAAAATACTGTGACTTAACACCTTTAAAGAGAAATGTTCTCTCTAAATTATAAACCATAACCAAACCACTCTAAGATACATCTTACTGTAAAAATCTTAGTAACTCCACATCTATCCACCAGAAAATCTGAGCAGCATATTTATAAAAATTATTTAGAAATGTGTGCTTAGTGGGGCACCTGGGTGGTTCAGTGGTTGAGTGTCTGTCTTTGGCTCAGGTCCTGATCCTAGGATAGAGTCCCATATCGGGCTCCCCTCAGGAAGCCTGCTTCTCCCTCTGCCTGTGTCTCTGCCTCTCTCTCTCTGTGTCTCTCATGAATAAATACATCTTTAAAAAAATGTGTGCTTAGCATAGATAATGTGATTTTACTTTACAAGGAAGTATCTCATTATTAGCTACTGGCAGAGGCAACACAAATTATATCCACCTCACAATTACACATTTATACAACTAATTTAACCTGAACTAAAAGTTCCTGGAGGCTTTGTTTATATTTACTTACTTGCTGCCTTTACGAATTGGTAGTGCCACTTCTTTTTATTTTTTTATTCTTTTCTCTTACTCTTTTTCATCTGTATGGTATTAATGTTCATGGTATGCCTGCTAGACAAAAAAAACAGGAACATAAGGATTTGTGCAAGTGGGTTCATTCATAAATATAAAATGAATATGAGTTCTTTGGTAAATTTTTTTGAAAATTAAAATGTAAACAAAAATTTATCCATACAAATTTTAAATTATTCTTCATTTTTCATATTTCAAAAACTATTTCTGTATAATGGGACAAAAGACACAAACTATTAAATGTTCAAAAAAACTCTGATTTCACTAAAAATCTATTATTTTTCATATTAGTATGTGATTCAGAAAGAATAAATTGAAATACATCTGAATATATATTTGTGAGAATCTCATGTAACACATTAGTAAACCTGTAGCTTAAAGCTCAAATTTCTGTGAGTGCCCTACTAATTTTTTTCTATTTAATAATCCAATGTTTAATCAAGACCCTTCTTGAATTCATTAATCTTAAGTTTTTGGTTTAAAAATATTGGAAAAATATATTGCTTTTTAAATCAAGTAAACTTTGACTTCAACCACCCATTTCAAATATACTTAAACAACATTCTAAATTATTTTTATGGTGAATTCTGATATGGAATTATAGGTATGCATTACTAATTTTTTTGAGAGAGTAAGAAGCTAATGTTCTATGATGAAGAAATCTGTCCAGATCACACAAGTGGCAAATGGTGGAAGTGGGTCTGGATTGTACGCAGGGTCAAATGACTTCAAAGTTCATGCTGATTTCCACTCTTGCCCTCTTTGTGAGAGATAAATAAAAGGATACTAATGTTAATATGCAACTTTATTATAAAAAAGAGGTAATGCAAAAAAAAATAAAATAAAATAAAAAAAAGAGGTAATGCATTTTGAAAGTACAAGAAAATTGCAAGGGAATCTCACAGATAATAATGAGGATGAGGTAAATGAGGTCCTAGGTGGTCTAAGGGAAACATGGCATTAACTCTAGCCTTAAAAGCTGAGTTGAATTCAGAAGTCAAGAAAGAGTATGACTTTATACAAACTTTTTGTCAGACGTCTTATTTTTTTAAGATTATTTATTTATTTGTTCATGATAGACGTAGAGAGAGAGAGAGGCAGAGACACAGGCAGAGGGAGAAGCAGGCTCCATGCTGGGAGCCCAACGCGGGACTCGATCCTGGGTCTCCAGCATCGCGCCCTGGGCCAAAGGCAGGCACTAAACCACTGAGCCACCCAGGGATCTGATTGTCAGACATTTTAATAGGTTTTATGTAATTTAAAATCTGAGTGTCCCTTCGGTTACCAATTCTAGATAAATGTGTTAGATATTCTCATATGCCCAAAGATATAGTAAGTATGATCATTACCCTTCTAATGTATAAAAGTCTAAAATCTAAAACTATATAAATATCCATCAAGAGAAGAATAAAGTTGTAACTAAAAATGGAACAAATAGAGATACAGTTTGAAATAAGGGGACATAAATATGTGAGATATTATTAAAAAAGAACTTCCTGAACAATATGCATTGTTTAACTCCATATATGTAAAAAGCACGTTAAATCAATATATCTGTTTATGCATTTTCAAAATTCTGAAAGGTTATACCACAACCTGGAGATGAAAGCTCTAAAGGGGAGTAGAATTACTGTGAGACAATACAGGTTGGCATTGTGGCAGTAACAACTAATGCAGTTTGTAAGTTCTTATTCTTGATAATTTTCAGTGATTAAATTTTTGCTCATTACATACACTCAAATATTGTTTGTTTAAGTATTAAAATATTGTATCCTGATCTAGAGGAATAGGTCTCTTGCCCACATAGCTTTCCTACTATCCTTCAGAAAGCAAAGAACTAACTCTCCCCTCACACCACTAGTACAAAAGTATATGAAACAATTGTCAATTTTTAATCACCTCTGTAATATATCTAGATGTAGTCAGGAAACTTCGGTTGGATTCTAGTATTATAAGTGTTGTAAGTTAGAGACTAGAATCTTATCACTTAAAAAAAATCTTATCACCTATTATTCTTATAAACTGTGATAGCGTGGGAAGAGTACTTCTCTTTTTTTTTCTTTTTTTTTTTTCTCAATTTTCATTTGCACAATTGTACATTGTCTTTTGAATTCCCAATCTATATCCATATGTTCTTCAGTATCTGATGAGTTTCTTTCTTCCTTCTCTCTCAACATATTTTTCCTTTGCTCTCTGAAATCATGTTAGCAGTATTCATTAAATAGTTTGGAGTCTGGTTTATATCCTTCAGAATCTTCCAAATTCTGACACAATCTAAGGTAAATTTTAAAATTCATTAAGATTTCAAACAATCTAGCTTAACAAATACTGGACACTATCCAATACAAAAAAGTAGGAAAAGGAAATGAGTGGTAAATATTGTAAAGGAAGACATTATTTACAAAGATCATCTACATAGGGATTCCAAAAGAATCAATCAAATAATTATAAACAAATAAGATAATACAGTAGGGGGCCCACAGTGAACATTGTATGCAAACATTAATAGCTTTCAGATAATGATTTCTGGGATATGACACCAAAAGCACAGGCTTCAAAAGAAAAAATAGGTAAATCGGACTTTTTCAACATTAAAATAGAACAACGCTATCAACAGAATAAAAAGGCAGCCCACAGAATGAAAGAAAATATTTGCAGGTAATATATCTGATAACATATAGATAACGTATAGAATATATAAAAAAAAAAAAAAAACTGCTACGACTCAACAATCCAAGCAAAAATGGTCAAAGGACCTGACTAGACCTTTCTCCAAAGAAGATATATGGATGGTCAGTAAGTATATAAAAAGATTCTCAACATCCCACCGGTAATTAGAGAAATGCAAATCGAAACCACAACGAGATACAACTTCACATCCTTCAGGATGGCTATTACCACTTCATATTCATCAGGGTGGCTATTATAAAAAAGAAAAGAAAAAGTATGTTGGAGACGATGTGAAGAAATTGGAAACCTGTGCCTTGCTGATAGGGATGTGAAATGGTGCAGTCACTGTGCAAAATGGTATGGTGATTCTTCAAAACAAAGCAAAAACAGATTACCGTATAATCATATGACCAACAATTCCACATCCGGGCCTATACGCAAAAGAATTAATATCGGAGACTTGAATAGATATTTGTACACTCATATTATAATAGTGTTTATAGTATTCAAAATGTAGAAGCAACACAAGTATCTACTGATGGATGAATGGCCAACAAAATGTAGTGTATAACAATGGAATTATTCAGCCTTAAGGAAGGGAATTCTGGGGGCACCTGGGTGGCTCAGTCAGTTAAGTGCCTGGCTTAATTTCAGTTTAGATCATGACATAATGCTATGTGAAATGAGCAAGTCGCAGGACAGATAGTGTATACTACTACTTACGTGGGATTCCTAGGATAATCAAAATCATAGAGTCAGAAAGTAGAATGATGGTCATCAGGGGCAAGGGGAGGGAACAATGTGGAACTAGTGTTTCATGGATACTGAATTTCGTTTGGGGAAGATGAAATTCTAGAAATGGATGGCGGTGAGGGTTGCATAATAATATGAATGTATTTAATGCCACAAAAATGCACTACTGGTGTGTTCTATTGGCTGGAGAATGTGGTATCTAGATGGGGAGTCCCTCAATGGGGTGGTAGCCCCCAAGTGTGGGGCGGTGATCAAGTGGAAGCCAGTGTGTCAGAAGGGAAAGAATTCACCTGATACAGAACAAAAGAGATAGAAGTTTATTGAATCCACTGCCAGGAACAGTGGGCAGGACAGCAGAGGTTAGGTTGTCTGCAGTGAGACAATGGGTAGTGGCTGTTTTTAAAGACAGGAGATAAGAAGGTGTGGCAACACATGGAATCTTCCCTTTTTGGTAACTGTGCCTCATTGTAAGTAGCCCATTGGTCGGTTAGAGCCTAAGGGTATTTTGAGGCGTGTGGCCTGACGGGCCTGCCATATTCAGCCAGGAGCTGGCTGTAGGCCCAGTTTTACATTCCACTGCTCAAACTGGTTTGCCTAAAAGCAGCCCCTACAGAGAATATCATAAAGAATTTCTCCCATGTTAAGATGGATGTACAATCTTTTCCTCTCTGTTTTTGTGGTACCAGAACTTTCAAACAACCTGATTTCCTATCGTGAGTTTGTTGTATCATTCCCTACTGTAACCTCGGCACATTCTCACCTCTCTTCTAAAGTCACCTTTGCATTGCTAAGGGGAAGCTTCCTATATTTTCTTTTCCCTTATGGTCTAGGATTCCATCTTTGCCCAGTGGAATCATTCTGGAAATATTTGGAAGGCGGAGGGAGGCAGAGTCCTTTATTCTCACGTAACCAGATGCCTGGGGAAATGAGAGATTTAGAGCAATTTCTTGGTGAGTGCCTGAGAGCCACCTGTTGAGCTGTTGTACCTGAGACAGCTAGTGGAGACTCACAGAGCCTCTTGAAAACAGCAGCAGTTCCCACATCAGTGCCCCAGGCTGGGATTCTCTGTCTCTTCCAAAACCTACCAGCCCGTCTTCGCTGGCTTCCCATGACATCCCATGGTGTTACCCTAGATCTTTCTATTAAAACTCTGTATCTGGATTCCAGAGTGCTTCTGTTTCCCTGACTGCCTATGGATTGATGTAATTAGGAAGGCAGTTAAATTATGGTATGCATGAGATACTCTACAGTACGTAAAAAAATATGAAGTAGCCCAGTGAATTCTAATTAAGGAAAAAAATAATTAAGTCATAGGGAAACACAAACAGTGCTGTCCCACTTAAGGCTGTATTTATAAAATTGTTAACAGTAGTTGTCTCTAGAGAGACTGTTGGAGGGCTGGGTAAGATGAATGGAGACATTCACATTTTTATTTTATTTTATTTTATTTTATTTTATTTTATTTTATTTTATTTTATTTTATTTTATTTTATTTTATTTTATTTTATTTTATTTTATTTTATTCTATTTTATTTTATTTTATATTTTATTTTATTTTATTATTTTATTTTATTTTATTTCATTTTATTTTTTTGTTTTGTTTTCAAGAATGTTTTTTTAATAATAAATTTATTTTTTATTGGTGTTCAATTTGCCAACATACAGAATAACACCCAGTGCTCATCCGGTCAAGTGCCTGCCACCCAGTCACCCCCACCCCCCACCCTCCTCCCTTTCCACCACCCCTAGTTCATTTTCCAGAGTTAGGAGTCTCTCATGTTCTGTCTCCCTTTCTGATATTTCCTACCCATTTCTTCTCCCTTCCCTTCTATTCCCTTTCACTATTATTTATATTCCCCAAATGAATGAGACCATGTAATGTTTGTCCTTCTCCGATTGACTTACTTCACTCAGCATAATACCCTCCAGTTCCATCCACGTCGAAGCAAATGGTGGGTATTTGTCATTTCTAATGGCTGAAGAATATTCCATTGTACACATAGACCACATCTTCTTTATCCATTCATCTGTCGATGGACACCGAGGCTCCTTCCACAGTTTGGCTATTGTGGCCATTGCTGATAGAAACATCAGGGTGCAGGTGTCCCGGCGTTTCATTGCATCTGAATCTTTGGGGTAAATCCCCAACAGTGCAATTGCTGGGTCGTAGGGCAGGTCTATTTTTAACTCTTTGAGGAACCTCCACACAGTTTTCCAGAGTGGCTGCACCAGTTCACATTCCCACCAACAGTGTAAGAGGGTTCCCCTTTCTCCACATCCTCTCCAACATTTGTGGTTTCCTGCCTTGTTAATCTTCCCCATTCTCACTGGGGTGAGGTGGTATCTCATTGTGGTTTTGATTTGTATTTCCCTGATGGCAAGTGATGCGGAGCATTTTCTCATGTGCGTGTTGGCCATGTCTATGTCTTCCTCTGTGAGATCTGTTCATGTCTTTTGCCTATTTCATGATTGAAATTTCTGCATCACTTGCATCCTTTTGATTAAAATCCTAACGATCCTCTTGAAATTAGAAATAATACCAAAAAGAACACCCACAAAGGTTAAAAAAAAATGCCTGACCCTTCACAATCCCAATGATTATTATCTCCTACACAATAACTTCTGATGGTTATGTCCAGGACTGCTACTTAGATTTTATCATTGCTTATATGTTATAAATATTATACACACATAATGTGTACTCATGTACACACACAGGCACACCCCTCCTGCAGAAAATGTGTACCTTACAAAAGCAGTCTCCTAACATACAATTCTAACTTTCCATTTTGGCATTAATGTTAACCCACATTTCAATATCACAGAGACCTATTACCAATGTCTGCAAATTTTCTTCAGGCCACCAGCCTATTTGTTGAGTTGTCTATTTCTTTTTATTTATTTCGACTTTACCGAGAGAACCCTAACTCCCTAAGATATTTCTTTTCTATCTTCCTATGAAAATTCAAGCCGCAAATCTGTTTCCAATCTTATTCCTCCATGCCTAGACGAGGAAAAATGCATTCTGTTGAAGCATATAATTCAACTTTCAGACATTTGTTATTTGAAGCTAATGAACTACAACCACAGCTGTTTTCTCAATGTACGGTCACCATTTTAATTTTCCATAGTCATCTCTTTTTCATTCCTGCTCAATATAATTCGAAGCTTATTTTTTCACGTAAGATTTGACATGAAACTCTTATTTCATAAAGGTCCATCATTCATTCTCTAAAAAATAAAAGTGTGGCCACCAAATGAGTTTCTTATAGTTTTACTTCCTTGCCAAAAAATATATTTATAACAATTCAAAATTCCTGTCTTCAAATATCAGAGGATAATTCATTCTTACTGCACTGGTATGAGTTCTCCATCTACTTGGTTTCCCTCCATACTTACTCTATAGCTTTCTTTTTTCCACATATATTTCCCCTAAGCATATTTGGAATGCTCCCATTACAGGAAGTTTGACTTTAGGCACTTTTTAAAATAATCTCTAATGGATCTATTGCCTTTTACCGAAACTTCTCAAAGAATACTAATTGTTTTTTCTATTCCCTTATTGCTAAGGGTTAGCATTCTCATTAAATCTAAGAATAATAATGATGGCAATAAATAGTATTTATTGAGTGCTTACTATATTCTAGGAATCTTTTGAGCACATTAAATATTTAAAATCTTCATCTTTCCAACAGTCCTACGAGATAAGTACTATTATAATTCTAATTTTAAGATTTGGAAACTGAGCTATAAAGAATTTGGATAACTTGCCCATGTCACACATTCAATAAGTGATGAAACAGCATTTTAAGCCAAACTGGTGGACTCCAGAATCCAGCATCTTCATCATTATGTTGCACTACCTTTCAACTGCACATATTAGTGAAATAATTTGATCCTTTAAGTAAAAGGAGGATGGGTTTTTTTGTTGATGATTCACAGGAGTGGTAGATATTTTTTATGATGTATATTCTCTGAACTTTGCAAATAGGTACAGGTTTTTACACATGATACAATTAAAAAAATAATAACGTCACCACAGTGGTCAATTTAGGGATCATTCCCAAGATTCTAACTGGTTCTCTTGCCCTTGGTTTATATCTTGTCTGAACAAGAACTTGTTAAAATTGTCCACAAAGGTTATGAAAGGGTTATGAAACTCTTGTTTTATTTTTGTAAGAGTGATGTTACTCCTAGAGCTTTTACATTTTTCCAATTAGTACAGTTTATAAGTTTTGAATCTTTCTGGAATCATGTCTCAGTGGACATCATTAGAATGAACATTGGCTCTCAGCAAAATACCACATTCCAGAGAAGTTTCTAGGAGGGGGAACATTCAAGTACAATTCTAAACAATATCTAAGCATTACCCCTATTACCTTTTGTCCTTTATCTAAAAATAGAAAGTTTATCGTCTGAAGGTAGTAAGACTCTTCCACAGACTAAACAGGGGTAGCACACTAGACATTTAGTGTCTATTGACAAAAACACATAACAGGTTTTGAGTGACTTTCAGCAAACAGCCAGGTATTCTGAAAGACGTTATTACTTTCTACAGAGAAATGCTACAACTATGGATGAATGTTGAAATCCAATTAGAATTTCATTTTGCTTCATTTGGCTAAACAGATAGAACCGATCTATGGACATGTACGAATTAACCACAAGTAAAGAGGATTCCCAATCAGGTATTTTAAGCTTTTGGTTTTCTGTCAACCATCTTGTGAAAAGTGGGCTATGGCCTTAGGATAATCTGCTTGAGAGAAAATGGCAATAATATATTTATTGTTCTATCTGTTCCATAGTGTAAAGGAAATGATTATATGCCAGGACCAGATGCCTTAAGCAATTTGGACATTTTTTCAAGTTCTACCATGATAATGTTATTCAAGGGAGAAGTGCCACTTTGATTCACTAGCAAAGAGTAGATTAAACTCTGAAACTATAGCCCTTATAGACACTTCCTATATTTCTCTGCTGTGACTCACCATTTCTTGGTGTCACTATAAATTGGGAAACTCATTATGCAGTTATTGCTCTTTCTATTCTAACATCAGTATCCAGAAACAAATGTGGAGTTTCCCAGCCTGGAATTCTGTTCTCTTAAATATTGATATAATCAGCCCTTTTAGGGTTATTTACTTATCAGCCTAATAAT
Source organism: Vulpes lagopus (assembly GCF_018345385.1). Taxonomy (NCBI): domain Eukaryota; kingdom Metazoa; phylum Chordata; class Mammalia; order Carnivora; family Canidae; genus Vulpes; species Vulpes lagopus. The sequence continues at coordinate 11,435,506 of NC_054826.1, read as the reverse complement.
TATGTTCTTAAAAAGGCTTTCCTGGGGATCCCTGGGTGGCGCAGCGGTTTAGCGCCTGCCTTTGGCCCAGGGCGCGATCCTGGAGACCCAGGATCAAATCCCACGTCGGGCTCCCGGTGCATGGAGCCTGCTTCTCCCTCTGCCTATGTCTCTGCCTCTCTATCTCTCTCTCTATGACTATCATAAGTAAATAAATAAAAAATTAAAAAAAAAAGGCTTTCCTTCATCACCCACATTTCTGACTTTAGTTTCTTCATTAAAATTTAAGTTCCATGAGAAGAGGAAAATTTTCACCTTCCTATAATATCTAGACTGATATGTAATACATATGATTCAATGACTGTCTAGTATAATGTTTGGTACAAAATACACATTCAACATTGATTTGGTGAATGGATGAATCATTGATACTATATTTTTTAAAGCATAGAGTTGAAATCTGAATTTCACAAAAAAAATTTATGAAATAATGAAAATACATTGATCAGTTTGCCTTTCTCAGTAGATATTGATTAAGTACATGAAACATTACAAATGGTATTTACTGTGAAGATTGAGAAAGGACTCTGACAACTACTTGTGATAACGTTGGACGCCAGGAATCTAAAAATAACCAAAAAAAGTATTGTACAGGGTTTTATCCTAAGTTCTCAAATAATTCTATAAAGTAGAGCTTTTCTTTCCAATTTTGAGCCTTAAAATATACATTACTAACACCACATTAAAAATTCAAGTCAAGATCAAAATGAAAAATCTGACTTTTAACATGTGTATGGGGAAAAAAAGATCAGGTTTTCTGTTGTTAATCAAAGTATAGAATTGAAATAAAAGTAATTGGATATTTCCACTTTAATTTTTGTTAAGATTTCCAATTTAAAATATAATATCTTATACTATGCACAATTGTGTAAAGCTAATATGCTTGTACTTGCATTTAAAGAAGTAAAAATAATGATTATGAGTTAGCAATATGATTTCCTTACCCCCAGCATATACCTATTACCTGCTGGGCAAATGCCCATGGGAATTTAGGTTCTGAGCCCAAACGTTAAAATCCTTACTAAGAAGGGAATCATTTCCTTTCTTACATTTTGCAAGATATCTTTATTTCCCGTGGAGTCAGTAAATAAATAATTATTTAACCATGCATAAAAGTGCTTATTGGTCTTCTCAGCTATATACAATTTAATAAAAACCAAAATAAAACCAACCACAATGTACTCCTTTAGCACTTTTGACATGATAATCACAGTAAGGGCTTGACTGAATTCTAAGGCTGAGATTATTATTATTTTTTAGATTATTTTTTTTTAATTCTTATTTTCTTTACTTATGCTTCATCAGAAGGAATGAAACATGTGGCTCTTTAGATTATTTTTTTTAATTCTTATTTTCTTTACTTATGCTTCATCAGAAGGAATGAAACATGTGGCTCTGTTCTTTTAATAACATGATAAATAATTCCCACCAATAGGTCCACCAAAATGTAAGTAGATTTAAAATCTCCTTATAATGAAGCACAATTTGCTCACCTGAGTAAGCTCTTTGCTAAAAGAAAGACTTACCCCTGGATTTTCAATTCATCTTGCTTTGCCTTAAAACCCTTAAGACTCCCCCCCCCCACCGCCCCCACCACCGGACTCCTAGTTTTAGCCTGGTTACAGGAGCACAACTAGATGAATATTTTTAATTATATCCAGTTTATGTATATCAGGATGTGTTATATCTGGCAGCGAGGTAGGAGCCTTTGTGCAAAGGGTGATTAAGAATTTAACCAGTGGGCACCTGGGTGACTGAGTGGCTGAGTGTCTGCCTTCAGCTCAGGGCATGATCCTGGGGTCCTAGGATCAAGTTCCACATCCGGCACCCCTCAGGGAGCCTGCTTCTCCCTCTGCCTATGTCTCTGCCTCTCTCTCTCTGTGTCTCTCATGAACAGATAAATAAAATCTTTAGAAAAAGAAAAAAGGAATTGAACCAGTTTGTAGAATTCATTCAATCAGCCTTGGTCATCCCCATATTCCCTAAACTGAATTTAGTAGTTATGATCATAAAGAATTCTCCATCCATATAATTTGGCATCCCCACTGTTCTACCCCCTCTCTCCCTTTCTAAAACACTATGTGTCTCTGTTGTCACACAGGAACCTCCTTGGCTCGGATCCAGCCCCTTACCAAGTCCTGGGTAGAATCTTTTCATCTCTAATGGAACCTCTACTCCTCCCATTTACTGGCTGCCATCCCACTCTGAAATGCACTTCTGCTTTCATTGTGTTTAATAATACCTGTTAACATGCCCTCCCCAGCACTTCCTAGACTAGTGGCTATTGCCATTGGCAGAAATCAAGACCTAATTCACTATGTTTCTTGGAGTTAGGAAAAATACAGTTTGTCTTTGAGTGACCAGTGCTTAATTATAATGGTATTCCTGGTTTTTGTTGTGCCTCCTCTCAGCCTCCTCCCCTACTCGATGAGTTCAAGTTGAGTGTCCAACAGCTTGGTAGATGATCCTACTATAGTAGGACAGATTTTAAGACATTACAGATGTTTTTGAATCCCAGGGTAAGAAAATTATTTTTTATAAGAAATGAAAAGTTATTGTGAAACTTTAGAGAGGGCAGTAAAAATAATTAAAGGTTCTCCTGAGGAAACTTGTTGAATAGTGTGAGTTTGTGAAAGGAAAATGGAAGCAGGAACGTTATGCTGTGTTCCAGTTAAGAGTTCAAGTGCTTAAGAACTTAAACAAACAAACAAACAAACAAACAAACAAACCAGTGACTGGTAAAGAGAACTTTACCCCTTTATATCCCTTTCTGGAATGTTTGAAAGAACCAAATTCACACAAACATTTCAACATAGATTTTTTAAAAATTTTTATTTTATTGTGGTAAGAACTCTTAACATGATGTCTAAACTCTTAATAAACTTTTAAGTGTACAATACGGTATTGTTAACTAGCCACGCTATGTTGCACAGAGGATCTGTTCACAGATAGCTGGATCTTATGTGTAGAAAATCCTAAAGATGCCATGAATAAACCAACAAAATGTTAATAAAGGAACTCTATTATAGATCTTTTCAGAATTTCTATTTCTTCATGAGTCAGTCTTGGTAGGTTATATGTTTCTGAAATTTATTTCTTCTAGGCTGTTCAGTGTGTTGGCATATAATTGTTTATAATAATCTCTGGGGATCCTTTTAATGTTTGTGTCATCAGTTGTAATGTGTCCTTTAATTTCCAATTTTGAGTTCTCTCTCTTTGTTCCTGACTAGTCTAGTTAAAGATTTATCAACTTTATCTGTCCAAGAAACCACTCTTAGTTTCATTGTTTTTTGTTTGTTTGTTTTTTTACTATTCCCATTTCATTAGTCTATTTCTCTAGTTTTTATTATTTCCTTCCCTTCCTTCTGCTAACTTTGGATATAGTTTGTTCTTCTTTTTCTAGTTTCTTGAGGTATAAACTCACGTTATTTATTCCAGATCCTTTTTTTTCTTTTTTTTTCCTTTTTAAGTGTTTACTCCTATAAACGTTTTTGTTACTGCTTTGGCTGTGTCTCATAAGTTTTGATATGTTGTGTTTTCCATTTTCTTTTGTCTTAGGACATTCCCTAATTTTTTAAAATTTCTTTTTTTTGGCTATTCAGAGATATATTTAATTACCACATATTTGTGAATTTTGCATATTTTTTATTCTGCTGTTGGCTTCATTCCACTGTAGTCAGAGAAGATATTTGGTTTATTTTCAATTTTCTTAAATTTGTTAATACTCGTTTTATGACCTGCAATTTGATCTATCCTTAAGAAACATTTATGTACTCAAGAAATTGTATATTCTCCTGCTGTTCAGTGCAATATTCTCTGTATGTCTATTATATCCATTTGGTCTATAACATTGTCAAGTCCACTATTTGTTGATTTTCATATGGCTGATTTTTGTCCATTATTGAAAGTGGGGTATTGAAGTCTTATGCTATTATTGTAATACTATTTCTCTCTTTGATTCTTTAGATATTTGCTGTATATAATGTTTGTTCTGTGTGTATAAATATTTATAACTTCTACTTTTGTATGTTTTAATAATTATGTGTATTTTTGTATTTATAATTGTGTATTTATATCTTCCTTTTGAATTGCTTCTTTTATCAATTCATAGTATAAGTTTTCCTCCTTGTAAGAGTTTTGGACCAGAAGTCTATTTTGTCTGCTATAAATATAGCCAAGCCTGCTTTCCTTAGGGTGCCATTTGCATGGAATAACTTCTTTTTCAAGATTTTACTTATTTGTTTGAAGAGAGAGGGAAAGAGAGAGCACAGGAGCAGGGAGAGGGGCGAAGTGTACTCCCCATTGAGCTGGGAGCCCAACTCGGAGCACAACCCTGGGATTCCAGGATCATGACCTGAGATGAAGGCCAGTGCTTAACTGAGTAACCCAGGTGCCCCTGGAACATTTTTTTTTCATCTCTTCACTTTTAGACTCTGTGTCTTTGAATCTAAAGTGTGTTTCTTGGAGCACCTGAGTGGCTCCGTCTATTAAGCAGCTGATTCTTGATTTCAGGTCATGGTGTCAGGGTTGTGAGATTGAGCCCGTTTTAAGATATGCTTTCTCTCTCCTCCTTTGCCTCACCCCACCATCTCCCCCCTCCCCCTCCTCACATGTTTCTCTCTCTCTCTCTCTCTCTCTCTCTCCCCCCACCAAAAAAAGTGGGTTTCTTATAGGCAGCATGTGGTCCAATATTATTTTTTATCCATTCATCCACTCTATGTCTTTTGATTGATGGATTTAATCAGTTTACATTTAATGCAATTATTGATAGGGAAGGATTCCTTTTGTTTTCTGTTGACTTATATTTATTTTGTTTTTCTTGCTTCCTTTGTGTTTTGCTGATTTTCTATATTATGCTTCAATTCCTTTTTTTTTTATAATATCTATAGGGTGTGTGTGTTTATGTTTGAGATTGTCATAGGGTTTACATAAAATATACATAATATTCCATTTTAAGGTGTAACAACTTAACATTGATCACATACGAATTCTATGTTTTAACTTTTCCTTCCCAAAACTTTGTTATTGATGTCATAACATATATTTGATTTTATTGTGTATCTATTAACATATTTTAGCTATAGTTATTTTTGATGCTTTTGTCTTTTAACTTTTATACAATTCAAAGGGATTTACCCACCAACATGACAATAATAGAGTATTCTGTTTTTTTCTATCTGTTTACCTTTACTGATGAGTTTTAGACATTTTTAATCTACTATGTTGCTATTTAACATCTTTTCTTCAAATTGAAGAACTCCTATTAGCATTTCTTCTAAGTCAAGTCTAGCGGCAATGACTTTCTCAGCTTTTGTTTGTCTGAGAATATTTTCATTTCTCCTTTAATTATAAAGGGCAGTTTTGTTATGTATCGTATTCCTGGTTGGCAGCTTGCTTGCTTGATTGATTGTCTTTCTTCTTTCTTTCTTTCTTTCTTTCTTTCTTTCTTTCTTTCTTTCTTTCTTTCTTTCTTTCTTTTAGTATTTTGAAAATATCGTCTCAGTCCCTTTGTTGTATAAATTTCCAGTGAGAAATATGTTCCTAATCTTATGGAGTTTTCCTTGTATTTGACAAGCTGCTTTTACTTGCTGCTTTAAAATGACTTCTTTTTTTTTTTCTTTTTTTTTTTTTAATTTATTTATGATAGTCACAGAGAGAGAGAGAGAGAGAGAGAGAGAGAGGCAGAGACACAGGCAGAGGGGGGAAGCAGGCTCCATGCACCGGGAGCCTGATGTGGGATTCGATCCCGGGTCTCCAGGATCGTGCCCTGGGCCAAAGGCAGGCGCCAAACCGCTGTGCCACCCAGGGATCCCTAAAATGACTTCTTTGTTTTTGTCTTGACAATTTGATTATAACTTGTCTTGGTGTGGGTTTCTTTGGATTCATCTTATTACAATATTGCGTGATTTTTGGATCTGGATGTCCATACCCTTCACAGATTTGGTAAATTTTCAGCCATCATTTCTTTAAATATGTTTTCTGGTCCTTTCTCTTTCTCTTCTCCTCCACCCCACCTCACCTCTGGGACTCCCAAAATACATTTGGTAGTGTGCTGTAAATGCCTCAGGCTTTCTTCCTTTTTTCTTTTTTTTTTTTTCTTTTTCTTTTTTCCCCTCTGACTAAATAATTTCCAGTGACTTGTCTTTAAGTTTACTGATCCCTTCTTCTGCTTGACCTAGTCTGGTATTGAATTCCATTAGTGAATTTTTCAGTCCAGTTATTGTTTTCTTCAGCTCCATGATTTCTGTTTGGTACTTTTTTTCTATCTTTTTGTTGAAAATATCACTTTGTTTATGCATTGTTCTCACGACGTTAGTAAGCATAGTATGATAGTTAATATGAATCTTCTATTAGGTAAATTATACATTTCTTTTTCATTAGAGACTGTTTCTAAAGATTTATCAAATCATTTGGAAAAATTTTTCCTGTTTCTTCATTTTCTTGACTCTATATTGATGTCTGTGTATTAGACATCAGTCACCTCTCCTAGTGTTCATGGATTCATCCTGTACAGAAGAGCTTCACCAGTAAGTGTTGCCAAATATTCTTAAATCTTCATGCTAGGCCAAACTGCTCTTTTTGTTTTTAGAGGCCCCTAGGCATTTAGGGTATGTTGAGTCCCATCACTACTCTGAGATTAGCTAATTCCCTAGACAGTCCCTAGAGAAATTGGATTGTTGGATGTTCAGTGCATCTCTTTCCCTCCCCTGAGAGAAACTGAGACCTGGGATTTTTTAACTATTAGCTCTGTGCTGGGCCAGAGAGAGTGGCCTTGGTGACTTCCAGCTCAAATCACCGTTTCTGTTTTTACCAACTTCAGGCCATTATCATATCCCATATTATCTCAGCATTCTCAGACAGGCTAGATGGAAGTCAGTACTCTGGGTAACATTTGGAAAAGTTGAAGCATTTGACACATGAACACTTGGTGTAACTCTTTTCCTCCCTAAGGAGAAGCTGAAATATATTTTCCTTCCTTCCTTCATTTCTTCCTTTTTTCCTTCCTCCCTCCATTCCTTCTTCCCACTCTCTCTTCTTCCCTCCCTCCCCTCATTCCTTTCTATTTGTTTATTTCTGCTAGTATGACACTATGCTGGAGATAGAAATTGTAGCAAGAGAGTATTATGAAATTCCCTATTGGTTTCGATGTGGCAGGTTTCACATTCATCTAGGGTACAGGAGTCTCTGAACCAGTTTCTAGATTTCTTACAAAGGTAATGTGTTTATGAATTATTATTGAATGGATGTGTTTGTTGGAGGAAAAGGGGTTGAGGGGTCCTATTCCATCATCATGCTGCTTTATTAAGCATGTTTTAAAAGGTTATTTTTTCCCTATATCTTTTTACATTATTTCTGAAAGTACTGCATACAAAAGTGAAAAAAAAAATTGTGCAGTATGTTCATTTTGTTTTTTGTGTGTATTAATAAAGTCTATATTACAGTTAATTATGTCTTAAAAACTATACATTTTCTGAGACAATTTTTAAAATAACTTACATAAAAACTAGCTTGGGGTCAAAAGGTCCAAAATTTCCAAAGTGTACTCCACTTAAAAGTATTTATGAACAATGATAAGTTCTCATTAACCATTCAGATCTCCTACAAAGCAAAAGGAGAGATCACACTTAAAGGAAATCTGTGTAAAATATTTGGATTTGTACTATAATGACCACATTTTCCTTTTTAATTGAGTTAAAGCAAACTTAAAATCTTTTAAATGTCACAAAAATTGTTAATGAGAGTAATCGCAAATTTAATGATTGTGATAGAAAAAAGATCATATTCATTAAGAAGGGAAACAAAAGGCAGTTACTTTTCAGTTTTAGATAAAATCCAGAACTAGGAAACTTTGACAAATTGAATTAAGGGTTCAAACAGGTAGATGTTGTTCTGTATCTGAGGATAATCTACTCTCCTAGCATGTTCGATGTGACATCTCTATTTCATCCCATTCTGATACATCTCAATACCTACCCTAGTGCTTCTAAGCTGATTCACATGCATAGAGAATAAATTTATTTTTGTGACTTAACAGTTTTAGCTTTTGATGATAGATATGGATGACCCTCATTCAACTAATTAACCAAATGAAAACTTCCTTCTATGTCATTAATGTAACTTCTTTGCTAAAATGAAAGTTAGATTAATCTTTTGGGATTACATGATTGAATGCTTAAGTAGTCTAAATACTAACTAGAGAGACATGGTCATTTCTATTACAACTGAATCATACTTTCTCTTACAATACACATATATTTTTGTGAAGCAGCAGGATACATTAATGACTATAATCACAGATGAGAAAAGACTCAGAGATTTGATAACGGATGAACTAATAAATGAATAAAAATGTAATCACAGCATCCCCGCCCCCAAATATTCATTGGTAGTCCATACGATGGTTCTATCTAAAGTGAAGATACTAGCTTTTCCAAAATGTATTACCCTTTTAAATAGACAAATATGTCTTACTGGTGCTGACAGGTGTCTCTGTGTGTGTGTGAGTGTATCTGTGTGTGTTTGTATGACAGAGAGAGAGAAGACTTTCTTTCAAAATACTTCAATTCTTTGATTTCCAATTACAGCCACTATTTTAGAGCCTGGTTCTGCTCATAGCATTGTTTTCTAATGTGACAGTCCGCCTCATATCTTTTTCAGAGAGTTACCACTTTGCAGATTGTTAGTCACTAGGCCCTCTTCTGTTTGCCAATATCTGGCAAAAAACAAAAACAAAACCAAAACCAGAATGAGTCACTTCACTTTAAAATCAAGTATCAGCATGCCTTTCTTTTTTTTTTTTTTCAGCATGCCTTTCAAAGATTGTTTGAGTGAGTATGTGAAGTGAGTATGTGTCCATGTGTATGTGTAATTGGATAGCAGCCTGTCTAGTTCATTTTCTTAAATAATACTATGAGTCTTCTATTGTGATGACAATAGCATCAATAATGGCAGCACAATAATGGCTCCCATCACAACCTTCTGTGTGCCTAGTGCTGGACTAAATATAGCCTCTTTTACCCAATTTTTCAATTTTTTTCCCTAAGAAAAGAATTATTGTCTGAATTTTTGTAGTTAGGAAAATTCATGCTCATTCACTCATTTGTTTATCTGTTATTTATTGAATGTACATTCTGTGCAAGGCTCTTTATTAGGTACTGAAGTTCAAAAGTGAGTAAAAGACTCAAGCATGCCTACTTTTGTTGTTTTTATTCTATTGTGAAGAGATGTGAAATAAACAGAATTAAAATGTCTAACTTATACAGTAGATTAGAAGGTGATTAGAATTATGGGAAACATGAAGCAGCCAAGTGGGGATACGAGTGAAGAGAAGAGGGTTGCAATCTTGTGTATTTATGTTTGGTTTCAAGGAAAAGATAACTGTTAAGAAAAAACTTTATGTGGTAAGGAAAAACTTATCCTGGGCAGAGGAATCACCAATAGAAAAGCCTGAAGGTGGGAGCTTCCCTGATACTTGGAGACCATCCTGGCCATCTGCCTATCTGGCATGGAGTGAGCAAAGGGGAATATGACGGGAAACAGGGTCAGAGGTGGAAGCAGGGAGGCAACTTGTAGTCTCGTGTGTGCTTTTGAGCAGAAGATTGACACAAACTCACCTCTGCATTTTAGAAGGAGCATCTTGGTCACTGTGCAGAGAATAAGCCATACAGAGGCAAAAGTAATGGCAGAGAGATCCATGAAGTAGCTGTTGCAATAACTGAGAAAAAAAAGTGACATGATAGTTTAGAAAAGATACAAAAATTGTCCAGTTGCACAATGATTTCAATCCAGGTCTGCCTTTACTTCAAACCTGTACCTGTTATCCTTATGTGTTCAGTCCATTATTGCTGTAACTCAGCCTTGGGAATGTGCACAAGGTTCTTTCTTGGCATTATGAAGGACATCACAGTTTGTATTCTGAGGTATAGGATTAAAGGAATTGGTTTTTGTTTTGATACACTTCTGGCACCAGTAAATGTCATAGTCATGTTATTAAATTTTTAATATTTCTTTTTACTGGTCTGGATAGCACTAAACGAAGGAAGAAGAATAAGAAGAATAACATTTCTATAATGGTGACATAAATTAAGCAAGTAACTAATGCCTTGCAACTGAGAGAAAGAAATCAACAGAGTTTTCAATGATTTTTTTCTAATTTAGCATGTGAGAACAATTCTTTGACAAAGGACATGCTACTGTGAATCCTTCCTATTCTGCAGAGTATGGATACATAGCAGGACTATATTTAATTTTTGAGGGAGTAGATAACATTTCTGCCCTTCAGATGAAGTTCAAATCTCATCCTTAATCAATAGACTTGAAGTGAGTATCTAGATAATTCTTAAGAGAATTTAGAAGATGCTATGGATACTGGGGAAATGTTGAAAAAAAAAAGTCTTCATAAAGTAAAGCAAAACTAGATAAATATAATAAAATATATTCACGAAATGTTGTTGTTTCCAAATAATAAAAATGTTGCATGGATTAAAATCTTCCCATATACATTTAAGTGTATTGCCATTTTCTTTTAAAAAATGACTGTTGAATAAAAATCTTTCAACTAATGTTATATTTTGTTAGAAACTAGGATTGTCTTCCATAAAATAACAGTAATTGGATGTTTACTTCAAGAACATAGATATCAAATGAAAAAGGAAAAGAATGCCTGCATGTATTACTGATTCAGATGATGTTTAGGCCTCATATTTCCTGGCTTCAGACAGCCAAGGAGGCACTTTTTATGCTTCTGAGCTATGGTCATCTAAGTACAAAGTCAGTACTCAGCATGCTGAACAGATGATAGGATACAATTTCCTGTGTTCAAAAGGAAGAGTGGTTTATAAATATATCAAGGACAAGGACATGTGCACATGCACACCCCCCCATACAAGAAAACATTATTGGGGAATATCAATAAATATGTGATTATTGCAGTTCTCAGAATTCAACTGTGATTAAATAGGAATTCCTCTTCAGGGGCCTTGTTAGGAATTTCAAATTAGCAATGAAAGAATTGGCTTTGGTTTTGACAGACTTCTTTGATTTTAGTCCCAGAGGAATGAGAAAAAGATTTTTAATATCAGTTAAATAAGTAGTGAAACATAGTATCTTATTTTTCCATAGTTGCATCTGTGATCACTTTTTAAATGCAAATTGAAAAACCTAAGTTTTTATTTCAGTTTCTTCTTAAAATTTCAAGAATCTTGTTCCATCATCACCCCCCGCCCCACATTTTTTTCAACCTCTATCTTCGTCTATTACTGTGTGAAATCCCCCTTCCTTCCTGCGAGGGACAAATTAATGAGAAGAGTAATCACCATTCTGCTGTCATTTCCTCCTTATCCATCATTAAACTCATTGCAATTTGGCTTTATCTTATCAAGCCTCCATTGGAATTTGCCTCACTAAATCTCTGGGACTCTCCTACCTTCAAAGTCAGTGGATGCTTTAGTCTTGATTTTTGATAATTTCTCAGCAGCATTTCTCTCCACTGGATATTCTCCACTTCTTTTTCTCATGAATTTCCTGAAAAGCATGTCCCTTGTTCTTCTATTGCTCTTGTAGTTAATTCTGTCTCATTTTATTTCATTATGTTATACACTGTTCCCCATATATCCTCCCTTTAAATGTTCCCCAGATCTCCATAAAGAATCTTCTTCTCGACCTGCCCCTTCCATGAGATCATACCCATTTTCACTTTTTTCACTTATTACCAAACTCAGGGAAACCTAAATGTAAATAAACCATCTGAAGTCTGGTTCTTTAACCACTATATTGTACCCTCTGCCTAATAAGAGCTTGTGATTTGTTCCTAGTTACTTCAAGCATAGTTTTTTTCTAAAAATACATATATACATCTTCTATAAAAAAACAAAACAAAACAAAAACAAACTCCTCTCGGTAGTATGTACTGGATTGAAGAGAACTTCCCTCAATTGTCCCAGCTAATTAAACCAGAAACATATCCTTCTTATTGACCCGATGTAGCCAAGTCACAAAGTTCTGTAGATTTTAAATAGGTACCATCTATTCACTCCTCAGTCCTCTAATCTCTGTCGCTTTTTTCTTCAATCTCTCTTTCTCTCCCTGGTGACTACTTACTGAGATCACTGTTTTGAATCTGGATTCTCACTCAGCAACGAGATTACTTTTTTTGGTTTTAAAGAGAGGGAGAGAAAGGGAGAAATTGGAAAAGAGAACAAGCAGGAATGAGGGAGGGTCAGGGAGAGAGAGATTGTTCTGCTATAACAAGTTTCATTTCTGAGAGCTTGGGTTACCAACAATCATTATATGAATAAGTTTTTTACATTTTGGGTGGGGGGAAGTGAGCTAGGGAGTTTCTAACTAGCAAAAACTCCCTCCACGAGAATCTGAATCACAGAGATTCTTCATATTTATATGACTGTATTGAGAAGATCTTCAATTTATAGCAGCAAATGTATACCCTAGGGAGGCCCTTATTTTTTCTGGAATGAATATATTAAGAAGATCCTTAGAATATGGTCTTGAGGGTTATAAGGGCCCCAAAGAGCATGCATTTGAAAGTGGTTTGTGCTTCTACTGATCACCAGGCTTCTGTTTGCTAAGCTAAGCATGCTAGCTGAGGGGGGAAACTGAATTGTTTAGGATGATACAAAAAAAAAAAAAGAGTAGCTCTTTAAGTGAAGAATGTAGGGATAGATAAATTATGTAGCAGAGAAAAGGAACTTTGCTGGCAGGACAGAGATTCTAAATTAGAAATGTCATGACATTTTTCCTGATATAAGTACAACATGCATCTTTTTCCCCACTCACCACTCTTCCTCTCCTGCAAACAAACAACCGTTGGCATAACACACACATTGGTACTTTGGTCTCTACTTATGTGATCTTAGGATGTCCAGTTAGCCTTATATGTTCTTACCATAAAGGAGAAACGCCAGTGCCATATGAATGCATTCTTGTGACAATATGTAACCTAGACTCCTCTATTCTCAGTCTACACTTTGTGGGCTCCTATTTTAATTACTCTCATCTGCGACGTGCACTTGTCTGCATCTTCCAGTCTATTGTGAGAATCTCAGAATATACCTTCACCCTGTATGATTCTCTCTGCAGCCTTCCAACTTGGTCCATGTCTCCAGAATCTAAAATAGTGCTTGAACTATATAGCACACCAGAAAGTAAAAAATAATTTTAAGAGGTGACAAGATAACAAATGTCCTATGACTTTTTTTTTTTTTTTTGTCCTATGACTTTTAAATTCAGTCCCCTCTACTAACTATGTTACTATTACTCTCTCTGCGTGGAAGAAGCCAGAAAATAAAACAGAAGTTTTCAAACTCTTAGCATTATCTATGGTTAATATCAATCTCTCAAGCAAACAGAGACCTCAGATAAATTTTTTATCTGTTATAGAATGGAGCCGCCTGAAATCAAATGCTGCTTGCCTAGTTGTTGAGAACTTGCAACGTTTGATGTGTATGAATAAACTTTTCTGGAAGCTGTGTTAAGCCTTAGCAGCAAGTATCTCTATATTCCCTTTCTTCTGAATATGACTGTTTAAAAATAAAAATAAAATGTTTAATAATATGCTTAATAATAAAACAAAATGGATTAGCTCTGTTACCTGCAGCATCGCTATATCGTTGCTTTTAGAAATAGATCATTTGTCTATAAAGCAGTTCAAAAATATTACACAAGAGTTAGTTTGTGTTCTGCAGTTGCTTACTACCACTGGAAGCTATGAACGCTGCATCTCAAAAAAAAGTTTTTTGAGGTCAGAATGCCAGTACCCTCAGATGAGGGTTGTAAACCAGAAAATATCATCGGTATCACAAATTATTGCTTTATGAATATCCACATCAAAATTCATCTTGGGATTATTATTTAACCAGAAAATAATATGTTATTGGGTAGAATAAATATCTACTATTTATTCTCTCCGATTTTATTAAAGGAAGCCTATTCCGTACAGAATGACATTTTTAAATGGGTTTCTGCTCTCCTAGCTCCATTATCATCATTGTCATAAAGTAGGGTTTGTTATAATTCCTGGCCAATACATGGACACTGCATAAACACAAATAGCTTTTTCTCTCTTTTTTCTACGGAATAAACAACATATCTTGAAGCATGAAAGAGCAATTTTTATGTTTCTTCATCTCTTGAGGAAATTCTTACTGTTGCTGTAAGTCCCAGTGAGTTATAGTTCTTTTATACACATGAAAAAAGATAATGGTTATAATCCCACCATGTGAATTTCAACTTTCACCCCTCTCTCTGAAGTTAAAAGTGAGCTTCCAAAGCTTTTAGAAGGCGGCTGCCCTTTTCAAACTGCATTTCTAGTGCATCAGTCTTATTGATTTATTCATAGTAAATGGTACCTCCTCATTCTTTGTGCGTGAAACCGAAGAAGGCTGAATAAGTGCTTCCTAAACCCTGGCAACCATCTCAGATGTAACTTGGCTAAGCAGTGAAAACGTATTCTTTCTGGTGAGGACAATGAGCAGGCTGGAGGGGGATATTGGGGCTTTCAATGCCACCAGGCTAGGTCATAAATTCTAGTTTACCACCAGTATCAAATGTGAAATGTTTTAACATTCCAGGAACTATTGCTTCCAGAAAGTGATAGAGCCTCTCCAGTAATGAAAGCATTGATCCTGAACTGAACTCTAAGTGCATGATGTAAATCGGATAAGTTTTCTTGGAGAAATCCATTTCTGAGTGGAAGTCCTTTAGGTGAATGCATATCCAAAGGAGAAAAAAGAAAAAAAAAAAAAGAGTGAAGCATCTTAATTTTACCACCCCAAATACAGACTGACTTACAAAGAGAAGTAAAGAAATTACCTGTTTTGGTAATGCTGAGATATGTCCTTTCCTTTTATTTACAAATGCGTTCATGCATGTTATTTTTAAACATTTAGCCCTGATTTTGCATTGTACAGTTATTCCATGTGCCATTTTGCACTGCACTAAATGCCTTCCTACTACATAAGTGTTTATAAGACAGAAAAGAACTGCAGAGCTATTATTTTTGACCAATAATCAAATAAAGTGTAGAATTAATAAGTTCTCTAGTTTACTACCTTCATTGGCTATCCATTGAAAAAACTAGGTAGGGACCACATTGCCTCTCCTTTCCTAATTCCATGAGCTTACTTTTAGTGTCTCACTGTTACATATAAATTGCCAAGGAGCACCTACCATTTGAGATAAACATTTATGATTAAGTTTTGATGTAGTCTCTGTGCTAAAATGGGACACAGAGACAATGTTGGAGGTGAGAAAAAATATGAAGAAAATATACTTGAAGGGCAAAAAATAATAATTCCCTAAGGAAGGAAGCATGGAAAGTAGGAGAAAAGAAAGAAGAAAAGAAAAGAAATATCAAAAATTCAAGAGAAAATGAAAAAAAATGCATTACAGCAGATTTTTTTAGAAATAGAAAATTTAACAAAAAAAGGGAAATATTGTGGGAAAGATGACAAAAATGGAGATTAAAATTCATATTTTTTGCTTTTTGATATCAAACTAGGTAAGCATAGAAATCAAGTCCAGAGTTGTTCAATTGGTTCAATTGGTTCTGTTTATAATCACAATAATTAATGTGAACATTATCAACAATAGCATTAACCAAGTTCTTCTTTTTATTTCTTTGAATCCAAATATTTCCCCTAACTTTATCTTTCAAAATTCAGTCATTGGTCTTTATTCTCGTGAGATGGGGAGGGAGATAAATTACATCCCTTCATGGCTGTGTAGTGCTTATCCACGTGTCCTATTACTACACAGAGTCCTATCATTTTAAGTAGAAGATGAACGCTCTACATATTCAAAAAAAATGTTGAAACTGTACAAAAGAACTTCTGTACATATAAGTACATTTAAGTTGATATCAATCCTGGGAAATCTGTGTGGTCTAATACAAAGGATGGCACCTGTCACAACTGAATGTTTATTACACCTTGAGTTGAGTAAAATCTGCATACTTGAATTTACACAATATTATAATTATATAAACCTATTGTTATTATAATTATATAAACCTATATTGTTATATAAATCTATTGTTGGTATAGATTTTTGTACATGTATATTGTTTATCATTATGAGAATGCTTAAAATGATATATCAGTATTTTCTCTCCATGCATGTTAGATTTTAAAGGGATGCTTTCTCAGTATGGCGATTTTTCTTTTTTAAAGATTTTATTTATTTATTTGAGGGAGAGAGGGAGAGAGGGAGAGAGCACGAGTGGAGGGACAAAGGCGGAGGGAGAGAAATACTCCCCACTAAGCAGGGAACCTGACACAGGGCTTGATCCCAGGACCCCAGGGTAATGCCCTGAGCCAGGCCAGCTGCTTAACTAACTGAGCCACCTGGGCACACCCAGGATGATGATTTCTTTAAATATTGTTTACCTCATATACACTGTATATTTGGATCTCAATAATAATCTAGTTATCATTAAAAGAAAAATCAAGGGATCCCTGGGTGGCCCAGCGGTTTGGCGCCTGCCTTTGGCCCAGGGCGCGATCCTGGAGACCCTGGATCGAATCCCACGTCAGGCTCCCGGTGCATGGAGCCTGCTTCTCCCTCTGCCTGTGTCTCTGCCTCTCTCTCTCTCTCTCTCTCTCTGTGTGACTATCATAAATAAATAAAAATTAAAAAAAAAAAAAAAAGAAAAATCAAGATGTAGGAAGATCATGAAAAACCTATTCAGAGGAATTATGTTCAAGTGAAATGGTTTGAAAACCACTGTGCGTAAGTGCTAATATTGGTGAGATTATGAATAAGCATGGTTTAAAAATCATCAGTGTGATGTCTTGAGAAAGACAAAGATTGGAATCTGCTTCCCTGTAGGATAGTTTTTTTTTTATTATAGATAATTCATTATCTGGTTTAGTTTCATTCTTATTATACAGAATACTTATCTCATGAAAATTATTGACTATATCAATATTGTGAATGCTTATTATGTGAAAGATACTAAGATCGATTAGGCTCTAAAATATTTTAATAATACTTCCATTCCGTTTTGGCTGTACTTCCGCAGGATCTGTTCCAAACCCTTTCCACTTTTCTTAGTTTTATATTCACTTATATTAATTGAATCCACCATATTTATTGAGAAATCAAAGTTATTTGAAGTGATGTCTCTCCTC
The DNA here is from genome assembly GCF_018345385.1 of Vulpes lagopus. Taxonomy (NCBI): domain Eukaryota; kingdom Metazoa; phylum Chordata; class Mammalia; order Carnivora; family Canidae; genus Vulpes; species Vulpes lagopus. The sequence continues at coordinate 11,418,323 of NC_054826.1, read as the reverse complement.
ACTCTCTATTTTCTTAGCTCCTTCCTACCCTCCAGCCTCAGGCCAAAAGGCATTTGTACGACTGCCAAAAAGCAATTTTTCCACTTATGTTTTCAGTTATAGCCCAACCTGTATGCTGTATGCTTCAATTCTCATTCTCCTTAGTAACTTTTAATTTAACTGAACAGGTAGATAATCAACAAACACAGAGAAAATCACAACACTGCTTTTGCCATTTTTTTCTCTTCAAATTGCTTCCCTCCTTTTAAATTACTAAGTTCTAAGAATTAATATTTCACAGTTTAAACTACTTATTTTTTGCCTTACATTCCCCTGTCTTGTAAATTCCTTACTCTCAACCATTAAAAATAATGGGGATTCACAAATCACAAATCTAATCGTTCCTAAGCCCACATTTTCCTCGACTTTCTTGAAGTAGGTTGTATTTCCTTCTCTTACTCATTAAACATCTGAGTTCTTTGTTTTTTCAATCTTTACCACTACTTGATTTGTATTTGTATTTCTAATTTTTGTTTGAAATAAAGTCCTTAGTATGCTTACATAAACAAACAAACAAAACAAAACATGAGTTACCACAATCCATATTCCTATCATCATAAGGTGAGGGATATTTCAATCGTAAATTGGTAAATAACTACATTACCTTTTGCAGGAAGACAGAAAGGCACAGAGGAAAAAAGTGAAATGTTTGAAAAATTATTAAGAATTTGATCCCATTTATATAATAGAGGACACAGGACAGCCAGTGTAAAGACCTAATTTTATGATTATGAGTTTAGATATAGATGTTCTGTGCTAAAATAGGAAAAGACATTAATGTGCAAATGGCCATAGACCATTGGAAATAGACATATTGCATCCATTCATGAATGAAGCAAGAGCTGTCTCCCCAGGTGTGAGGGAAGGATCAGGGTGAGAAATCCCCATGGCTATGCTAGTTTTACATGCTGGGGAAGTTGTGATAATTCCCCCTGGTACCTATGAGGGGAAACAGCAAATACAAGACCCTATGCCAGAGACCACCAATCAAGAACTTGGGCTAAGGGTCCTCCTGGGAGAGGACAGAGTCCTGTGACAGCACAGCCAATGGTCACCCACAGGATCAAGTTAGAAGTACCAAGAATGTCCTGCCAATGGAAGTGATCTTGTTCAAAAAGATGGTCCCGTAACTTGAGGCTACCCAGGGCCATGTACATCTGCTCCAACAGCTGCTCTTTGGTGTACAGGTGCCAGTCTCTCAGAAAGCATCTGTACAAAGCCCACTGCAGTATTTGCACCTGGTGCAATGACCTTCATCATAGCCTCCATATGTTCTAGCAACCAACTACCAAAGCATGCCTGACTCGTGAAACACATTCACCTTCTGTACTTCCTTTGAGAGGATCTTGCTCTTTCATTTTTTGTTCGTTTGCTGATGATTTCATTTATTTGACAGAGAGCACAAACAAGAGGAGTGAGAGAGACAGAAGCAAGATTCCCACTGAGGAGGGAGCCTGATGGGAGGCTTAATCCCAGGATCCTGGGATCATGACCTGAGCTAAAGGCAGATATTTAACCGACTAAGCCATGCAGGTACCCTGATCTTACCCTTTTGTGCATTCCAGGCACCAATGCACTCCATAGGGTACCTGAAGATAACCGTGTGGGTGGACCTGTGACCTTCCCATCCAGCCTTGCAGTGGGCCTCCTTAAAGATATTGATGATGTCGCACCACTGAACCCTGAAGTCAGCTCCTCTAGCTACTATGGGCAAAAGCATGTGACCTGGGTCAGCCTCAGGTTCATCAGATGCCATTCAGAAAGGTCCTGCCTTCCCAGCAGTGGGGAAAGTGGATGGAGATATATGGATTAAGTGGCTCTGGCTCCAGCAGAGGGTTGCTCAAAATAATAGCTGGTGGATGCCACTAGGAATAGGACGAGGTGAGTGGTGTCCTTTTTTTCCATTTGCACCTGTTCCCTCATGGAGGGAAGCCCCCCCCCCCCTCCATGAGGCACCTTTTATTTTAGACCAACTAAACCTATTTAATACAAAAATTATTTTAAAACTGTTTTTAAAATGAAAATAATGTAAGTGAAAACTCAACATGATTCACTAGATTATGACAATGCAATTAAAAGATAATAGGTGCAAATTATCCATGAGCATAAAAAAAATGATCCAAATAAATGGCCTAATCAGAAATCAAAGTACAAATTGAGAGGTAAAAACAATGAGAGGAAAATAACCACGGCTGCAAGACGTTTGCAATAATATTAGTGTAGCATCTACGTCTTTCAGATGCAGAATGAGAAGGCGGAGAAAAACAGTTGAAAAATTGACACCAGGGATGTCTGGGTGGCTCAGTAGTTGAGTGCCTGCCTTCAACCCAGGGCTTGATCCTGGAGTTCCAGGATGGAGTCCGACATGGAGCTCCCTGCAGGGAGCCTGCTTCTCCCTCTGCCTATGTCTCTGCCTCTCTCTCTGTGTCTCTCATACCTCTCATGAATAAATAAATATAATCTTTAAAAAGAAGAAAAACTGACACCAATAATCCCTAGAATTTGGTAAAAAAGGGTAACTTTTCAAAGGAAAGTTTGAGTTTATAGTTCAAAGAAGCTCCTTGAACTGCAAAAATGATAGTTAAAAGAAAACCATATTGTCAAAGTACAGAAAAGCAGAAGCTAAGGGAAAAATCTTAGAGTCAGAGGATGTACTTGTTACACAGAGAGGAATGATGATATTAATAGTCATCTTCTCATTAAAAATGGGGTGGTGCTGGCCAGAGAAGCCAAGATAGAGGCCAGGACATTTCCTTTTTTTTTGTTTCTGTTTTGTTTCTTAAATTTAATTTACATTCAACTAATTAACATACAGTATATTATTAGCTTCAGATGTAGCAGTCAGTGATTAATCAATTGCATATAACACCCAGTGCTCATTATGTCACGTGCCCTCCTTAATACCCGTCATCCAGTTACCTCAACCACCTACACACCTCTCCTCCAGCAACCCTCAGTTTGTTTCCTATGGTTAAGAATTTCTTATGGTTTGTCTCCCTCTCTGATTTAGTCTTATTTTCCCCTCCCTTCCCCTATGATCCTATTTTGTTTCTTAAATCCCACATATGAGTGAAATCATATGATAATTGTCTTTCTCTGATTGATTTATTTCTCTTAGCATAATACCCTCTAGATCTGTCCATGTTGCTAATGGCAAGATTTCATTTTTTTGATGGTTGAGTAGTATCCCATTGTATATATACCACATCATCTTTATCCATTCATCTGTGAATGGACATCTTGGCTCTTTCCATAGTTTGGTTGTTGTGGACATTGCTGCTATAAACTGTGGGGTGCAGGTGTCCCTTCAGATCACTACATTTGTATCTTTGGCATAAATACCTAGTAGTGCAATTGCTGGGTGATAGGGTAGTACTATTTTTAACTTTTTGAATAACCACCATACTCTCCTCCAGAGTGGCTGCACCAGCCTGCATTCCCAGAGGCCAGGACATGTCCTGAAGACTGAGAGTGAAGGGAGGACCACAGTTTGATAGGTAAAAGTTGGAAAACTTTAAGTTATAACATAAAACTAAGTTATGTAGGATTTTATTGGTATGAGAATAGATAAAGTAGATCAATAGAACAGAATAAAGAATTCAGGAAGAGACAATCACAAGTACATTTAATTCTGGACAGAGGTGCCAAAGCATTTCAATGGGGGAAAGGGAGTCCTTTAAACAAATAGCCCTGCACTAACTGGATGCACATATGAAATAAACAATCTTAATCCCAGTTAGTAGCATATAGAAATGTTGAGATGGAGCCAGATTTAAATGCGAAAGCTAAAACTCTAAAAGTTTAGAAGAAATAATAGTGGATTCTTATTCAACCTGAGAGAGGCAAAGATTTCTTAGAACACAGAAAGGAATAACAAGAAAGATAAGACATAAATTAGGCTTCCTTAAAATCTGACTTCATCAACATAAGAAAATTAATAAAATGCACAAGCAAAACCTATAAAAGACAAAAGGCTGGCATAAAAAAGTATGTAAAGTACTTTAACAATGAATAAGATAAGCAATCTAATAAAAATGGGCAAAACAACTTATGTACCTCACAGAGAAAGATACACAAGTGTTCGATAAGCATGAGAGAAAATATTCAACATAATCCATTAGGAAAGTGTGAGTTAAAAATCAAATTTATATGCACTCACTAGAATGACTAAAATTTAAAAGGTTATCAGCACCAAATGTTGACCAGGATATGGAACTACTAGATCTCTCGTATATGCTGGTGAGAATATAAATAATACACCCTCTTAGAAAAAAGAAAATTTGGTAGCCTATCATAAAGGAATACATCTGTCCCTGATCTTATTTACCCAAGGTCAGTGAAATCCCATGTCTATAAATAGTTTTACACAAGAATGTCCAGAGCCACTTTATGTACAGTCAAAAACTGGAAGCGGCCCTACTTTAGAAATAGGAAATATTTTATGGTAAATCCGTATAACAAATTTGTGTATCAATTTAAAAAAACTCCTAAAACATACAAAAAAAGATTCATCTCAGAGACACATTGGAAAATGAACCAGATACAAAAAATTATATGCTGTGTGATTCTATTTATATTATGTTCTAGAACTGGCAAAACCAATGGATGATAGAAAAGAAAAAAAGTCATATCTATTTACCTCTGTGGAGGGTGAGGGTATTGATTGCAAACAGCTATGTGCTTCTGAGGTGACTTGAATCTTAAGCCTTAACAACAGTGTATTCCTTTGTCAAAACTCACTAAATTTTACGTTTAAGCTTTGCTCATTTCACTCTAATTGAATTTTATCTCAAAGAAACAAAGGAATGGCAAACAAATATTGAACTCTAGGTACGAGTTTTTTGTTTTGCTTTAGTGGCGTAGGTTACCAATTTTGAAGCTGTCTTCTGTTTGCTAAGCTTAAGCAAATGTGTGAAGATATTGAGGTTAATGCGAACCAGGTTTGTCATTGTCTTTGAAAGGAGTTAAAAAAAATATATATATATATAAAAAACCCACCAACAACTAGGTGCCCTGAATTGTTGGATAAAATTAGAGACATCAATATGAACTTGTTGTTTTAATAGAGACGTATTTCCAAGTCTGTTCACTGAGAAGGCAGAGAAGCTGTGAGTACACTTGGTTCCCAGGTTGGTTTTCTAAGAACTGTTGTTCATTGAAAAGGGAGCAGGGAATGCAGCTGACAGTGGGGCCGATCCATAAAGAGTATGGGGATACGTCAAAAGGACACAGGAGACAGCCACGTACATGCAGAGAGAGGGAGAAAGAGAGGATACAGGGCTATTGTTGCAACTTTTCTGTAAATGTGAAATTAAATCCAAGTGAAATATATAACAAAATATATTCTAGTAGATGTCTTAAAAATGGTTGAAAACCCCTGAACCATTCTATGCGGTCTAGCTGAACCCAGTCACAGAATTCTGACTCTATTCTTTTTTTTTTTTAAATAATACTTTCACAATGAATGCCTATTTTCTACCTCCCTGTCACAATCTGTCCCTCAGAATTCACCTAAAGGGCTCCCTTCTCCGTGAGACCTTACATGACGACCTTTAGGTGTGACTGTGTAGACCATGCAGATGTAACTTATGACTGCTTTCTTTATTACTCTTACTTTTTTTTGCTATGTCTTTGTTTTAAAACTTCCAAACTCTAAGAGGCAGAGGCACTACTCTATCGTTGCCAGCCTAACTAATACAAACCTACTTTGCCTGAGCCAAGCAGGCGCTTAATATTTTCCATTCCATTGTTTTTGGTCTGAGATAAACATATCCCAATGAAAGCCTGGCATTAAAAGATATGTAATTCTTTGTGAGTTTTTATGCTTCTACTTTAAAACTTGTTTGTAAGAAGCTGAACTTATATTAGAAAGTTAAGTTGTTGTAGGGTTTGGAACGGATGTTATTCTTTTGAAATCTGAACTCGTTTCTTACGTGCAAATATATTTTAACTTGGGAATTAGTTTAATAAATTAAAATGTGAGTCGGTTCATGACCTTACATTTGCTAATCTTTCTTATAGGGTTTAGTCTCTTATAGGATATTATCTCTAGTGTTCAGTTGAAATGTTTTCATACCTTGGCACTATTTGAATCGCATGTATCGAAACTACTGAATTTCCTGGTCCTTGCCAGATATGACATGGTCTTGGTAGGCAGATAGCATCATTACATGAAAGCCTTTGTCTTTGTGGGTTCTGGACTGACAAGAGGAAGAGGGAGTGAACAGATGTTTTCGAACTCCAGTGGCCATCTGCTGAGCCCTAAGCAACGCTCATGCCAGAGGAGCAATCTGCAGAGCACTTACTCATAAAACACCCATTTTGTGAATGAAATGAGTTTAGTGGTCTCTGAGGCTGTCACTTTGTCATCCTCTGTCAGTACTAAAATTAATGTGGAAATAAAAGTAAACAAAGCATCTTTCCTTCCTGTGTTTCCAAAAATTTATCGACTTGTTTAAACATCTGACTCTAGTGCAAACAAACATGGTTTTATTATAATTGCATTTAAATCTTGATGAAAAGCAGCAACCTCTCATCAGAGTTTTCTCTCTTTAGGTTTAGGCATACAGGCTTAAACCTGAACTCTGTTCTACTCTTCAGGTAGAAGACCCACATTTTGTTTTTATGTTTTGTGTTTTTTTTAAATTATTTTACAGAAGTATTTCCCCCTCTAGATATACCAAATGACATATACGAATATCCATATGGACTAATATCACATACTAAAATCTGCATTAGTCGACTAGCGATGCTGTAACAAAATACTGCAGGCTGTGTGGTTTAAACAACAGAAATTTATTTCTCACAATTCTGGAGGCAAGAAAGCCAAGATTGAAGGGTCAGCATATTGGTTTCCTCTGAGGGCCTTATGGGAAGGGTCTGTTCGGGTCTGCTTGCCTTGTAGATGGCACCTTCTCGCTGCGTCTCTGCGTCATGGTCCCTCATGTGTGCAGGTGTTCTGCTTCCCTAGATTCCTTCAAAGCCCCTCTATCATGTGATTTGTCTTCCCTTAACCTAGATGCCCTTTATTCTTGTCACTGCTGAGACAGGGCATGGGACCATTCTTCCTCAGTTTCTCCTCTTTCACCCATTTAATATTTCATCATTTAATGAACTCCTACTATTAGGCATAGTGTTAATTACTGAAGAGATAACAAATATGATATACTCCCTCCCCCATGATATGTAGTGGGGAGATGACCTCTGTTTGCGTTTGCGTACCTACACATGGCAAACGGTCTTGTAAAGTAGGTAAAGACAGTCATAGGTGAGAGTCTAAGAGAACTAGTTTAGCTTTACATGTGTTTAATTTGAGGAAACTGGAGTTGCCAATGAGGAAATTGTATAGAAATGCTAAAACTAGCAGCAGAGTTGCAATTTATTGCCCTAGAGGTAGTGGATGAAATCAATTATAGCACTAAAGATATTAAAAGATTTCCCTGGCAGCAGACATGTGGAGAAAGAGAAGAAAAAGCAGAAAGGATGGAATTTAGATGATCATGCATTGGGCAAAAATACAGCAGACACTGCTCCTCAACTTTAGGATTTCAGAAATTCCTAAATTTTATGAAATTTCAAGGTAATAATTAATCTCTAGAGTTTGACCATATTTTAATAGTTTAGAACCTATTCCCTTTACTAAAGATCGAAATTCTACAGGTGAAAGCTGGAGTGGGATGCATTCATTCTCTTGTCCTGGTATCACACATACAGCCCAAAGTTTTGCCTTTTGCCTTAGTCCTCCTCAAGGCTTTCTTGGAACTGCTGAGTCATGGCTTCCCTTCTCAAGTTTGGATTATCTCCATCGATTTTCCTTTCATCGTCTAATCCACGGCTGATGTGTAGACTGCTTTTCTCTCATCCCAGCAGCCTCCATCACTGATACCTTCACCTGGGGATCTCTCTCAAGTGAACATGGAGACCAGATTGGCCCCTACTTCCACTGGTCTCAGAGACAAGCACCCAGAGAGTTTTCTCTTTCTTTGCCAGCTATTTTGGGATATAATGGACATGTAACATTATGCAAGTTTAAGGTGTACAAGTGATGATTTGGTCCACATATGTACGGCAAATTGTTTACCACAACAAGATTGGCTGACTCACCCTTTGCCTCACACAATTACCATTTGTTGTTGTTTTTGTTATGATGAGGCCATTGAAGCTTTACTCTTATAGCAACTTTTAAGTATACAATACAGTGATTTTAGTCACTATCCTGCATCTTAGATACCAAGAACTGAGCTTATAAATTAAGAGTTTGTACCCCTGATCAACATCTTCTCATTTTCCAACCCCTCAGCCCCTAGCAACCACCATTTTGTACCCCCTGTTTCTATGAGTACAATTTTTATAGGTTCTACATGCAAGTTAGATAATACAACATCTTTCTCTGACATACAGATTTCTTATACTAGGTCTTAAGGCAAATTACCAGAGGGAAAGTGAAGATAGAAACAATTGACAGATGAGGCAATGGCAAAGCTTAGTAAATTCTTAAGCCAAAAACCACTGTACTTAAATCTCTGCCTTCCACTTAAGATTGTAAAAATAAAGATTATTCGGGGTTCAGATTCTTGCTTCAGATTTTGGAGAATAGGATTCTCACATTTCTCCTACCCTCAATCTTCTACCTCTACCCAAGCAAAGTCAAGGGGTCTTGAAACCTCTGCCCACTATATCCACTATGTCTGAAAGAAAAATTAACTCTGATGATGCAAATTAGACAGAATGAGGCCTGCCTCTCTCTCTCTCTCTCTCTCTGTCTCACTTTTAAACAAGAGACTCAAAAAATTAATTTTTTTATCTTAAGCATTGTTTCAAATACCACATTCATATGGTCCAAGATTTATTTTCTTTAGCCTAATTCTCATTTCAAGGAAAAGTTTTAAGTGAGGTGGGATACTGGTGCAGTGAGGTTCAAAAACTAAATATATCTCAAACAGAACTTTGAAGTATAGATGTCAGTGTGATCAGAGGAATGGCAATTCTTTAAAGTTTACAATCCTCTTTCTGATACTGGAGTAGGTATAAAGAAGTATTTGGAAGATGCATTTCTTCAGATAAGGATAGTTATTTTAACTAATGAAAACATGACTGCAGTCAAGTAGCAACTGGATATTCTTTACCATTATACATGAACTCTAGCCCTAGTCATTCTCAAACTTTTTGCACCTATCAGTGAGCTATCACTAATTCCAGGAAGCCTAGGGATACCTAGGCACTACCACTGCACACTCACATACAACACACACTCACATTTTTTTGATAAGACAGCATAAGTGTTTCCATAAACTTAGATGGAAAATCCCAATCACATATAAAACCAAAGAGAAGACAGGATCCTCCTCCAGAAACACATTTGTAAATTAACTTAAGATCTGTATTCTATCTCCTGTTCTCTCCTATAGGCATTTTCCTATTAAATCTTTTATCAAATATTTTGACTACAAGGAACTACAACTCACATACAACAATTGCACAGACAAAATTCAGCAAATGAAAACCTCAAAGGCTGTAATGACTGGATCAATAGTAGTATTTCTCCATACAATATTAATCTTATTCCAGTCATTATTCTATGATGAAATTTTATCTAAATTTTCCTTAAAATTCATTTATTGTAAAGTGTGTAAAGTTTTGTTAAAAAGAGTACTTATGGTTAACTATTTTACAATTAATTATATGGGAAAGCATTTTTTTAAGATTTTATTTTATTTATCATGAAAGACAGACAGAGAGAGAGAGAGAGAGAGGGAGAGAGGCAGAGACACAGGCAGAGGGAGAAGCAGGCTCCATGTAGGGAGCCCGATGTGGGACTCAATCCCAGGTCCCGAGGATCGTGCCCCAGGCTGAAGGCGACGCCAAACCACTGGGCCATCTGGGCTGCCCTGAAAGCATTTTTTAAAAAGATTTTATTTATTCATGAGAGACACACACACAGAGGCAGAGATGTAGGCAGAGGGGGAGAAGCAGGCCCCCTCTGGGGAGCCTGGTACAGAATTTGATCTCAGGACCCCAGGATCACAACCTGAGCCACAGGCAGATGCTCAACCCAGGTGCCCCTATCTGAAAGCATTTAAAGCCCTGTTCACCTATTTCTCAACGAAACAAAATAAAGCCTAATCATTCTGCTGCTGCAAAAATTAGTTTAAAAATAATACAACTTTGATTGAAGGACATTCCCTCTTGAGGATTGAATTTCTCTCATTCTTTAGTTTTATCCGTACCTTATTTTATCTTGAACTAGCTTCTAAAAATAGCACTGAAAAGAGTGTGAGAACAACTGAATCAAGTTCTCTAGGGGAGTCTACTCACTTTCTCCTAAGGGAAATGAGGAATGCATGTGGCTGTTGAAGGATGATGCTCTTCTTTTTTATTTATGTTTTTCCCAAATAAAAGCATTTTCTAGTGAGGATGGGAGAACTCAGTTCTTTCAGACATTGGCTGAATAGATTAAATCAGAATATTGTTCTTGCTACCTCCTGATTTCCCTAATCCTTCTCAACTTTCACTTAATGAATGTCTTTCTTTGAGCCATAATTCATCTGCTATAGACCGTGCAGGTTCAAGGAAGGGTAGTAATTTCCTAAGGGGACTTGACTTTCAGGGAAATTCCAACAAAAAACTAATTTTAAACTTAATGTTTGTTATAAATCACACCTAAGAAGCCCAAGGGAGTTTTCTTTTTGAATGCTTTCGAGTCAAACCAAACTAAACAAAAAGGAAATTTAATGGTTGATAAGCATGGATGGAAGTCAGAAGAAAATATTCTGTGTTTATTTGGTTCTTTTGGTTCTATTCTGTAACCATTTGTAAACTCTTCAGTTTTCACACACTGAATATGTAACTTATCAATAATGTTATCAGGTGAATATCAAGAGTGCTACCAATAGGTGAGCTAATGCTTAAAACAACAAAAGATTAAAAAAAAAAAAAAAAGAATTCCAATAAGTCCTTCCAGTTCTTTCTAGGTAAAGGAACGAGCAGTGGGCCTTTTTCTTTTTTTCTTTTTTTTTTGATAAGACAGCATAAGTGTTTCCATAAACTTAGATGGAAAATCCCAATCACATATAAAACCAAAGAGAAGACAGGATCCTCCTCCAGAAACACATTTGTAAATTAAATTAACTTAAGATCTATATTCTATCTCCTGTTCTCTCCTATAGGCATTTTCCTATTAAATCTTTTATCAAATATTTTGACTACAGGGAACTAATGAGGATAGACAAATGAGTATACAAATTCTTAGCCATTTGTAATTCTTCCATTCTAGTAAAATTTTCCTTCAAGTTTGGCTGAAGGATTGCACGAGATAGGAAGCACTCTAGAGCTGCATTCCTGGTACCATTACAACCATGATAGGGTACAAAACCTCCACAACATCAGCCCAGGTGTCATAAACCTCATTCTTATTTTTAATTAAGAACAACATATACCGATGTTTGATGTTTTCACCTATACAGATGCAAATTAGGTGGGTCTAGCCATTAGAAAAAAAATTGAAATATTGATATCTGTTGCAATGAATAAGTAGTACATTAAAATATATTGAAATAAACATGTATATTACTACTCATTTTTGTATTTGCATGTGTATGCTTAAATACATATGGGAAGCTGTACCTGTAGTTAAAGGCACTATTTCTGAGGACTAATAGATTCAGATTTCCATTTATTAGTTGTATGCCATTGGGCGTGTTGCTTAGTCTTTCTAACACTTGCTTAGTCTTTCTGAAAGTTATTTTCCAGTATACAGAATTTGGGCAATTCTCTTTGACATCTCATGATTGCTCTGAGAATTATGCAAGAAAATTGTGCATAAATGAAAGCGATTGGCCCATAGAAGATAATTCAGGGTGTCCACCATACCTATTATTGAACTTCAGCAATTTTTGATATTATAAAGGATTATTGAAGGGAGACATTACTCAGAATTCCTAAAATTTGATACTACTCTGAATTTTATCTTCTGTTATCCATCAACAAATATCCCTTTCTTCATTTTACTTATTAACACAAATGTGGTTTTTAAAAATGTTTTCACCCTTGGATCAATACCTTGTTTGAGGCTCAGGTGTGTCTTCTAACTAGTTTAAACTCATCATGGTAATATGATTGCTTTTGCCAGTCAATGGTAGGGTTACACTGCAACAGCATAAATTTGACAATGACACCAAAGAGTAAGTCCTCTGCTAAATTCTAGGAATATGTTCTCATTCTCAAAAAAGTGACATGTAATCTCTTCTTATTTCAAACATAATCATATTGAATGTTCCGTCTGAAAATGATAAAGCCATCTTGAAACATGAAGGGGGGTAGCATGAGAAAAATAAGGATATTATCATGAAATCAAGACCCAGAGATTAAAATAATAAACTCTGGAATAATTCTGTCTTTGTACATTTTATATGGGAGATGTTTTGGGTCTTACATTTTAATTATTTCAAGTGGCCTTTATCCTACTTTGAATAGAAAGTAATTTCACCCACATTGGTAAAGTGGAAAGTCAAGTTCAAGATGTTGGTGCTTGTTGGCTAATGCCTGCCAAACACAGATACACTTTTTTTTTTTCTAAAAGTAAGCATTAATACTTCTGACTAAAATATTTCCCATTCTTCTGTAAATATAATATTTGTCTCTTGAGGCACCTGGGTGGTTCAGTGATTGAGCATCTGCCTTTGGCTAAGGTTGTGATCTGGGAATCCTGGGATCAAGTCCACATCAGGCTCCCCGCAGGGAGTCTGCTTCTCCCTTTGCCTATGTCTCTGCCTCTCTCTCTGTGTCTCTCATGAGTAAACAAAATCTTTAAAATATATATAGTTGTCTCTATATATTTTTATGTGTTGTCTAATTTGTATCAATTGGATTTACTATCATAAAATGTTCAGATAATTTTGTGATCAAACGTTTCCCACTTGGGGTATGTATTTTTCTTAGCCTTAAAAAAATATCTGTAGACTTTAATTTGTAGAAATTTGGTGGATTAACTATCCATTCTGATGCTGAAAGCAACTGAAGAATGATGGATAAAATATGTCTTAATGAATTGAAGGGGATAGAGAGGATATTGAGATATCAAAAAGGAGATGAAAGGGGGGTCCAGGAGCTCAGTGAAGCACTAAAGCTTACTTTCGCCCTAAAGATATTAGATAAACCTTATTAACTTTCAGGCCACAATGGATAAAGCTCAGAGCCTACTGAGATGTGCAGAAGTGAGCATAAGAGGCCCCTTGCCCCATTAAATTGGGTTCCAAGAAGACTTAATCCTCACTTCAGTGTTTAACTGTAATTGCCAGCCTCAATTCCAAAGTATATATAGCTCATGACTGTATAAACCCTGACTCTCAGGATGGGAAGCATTTCTTTTTCTTTCTTTAGGTTCCATAACCTCAAATGAACATCAGAACAAGTTTGCACCAATTCACACTCACGATACCTGGCAGTCTCAATCATACAATTTATTTAAGGTGGTTTTGCTCCCATATGAAATGTCAGAAATGGGAACAATTTCTCTCTAGAGTAACCTACCTTCAACACTGGCCTCAAATTTTTCCTCAAATGAAACTTCCAAAAAAAAAAAAAATAAACAAATCGTAAAATATCTAAGAAAAAAATAAACCCCACACAAGTACCACCTTGATATACATTGTCAATTGATGCTTATTCCTATTCTTGCTTTTCTAAGATCTTCAATTTATGACAGTTCCTAGAATTCTTTGATGAAAGTTCTAGTTAACTTTCACATATAGGACGCATCGACATAAAATCTGAAAAGCTGAAGAGAATAAGAAGCAGTCTAGTAGATGACACAGTGATAGGGTTCTTCCACTGGTGGAGATGTTCCTCTGAGAATTGCTCGCTTGTCTACCCAAATGAGCTACACGAGAGCGGGTGAACTGCAACATCCTGCCTCTTTTCTCACAGCTTCCACTTGTCATCCTGAATCATCTTTGTTAGAGTTTCAGAAAGGTGAGATCATTGGCTAGAGATCCTAGTAATTGCTACATTTCTGGATTTTCTGAAAGCTACTGACAGAATCACTGACATTTGGCATACCAGCCCTTTCAAGTTAGCATAAGCCTTTATTTTACTAATTAATATTTTTCCTCAAGACTTTTGTAGTGACATCCATTTTCCTGTAAGACTGAAAAATATGCATGGTTAACAAAAAACACACAAAAAACCAGACAACAGAAGGAAAGCTCAAATAATTCAGAAATTAGAATTACTGAGACAAAATATAAAATGAGTGTTTTAAACAATGTTTAAAAAACTTAAAGATAGGATGGAAATATGACTAAGGAGCAAGAGACTATACTAATGACCAAATTGACCTAATAAAATAAATGATCATGACTTTTAGAAGTAAAACAAGAAAATCAAATTTTTAAGAGTGTGAGGGGGTGGGATTATGGGGGAGGAGCAGAGGATGTGTGATTGAGAGAGAGAGAATGTTTTTCTGTGTTTGAGTAATTTTATTTATTTACTTATTTATTTTTATATTATTATTTTCAATTTAAATTTTAGGCTGTGAACATACAGTGCAATATTGGTTTCTGGAGTAGAATTCACTGATTCATCACTTACATACAATACCCATTGCTCATCATAACAAGTGCCCACCTTAATACTTATCACCAGTCTAGCCCACCTCCCATCCCCCATCTCCCTCCATCAACTGTCATTTTGTTCTCGTTTTTTTTTTTTTTAAGATTTTATTTATTTATTCATAAGAGACACAGAAAGAGAGAGAGGGAGAAACATTGGCAGAGGGAGAAGTAGGCTCCCCATGGGGAGCCTGATGTGAGACATGATCCCAGTGCCCTGGGATCACACCCTGAGCCCCAGGGAGATGCTCAACCACTGAGCTACCCAGGTGCCCCATGTTCTCTATCCTTAACAGTCTCTTATTCTTTTTACCCTCTCTCCTTTTTTTTTTCTTTTCCTGCTTCCCATACGTTCATCTGTTTTCTTTCTTAAATTCCACATGTGAGTGAAATCATATGTCATTTGTCTTTCTCTGACTGACCTATTTCACTTGGCGTAATACTGTCTAGCTCCATCCATGTCATTGCAAATGGCAAGATTTCAATCTTTTTTGATGGCTGAGTAATATTCTAATATATATACATTATATATTATAATACCACCTCTTCATTTCTTCATTACCCATTCATCAGTCAAAGGACATTTGGGCTCTCTCCATAGTTTGGCTATTGTTGATAATGCTGCTATAAAAACAGGGTGCATGTACCCCTTTGAATCTGTATTTTTGTGTATTTTAGGTAAATACCTAATATTACAATTGCTGAATTATAAAGTAGTTCCACTTTCAACATTTTGAGAAGCCTCCTTACTGGTTTCCAGAGTGGCTGCACCAGGTTGCATTCCCATCAACAGTGTAAGAGGGCTCCCGTTACAAGGGCTCGCCATCCTTGCCAACACCTGTGTTTCTTTTGTTGTTCATTTTGACCATTCTAATAGGTGTGAAGTGGTATGTCTCCATGGTTTTGATCTGTATTTCCCTGATTATGAGTGATGTTGAGCATAGTTTCATGTATCTGTTGGCCATCTGTTTGTTTTCTTTGGAAAAGTGTCTATTCATGTCCTTTGCCAATTTCTTAATTTGTTTTTTTTTAATTTTGGAGGTTGAATTTGATAAGTTCATTGTGAATTTTGGATACTAACCCTTTATCAAATATGTCATTTTCAAATATCTTCTCCCATTCTGTTTACTGCCTTTTAGTTTTATTGATGGTTTCCTTTGCTGTGCAGAGGACTTTTACGTTGATGAAGTCCCAATAGTTCATTTTTGTTTTGTTCCCCTTGCCTGTGGTGACATGTCTAGTAAGAAGTTGCTGTCTGTGTTCTCTAGGATTTTGACAGTTTCTGTCTCACATTAAGGTCTTTCACCCAGTTTGAATTTATTTTTGTGTATGGAATAAGAAAGTGGTCCAGTTTCACTCTTCTGCATGTTGCTTTCCAGTTTTCCCAACACCATGTGATCATCTTTTTTCCAATGGATATTCTTTCCTGCTTAATTGAAGATTAGATGACCATGTAGCTGTGGTTCCATTTCTAGATTCTCTATTCTGTTCAGTCGATCTATGTGTCTGTTTCTATGCCAGTACCATACTGCCTTGATGACTACCGCTTTTAATATAGTTTGAAATCCTCCTTTTTTTGTTTTTCTTTTTCAAAATTGTTTTGGCTATTTGGGGTCTTTTGCATTTCAATACAACTTTTAGGATTGTTTGTTCTAGCCCTATGGGAAAAAATGCTGGTGATATTTTGATGGAGATTGCATTAAATGTGTAGATTGCTTTGGGAAGTATATACATTTTAACAATGTTTATTCTTCCAATCCATTACTTTATGGCCTCTTCATTTTCTTTCATAAGTATTCTATATTTTTCAGAGTATAGATCTTTTACTTCTTTAGTTAGATTTATTCCTAGGTATCTTATTGTTTCTGGTACTGTTGCAAATGGGATTGATTCTTTGATTTCTTTTTCTACTGTTTTGTTATTGGTGTATAGAAACACAACAAATTTCTGCAATTGATTTTTATATCCTGTGATTTTACTGATTCATGTATGAGTTCTAGCAATGTTTTGTTGGAGTCTTTTGGGTTTTCTACATAGAATATCCTGTTGTCCACAAACAATGAAAGTTTGATTTCTTCTTTGCCTTTTTGTTGTTGTCTGATTGAAAAGTCTTAAATACACAACCTAACCTTATACCTAAGGAGCTAGAAAAGGAACAGCAAATAAAGCCTAAAGCCAGCAGAAGCAGGGGAATAATAAATATTAGAGCAGAAAAAAAATATTAGAGCAGAAATAAGTGATATAGAAACAAACAATAGAAAGGATTAATGAAACTAAGAGCTAGTTCCTAAAAAGAATTAATAAAATTGATAAAACCCTAGACAGACTTACCAAAAAGAAAAGAGGAAGAACCCAGGTAGATAAGATCACAATTGATAGAGGAGAGATCACAACCAGTACCACAGAAATACAATTATAAGAGAATACTATGAAAAATTTTATGCCAACAAACTGAGCAACCTGGAAGAAATGGCCAAATCCCTCGTAACTTAAAAACTACCAAAACTGAAACAGGAAAAAATAGAAAATCTGAACAGATCCATAGCCAGCAAAGAAATTGAATCAGTAATCAAAAATCTCCCAACAAACAAAAGTCACAGGCCAGATGGCTTCCCCGCGAATCTACCAGACATTCATTCATTCATTCATTCATTCATTTTTAAAGATTTTATTTACTTATTCATGAGAGAGAGAGGAAGAGACATAGGCAGGCTGCTCGCAGGAAGCCTGACACAGGACTGATCCCCAGATCTGGGATCATGCCCTGAGCCAAAGATGCTCAACCACTGAGCTACCCAGGTGTCCCTCTAGCAGACATTTAAAGAAGCATTAAGGGGTGACTGCGTGGCTCAGTCAGTTAGCGTCTGCCTTTGGCTTGGCTAATGATCCTGGGGTCCTAGGATCAAGCCCTACATTGGGCTCCCTGCTCAGTGGGGGAGCCTGCTTCTCCCTCTCCCTCTGCCATTCCCTCTGCTTGTGCTCTCTCTGTCAAATAAATAAATAATAATATTTAAAAAAATAAAGAAGAATTAATACTTATTCTTAAACTTTTCCAAAAAAAGGAAAATTTGCTGACTCATTCTGTAACACCAGCATTACCTTGATTCCAAAACTAGACAAAGACCCCCACTATAAAGGAGAATTACAGGTCAACATCCCTGATGAACATGGATGCAAAAATTCTCAATAAAATACTGACAAATTGCATTCAACAGTGCATTAAAAGAATTATTCACCTATGATCAAGTGCGATTTATTCCTGGGCTTCAAGACTGGTTCAATATTCGCAAATCAATCAACATGATACCCCGTATTAATAAAAGAAAGAATAAGAACCATGTGATCCTCTCAATAGATGCAGAAAAAGAATTTGACAAAATACAGCATCTTTTCCTGATAAAAGCCCTCAACAAAGTAAGGATAGATGGGATATACCTCAACATCATAAAAATCATATATAAAAGACCCACAGCTAATATCATCTTTAATGGGGAAAAACTGAGAGCCTTTCCACGACGGTTAGGAACAAGACAAGGATGTCCACTTTCACTATTACTTCTGAACCTAATGCTGGAAGTCTTAGCCTAGCTGCTGTTTTTAGATCTGCCACACTCCCTTCTGAAGGCTCTTGTCATTTCATGATGATAACTGAGACTCTGATTGGTTTGCAGCCTTTAATCCGTACCTCTCACTGTGTCTGGGGTAGAGTTTTTTTAAATCAGAACCGTTGAAGTCTCTCTCTTTTAAATTTTCTAATACTCCAAGTGTCTTTAAGAATTGTATAAATCCAATTATATAAATGAATGAGGATAGATTAGGCTGTACTATCAAATAAACTCTCTAAAGCATACAATGGCTTGGTAACAGATGTTAAATTTCTTGCTTATGAATCGGCCACGAGGGTGTTCCTGGTTTTTCAGAGAGCTCGCTGTCATACACTGATTCAGAAGTCCACATTCTTTCCATCCTTTGGCTCTTATAATCTGCTCCTACCATCAGAAGGAAAAATAAAAAACAAAGAAACTCATAAAACAATGTAATAAGGCACCGTCATTTTCTGAAAGGCCAGAAATGACACCTATATTCTATTGGCTGGAAATCCGTTCCATGGTAACATATAGCAGAAAAGGTACCTGAAACTGAAGTCAGCCCATGTGTTTGGGAGAAGGAAAAAAAAAAGTGAATTTTCGTAATCTCTTATCTTTAAGGATGTGATGATCTGGTCCTATCTGCCTTATAATATCTCTTGTCACTTCCTGGTTCCATTCAAATATCTCTAGCCATGATGAATTATCTGCAATTCTTTACATTCTCTTTTCTCAGGACTGTTACATATGTTGGCATTTTCTTTTCTTTTCTTTTTTTTTTTTTTATGTTGGCACTTTCTGATTGAATTTAATTTTCCACACCAGGACCATTGTTATGAGCCCAGATATAGATGTGTACCCTCAAATTCTTATTTTGAAGTCCCAAGCCCAGTACCCCAGAATGTAACCATTATTGGAGATAAGCTCTTTAAAGAGGTGATTAAGTGAAAATGAGGCCATTAGGGTGGGCCCTAATCCGATATGACTAGTGTCCTTTTAAGAAGTGGAAGAGACACCAGAGATGTGTGCACAGAGAAAAGGTCATCTCATGACACACTGGTAAGGTGGCAGCCACCTGAGAACCAAGGAGGGAGGCCTTAGAAGATACCAGATATTGGCATTAGCTAGCACCTAGTGCTTTCTTTATGGGCAAAGTTGTGATAAATGAGTGGGTGGGCCAACCGAATTGAATGAGGGTTGAGGTGAGAACAAAGGACAGAAAGCAAGAAGACACAATGTGAGAAGCAGACATCTAAATCACTTGAAATGAGTTGGTGAAGGGAGCAGACTGTGCTCCCAGATCATAATATGACCTACTGGAGAAGCTCTGATAAATAAAAGCTAATGTTTCTGCTAACTTTGAACGCATACACGGCTAGCTGATTCATTAGCACATTACCCGATACTGATGCATAATTTTTGCAAACTACAATTACAGTCCTGGGGTGTAGGACCCCAAGAGCCCTGCAGTATGCCTCGAAATAACATGCTTGTACTTTGTCTGAGCAGGCATAAATTATCAGAAAGATACAGATTTACTAGGACTAGTAATTTAAATGTTGTATCCATTAACGTTATTTAAGAGGCTTGGTGAGTAACAGCTAACTCATTTGTCCCTCTTGTCACCGGAGTTCTCTTAATCTGCTGAGTAAACAAGATCTTTGAGATTTTGGTGGTGGATATTTTTATGCTACTATATTCTGTGGTATAGAACACAGATAATTTTTTTCCCTGCCTGCTCTCTTAAGCAGATAAATGCACAATCTCAAAAGTTATTAGCATATCAGTGTCTAATTGACTGTAATAAAAAATGAAAAATCCTAATAACATTCCTATATGTCATTCCCATAGACCTCAATTATTCAGAAGTTTCATAATGCTGCTGCTGCCTAGTAGAGTATAACCCATTAAATATGCATCTGGGCTAAAATATAAAAGTTTCTCAAATGCTCATAGGATGAAATCATGGTGGTGTTTTAAAATTTAATGTTGCTTAACCTGCAACACAATGAATTCCTCTGCCTGGATATAAAGTTTATGGTGTGAAAGTCAAAATTAATCCATAGTGTTTTGTAAAACTGGTCACACCAAAATTTTTATTTTCCTTTCTTTGTTCAACTTTTGATTTCTACTCTAAATATGCGGTTTGCTTCTAACAAAGTTTTAAAGTTTGAAAAGAAGAACGGCCATCTAATAAATTGTTGTGGCTGTTGTTCACCTAAATCACAGGTAAATAAGATCAAGAACAATAAAATAGAGAGAAATTAATCAAGTTGTTATATGCTTCAAACTCTATCTAAAAATCAATCTTTCTGTATATCTGTCAATCAATCACAGTCTATCGAAGAGCAAAGAACCATGAGCACCCAAACACATTTGAAAAAGAAAAAAAAAAAAAAACTAAAGTACTTCAAAGGTAGTTTTTTCATAAGTGCTGTGAAAAATATTTTAGTTATTATATGTTAGGCAATAGTTAACAAATTTATTATATGTCAAGCATGTTAGGTAACATGTCTTTTTATTGTTTTGAAATGTGCCACACACTTTCTTGTATATTCTTAATTTTCTATAAGAAGGTATACACTATTTTATTTGGCAGTAAATATGAATGTATACCTGATAAAAATTCACAAATCTACACCTTGCATCAAACTCTCCACTAAAAATATTGTAGAAAAAAAACCATCATTTTATATATATCCACGGGATTTAACAAAAGCATAGATAATTTGTAATTTCAGTATCATTTTTGAAGAACAGTATTTCCAAAATTAAGTTAAACCAAGGATATTATCATATTCGAAGTCTATTCCTTACTTTAAAACGCTCTCATCACTTTTAGAATTTATAATGTATTTCATACAACTATTTTTTGTCCTTAACCTTTTTATAGATGTGGACATTTTGGAAAACATTCTGAAAGCAGTTATCAAGATGATGAATTGCTTTGGACATCAAGTCACTAAAGGTTAGAGTTTTATTTTCTCTTTCTTTCTTTCTCTTTCTTTCTTTCATTCTTTCTTCTTTTTTTTTTTTTAAAGCAGCCCGGAATCATAGATACAGGAGTGAGAGACAAAGAGAAAGATAATGCATGCAGCTCAGGATTTGGGAGAGATTTTCAAATTGGCAGAGATACCCAGACATATATTTGTTTCTTTCAATTGTAGTATATAATATTATCAGCTGAAAATATTTAAAAATAAGCCAGCAAAATAGTTGTTGCTGGTTTATGCTGAGAGGATTAAGTCATGAGACAGTTTGACTTAGATTTTAAGAGCAACATCAACCCTTTTTTTTCTACCTTCCCAGAAAGCAACAGTTGGAAAACAGGAGAAACCATAGTATCAATCCTCTCCCTTGAGTAAGGCAAACATTATCTGTTCAGTACCCTTTTTTTGTGTGTGTCTATATTTATTTTTTTATAGTAATAGCTTTACTGACATGATATCAAAGGGAAAAAAATAAAAATTGTGCTGGTGCTCCAAGGATGTGCACACTTGTGCATGCATGCATGCACACACACATATGTATGAACCCCCAGCATTTAGTATGTGAGGGATATCTTATCCATGCCTTTAGATTAAATGGGGGAAATCAAACGGCATGAAGTAATGATTAACCCTTGGCTAAACTGTTTGTTCTCATGGAGCATGTGGAAGAAATCCACTGGACTCTACCTTCAAAGACGCAGTCATATAAAACACTTCAGCCTTATTCTATGACTAGAGACATTCATTTGCCAATGAATTTATTAGCAAAAATATATATTCTGTAAAAACGCATAACATGCACACACAGACATGAGACAATGAATAAATATAATGCCTTTATTGTGCTAAAATTGATTTAAAATAAAGATATGTGTTTTAATAATGGTGCACTCTGCAACTTCGGAGGTCTGAAAATACTTCAGAATTCAAATATAAAACTCAAGGAAATTTTCAGGTTAAAAAAATGTTGTGGAGAACAGAAGACAGGTTTCTAGTTCTTTTCTCTCAGGGACATTTTAAAAGCCAAATTGAAAGCTGTCTTTAACATTTTTCCCAAAAAAAAAAAAAAAAACATTTTTCCAAAGAAGACATCCAGATAGTTAACAGACACGTGAAAGGATGCTCAACATCACTCATCATCAAGGAAATACAAATCCAACCCATTATGAGTTACCACCTCACACCTCTCAGAATGGCTAAAATCAACAACACAAGAAACAACAGGTGTTGATGAGGATGTGGAGAAAGGGGAGCCCTCTTGCACTGTTGGTGGGAATGCAAACTGGTGCAGCCCTCCGGAAAACAGCATGGAGGTTCCTCAAAAAGTTAAAAGTAGAACTACCCTACGATCCAGCAATTGCACTGCTGGGAATTAACCAAAGGATACAAAACCACAGATTCAAAGGGATACATGAACCTCAATATTTATAGCAGCATTAACAAAAGGCAAAGAGGGAGTCCAATTGTCCATTCACTGATGAATAGATAATGAATTCTGTTGTGTGTGTACACACATACACACAAACACACACACACACACGAATATTACTCAGCCATCAAAAAGAAAGAAACCTTGCCATGTACAATGACATGGATAGAGCTGGAGTATTATGCTAAATGAAATAAATCAGTCAGAGAAAGACAAATACCATATGATTTCACTCATGTGTGGAATTTAAGAAACAAAACATGAAGTTTTGAGGGGGGTAAAAAGTAAAGAAAAGAGAGAGGGAGACAAACCGTAAGAGACTCTTAGAGAACAAACTGAAGGTTGCTGAAGGGGAAGTGGTGGAGGGAGGTAGGAGGATGGGCATTGGGTATTAAGGTGGGCACTTGTTGGAATGAGGTCTGGGTGTTGTGTGTAAGTGACGAATCACTGAATTCTACTCCTGAAACCAATAATGCACGATATGTTAACCAACTAGAATTTTATTTTATTTTATTTTTTTTTTTTATTTTATTTTTTTTTTTTTATTTATGATAGTCACAGAGAGAGAGAGAGAGGCAGAGACACAGGCAGAGGGAGAAGCAGGCTCCATGCACCGGGAGCCTGACGTGGGATTCGATCCCGGTTCTCCAGTATCGCGCCCTGGGCCAAAGGCAGGCGCCAAACCGCTGCGCCACCCAGGGATCCCAACCAACTAGAATTTAAAAAAAAAATTGAAAAGAAAACAATGAAAGCTGTCTTTAAAAAACATGTAACAAACCAAAAAAAGATTATGTTTGTAAGCTGCACTACTACTATCGCATCATATTTTTCTATCCTCTTAGTCCTCTAAATTCATTAGTGCCCTCACCCTCAAAACATAACACATTGAGGTTTGTGGCAAAACTTACATATTCTCTTCAAGAGGAAGTATTTGGAGAGAATATATGAGCTCATTTATTTTAATTTTTGTTGTTTTTTTTTTTTTTGAAATAAACGTTTTAATTTTAGGGGAGTTTTAGATTTATAGAAAAGCTGCAAAGTAGAGACTCTACATGTATCCTGCACTCAGGCTCTCTTACTATTAATACTTTCTTTTAGTGTGGCCTCTTTGTCACAATTAATGTACCAATATAATTCTTTACTGAAGTAAATACTTTATTCAGACTTTCTTAGTTTTATTTAATGTCTTTTTTTTTCACCTCTATTTCAGGATACTTTCCAGGAAACTACATTATATTTACTCATTGTCTCCTTAGGTTCCTGTTGAATAGGACAGTTTCTCCGGCTTGTGTTTGGTGACCGGGGCAGTTTTGAAGAGCACTGAAAAGGTATTTTTTAGAATGCTTCTCAATTAAAACATATGTGAAAATTTTATCAGGAGTGGATACTGGATTTTTCAAATTCTCTGCATCTGAATGTGATCGTGTGTTTTTCCTTTAATCTGTCGATATCATAGGTTATATTCACAGAGTAAGAATGTTGAAACAGCCTCACGTACTTAGAATATATCCCACGTGGTCTCGGTATATAATTCTTTTTTATTGTTGGATTTGTTGAGGATTTTTGCTTGTGTTTTCTGAGGAGTTTGGTCTTTAATTGTCTTTTTTTAATAGTAATGTTTGTATCTGATTTTGCTACTGGGTTATGCTGACATCACAGCATGCATAAGGATTGATCCTCCTGTTTTTATTTTCTTGAAGAGATCTCAGAGAATTAGCACTATTTTTTCATTAAATCTTTCAAAGAATTAATTAGTGAAATAATAATTTGGTGGTTTGTTTTAGAAAGTTTTCAATTATTGATAAAATTTTATTATAGATGAAAGGCTGTTGATATTCTATTTCTCCTGTGAATTTTGATAAGTGTGTCATTGATCCATCACATCTAAATTTTCAAATTTGTATACACAAAGTTATCTTTAATAGTCCCTCATTGGCCTTTTTTTATGTCCATGTATTAGTACTGATACACAATTTTTAAATTTTTGATATTTGTAATTTGTGCCGTCTCTGATTCTTTCTTGGTTAGCCTGGCTAGAGATTTATTAATTTTACTGCAGTTTTCCTAAAAGAATAGAAATGGCTTTAGGTATTGTTGATTTTGTCCATTTCTTTTTTCAATTTTGAGTTCTGTTCTAATTTTTATTTCACTTTTCCTCTTGTTTGAGGCTTACTTTGCCATTCTTTCTCAAGATGTCTAATTAATAGATTAGGTTATCATTTTTATATAGATTTTTCCTTTCTAGTACATCTATTTTTATAAGTATGTTATTTAGTCTACAAATATTTGGGGATTCCAGGTATTACCTTTCAATTATTGACTTCTAATTCAATCTCATTGTTAATCCGAGCACTTCATTTATATGATTTCTATTATTTTAAATTTGCTAAGGTATTTTATGGCCAAGAATATTGTGTAGCTTTGTGAATGTTTCATGGGAGATTAAGAAGATATATTCTGGTATTGTTTGTATGTTGTATTCTATAAATGTCAATTAAATCGAATTGGGTGATAGTGCTTCTCAGGCCGTTTAAATCCCACTGATTACATGCATGCTTAATCTATCAATTACTGAGAAAAGGGTTTTGAAGTCTCCAACTATAACAATGTAGTTGTCTATTTCTCCTTTCAGTCTCTGTCCATTTTAGCTTCATATTTGACCCTTATCTTTATCCCTGATTATCTTTCTTAAGTCGGTTTTGTCTCAAATTAATATAGCTACTCCAGCTCTCTTGATTACTGTTTGCATGGTATATTTTTTCCCATACTTTTAATTTATTGGGTCATTAAATTTTATTTATTTTTTATTTCTTTAAATATTTTATTTAGGAGAGAGAGAGGAAGAGAGAGAGCAAGAGAGCACAAAGAGGGGGAGTGGCCGTGGGAGAGAGAGAAGCAGGCTGTCTGCTGAGGGGGAGCCTGAATCCGGGCTAGATCCCAGGACCCTGAGATCATGACTTGAGCTGAAGGCAGAAGCTTAATCTACTAAACCACCCAGGCATTCCAGGGGTCATTGTATTTTAAATGGATTTATTTTATATCATATATGTTTGAGCCAAGTTTTTGTTTTTGTTTTTCAGTTGCAACTTTTTATTTAAATTCCAGATAATTAACATCAGTGTAATATTAGTTTCTGGAGTAGAATTCAGTGATTCATCACTTACATATAACACCCAGTGCCCATCAAAGTGTCATTAATCCCTATCAACCACCTAGCCCATCCCCTGCCCACCTCTCCTCCAGCAATCCTCAGTTGTTCACTATAGTTAAGAGTCTCTTATGGTTTGCCTTCTTTTTTCTTTTTACTTCCTTCCCCTATATTCATCTGTTTTGTTTCTTAAATTCCACATATGAGGGAAATCATGGTATTTGTCTTTCTCTGACTGACTGATTTTGCTTAGGATAATATCCTCTAGCTCCAGCCATGTCATTGCAAATGGCAAGATTTCATTCTGTTGGATGGCTGAGTAATATTCCATCATCTAAATACACCACATCTTCTTCATCCATTCATCAGTTGATGGACATTTGGGCTCTTTTGTTGATAATGCTCCTATAAACATCAGGGTGCATGTACCCCTTCAAATCTGTAGTTTTGTATCCTTTGAGTAAATACCCTGTAGTGCAATTGCTGAATTGTAGGATAGTTCTGTTTTTAACTTGCAGATTGCCCAATTTGTTGGCATATAATTTTCATAATATCCTTTTATAATTATTTATATTTCTGTGGCATTGGTTGTGATCTCTCTTGTTTGTGATTTTATTTATTTAGATACTTTTTCTCTTCTTTTTGGTAAATCTGGCTAGGGGTTTAGTACTTTTATTAATTAGGAGAACCAGGTCCTGGTTTCATCTGTTCTATGGGATTCGTTTGTTTGTTTGTTTCTATATCACTTATTTCTGCTTAATTTTTATTATCTTTCTTTCTACTGGCTTTAGGCCTCGTTTGCTATTCCTTTTCTAGCTCCTCTAGGTTAGATTGTTTATTTGAAAATTTTCTTGCTTCTTGAAGTAGGCTTGTATTGGCATATACATCCCTCTTAGGACCACTTTTGCTGTATCCCAAAGGGTTTGGACTGTCGTGTTTTCATTTTCCTTTGTTTCCATGCATTTTTTTTTTTAAATTCTTCTTTAATTTCCTGGTGGACCTACTCATTCTTTACTCGGATGTTCCTTAACCTCCATTTATTTATCCCCTCTGAAAAGATGTGTCAAATGTTTTAGTTAGGACATTCATATCCAAAGTGATTATTGATACAGTTGAATTGATATGTAGCATGATTAAAACTGATTTTCGTTAATTACATTTGTTTCTTATTTTTCTTCTTTTTCTGCTCTCTGGTCTTAACTGAGCACTTTATGATTCCATTTTATCTCTTAATATGTCTATTAGACTTATCATCTTTTTTTCCTTTTTCATTCTCATCCCTTCTGGCAACCAGCAGTTCCTTCTCTGTATTTATGAGTCTGTTTCTATTTTTGTTGTTTGTTGTTTTGTTTTTTAAAATCCACATAGAATTGAAATCATATGGTATTTGTCTTTCTCTAAATTATTTCACTTAGCATCATATTCTCTAGGTTCATCCATATTGCTGCGATGGCAAGATCTAATTATTTTTTATGGCTGAGTAATATTCAATTGTGTATATACCACATGTTCTTATCCATTCATCTATCAATGGCCACTTGGGTTGCTTCCATATTTGGGCTATTGTAAATAATGCTTCAATGACATAAGGGTGTCTGTATCTCTTCAAATTAGCATTTTCTCTCTACCTCCTTCCCTCCATTCCTCTACCTTTCTTTCCAAGCACACACAAACAGGTGTAAACTACTTTGTTTTTTAAAATTCTCTCAGGTTAAGCACTTGACTCTGGCACTGTGATATTTTATTGAGATTAATTATGATGATGCTAACTTTGCCCACTGTGCCCATTAACTCTTTTACCTTTGGAAGCATGAATATTTGATCCAACTATATATGAAAACACTAAGGAAGGGGGTATATATAGGGCAAATATTTTCATATGCTTCATAAAATTGATGTCATGTGTAACATTTGTCCTTTTTGTATACTCTATATTTCCTTGAATATTTTTACCCCTGTGTATTTTGATAGTTAAAAAATACACACCTTTCCTTTCTCTGCTTTTGTCATATAAATATTTAAACCCATGCCCTTAGCAGCTAATCAATTGTATTTTATATGAATGACCGGAAAGTCTTAGAAGATATGTGTAAATATATGTAATGGCTTTATTGCACTGACAACAGATGTGTGAGATATCTGCAATATGCATGGATTAAATTTTTTTACCTCTGTTCACTTGCAGTGTTCATAATATATTTATAATCTACTCCACTTACATTATTCTTAAATAATAAAACACTCCAACAAAAATATCTATAAAATCAACACATCAAAGCCAATATTTTTTATTACAATAAGGTATTTTTAAAGAATAACTAGTGTCTCCAAGGAACAAAATGAAGATTAGTAAATTTATGATTAAAATGAAAGTCCAAGGAAGTTCACATTTTCTATGTATTCATTCTCCACAGGGTACATAACCCCCTAAGAATAAAACAAATACTTTCTATAGCTGAAAGACTTCAATTTGAAAGGAAATGTTTATACTAACACATTGTGTTTTGTTTTGTTTTTTTTTTTACCATCACATTTCCTTGACATATAGAAGAGTTATATTTCCTCATTACATTTCACTAATAAGCTTCTTTTGACCAAAAAATGTTTTGCACCACAAGGTATATTTGAATAAAAATATAGAACATGGAAATATGCTGAAAATCTTTTGAAAGCAAAGGAAAAAAAAGATTGAAGAACAATGCTGTTTAAATATAATAGCTTATTTCATATATTAAATGCATCTTAAAATTCTAATATTAATAGTGGTGTGTCTTTTTGTTGTTAAACATTGTAAATTTAATGATAATAATTGTCATTGTAAAGAACATTGGCTCTTTACCACTCTTTTTTTTTTTTTTTTTTTTTTTGCTCTTTACTATTCTTATTGCCCTTTACTTAAACATATGCAATATCTCTACCTTGGCATATTCTAATAACTTCTTAATCTCCTGCACATCTTTTTCTCTCTCATCAAAACTCGTGTTCCCTACTACATATATTGTCAGCATGATCACTTTTGTGTGTGTCTGTAGCTAAAGAGGAACATCATAATTGGAACTACTTTGTTTATTTAGTTTTTCTGTTTCTTAAAAATGGTTAATTCAATTTATATGCTTATTTCAATGCTACCTTTTAATTTATTTATCAATGCTACTTTTAAATTATTTCATGTGTTTTTCCTTTGGATTTAGTTTTCTTTTAGGTGAAGTGCATTTGTTTATAATTCTTTCAATGAGAAAGAATCCTAAGCTTTTAGATTTTATATCTCTTCAAGTATCAATATTTTGACTCAATATATGGAAGGTAGGCCAGTTGGGTATATTGGGTATAGAAATTTAGATTAGCCATCAGTTTTCTTCTACACTTCTAAATTTATCACTTAATAATCTTCTGGTCTTATTTTTTTTTTGGAAAAGGTATTAGTATAATTTGTAGATACTCTGTATCCTATTGCTTCACTTTTAGTATTATAAAGTTTAACTAGCATTTCTGTAGGTGAAAATTGATTTGGATTCATTCTTCTAGCTAATAAGAGTTTGCTTCAAATAGGAAGATTTGTGTTTTTCTATAATTCTGGAAAATTCTAAGCAGTGTTCTTTTCACATATTGCTGCTGCTGTATTCCTCCCTTTATCTTGCTTTTGGAATTCCTATTAGATAACTATTGAATCCTGTCATCTGTGCACCTATTTTCTTGTTACTCTTTCGTAAACACGTATGCACACATACACACATTTATTTGATATTTGTGTATAATTCTGTTGGAGTTGCTCAATATTATCTATTATTTAGTCTCCCGTGATATCTAGTTTATACCAATTCTAAATTCCCTATTTAAATTGTGTGTCTTTTTTTCTCAATTTTAGAATTTTTATCACCCTCTTCTGCAGAAGCTGAAAAACTTCTAGGATTTAAAATGAGTACTTTGGTTCCAAAGCTAAATTTTATTTAGTGTAATAAATAAAACCAATTAAAACGTTTTAATTTTATTGTAAACGGTGATGACTTAAAATATCTGGATGGTTTTGTAAAGGTCTACTGTGTAATTATGAGGAGTTGCAATTTTGCTGCTTAATGCAATTATACAGTTCAAAAAAAAAAAAAAAAAGAAAGAAAAAGAAATCAGAAGCAGCGTTTTACAAAGAACCCTGTAGATATTAACCTCTTCCTTTGTTTGTTTTCTGGTTTTGCTCTGCTTTTTAAAAGTTTTTCAGTTTTATTGAGTTATAATTGAAAATTAGAGTTGTAAAAAAAAAATTAGAGTTGTGAGATATTTAAAGTGTGTATCATGTTGATTTGGTATACATATACATTGTGAAAAGATTCCTCTCATTTAATTAATTAACATATCCATCATCTCACATATATATTTGGTGAGAATATTTAAGTTGTACTCTCAGCAAATTTCAATTATACAATATGGTGTTATCAACAACAGTCACCATGTTATACAGTAGATCCTCAGACCTTCCCTTATTGTTAAAAGTTTGAGCCTTTTTTTTAACAACTTCCCCCTATTTCGTCCACCCCAGCCTTGGCAACCACTTTTCTACTTTATG
This sequence comes from Vulpes lagopus, assembly GCF_018345385.1. NCBI lineage: Eukaryota > Metazoa > Chordata > Mammalia > Carnivora > Canidae > Vulpes > Vulpes lagopus. The sequence continues at coordinate 11,387,966 of NC_054826.1, read as the reverse complement.
TTTCAATGAATTTGTTTTGTTTTGTTTTTAGTTTCCATATTTATGTAATGCTAGACAGTATTTGTCTTTCTCTCTTTGGCTTATTCACTAGCATAATGCCCTCAATGTTCAATCCGTATTGTTACAAAATGCAGAATTTCCTTCTTTCTTGTGGTTGAATAATATTCCAGGGTACATATAAACTGTATCTTCTTTGTCCATTTGTCCATTGTGGATACTTAGGTTGTGAATATTGGGAATGGATATATCTTTTTGATATTCCATTTTCATCTTCTTTGAGTATATACCCAGAAGTAGAATTACTGGATCTTATAGTAGTTATTGTTTTAATTTTTCAAAGAAATTCATATTGTTTTCCACAGTGTCTGAACCAATTTATATTCCCACTAACAGTGTAGTTCCCTTTTCTCCACATCCTTCCCAATATGTAGCCCTTATCTTCTTTATGATAGCTGTTCTAACAGGGGTGAGATAATATTTCACTGTGGTTTTGACTTACATTTCTCTGATAATTAGTGATCCTGGACATCTTCTTATGTACTGATTGGCCATTTGGGTGTCATCTTTGAAAAAAAAAAAAAGTTCCTTAGGTCATCTTTTAAATGGATTGCTGTTGTTGTTGTAAAGTTGTAGGAGTCCTTTATGTATTTTGGATACTAATCCCTTACCTGGTTTGCAAATATTTTCTCCCACTCTGAGGTCCATATCTGGTTTGTCTGGACTTAAATTTTGAGATGTTAACCGTTATGCTAACATACAACAAAATTTAGTTATCTGTTCTAGGCAGGCCTATTTTATGTTTAAGTGTTGTTTGTGAAAGGCATTGGGGGAGAATAGAAAGAAAACTAAATTTGAAGTCAGAATGCTTGGTATAAAGCAGCTCTGTTGCCAATATAAATATCACTTCTTGAACTTTGAATAAATCATAGTCCCTATGTTTCATCTCTAGAGAGTCTGATTTAATTAGTCTAGGGCAGGGACTGAGCATTTCATATCTGCAGAGCACTATAGGTGGTTTTAAAGTGTTAATGGGCATGAAAATCAGTAGAATTGTGGAAAGTACAAAAGGTATAAATGTTTATCTCTACTAATTAACAGATTTTAGATCTTGAGATCATAATCTTGCAAAGCATTAGGTTCCCAATCTGTGAAATGGAGAAGATCAAAACCTGTTTTATTACCTCACCTGTTTCAGTTAACAAATAATTGAAATAATGTATTTGCAATGTATTTCACCAATTATCACATACATAAGTTATTATTCTTAAATAGCCTCTAGATTCCTTTATCATAAAATATCAGTGTTGCTTTCAATTATGTAATTCTAAAGCAAAAATGTATAACACTCAAAACACTGTTGCAGAAGATCAATACCATACTGAAATAAGGTGAATTTTAGCTCTGTTATACATTCCTCCCTACATCTTCTACCCAAATATTGCAATAGCCCCTGTTGTGGTCACACTTCTGAAACTCTTTCCTTGTGCTTTTTACAGCAGACAAGATTTGTCTTGCAAGTGTAAAGCTTTCACATATAAAATATATTTCATGGAAATAAAGAGGAGATAATCATGTAATAATTGAGTGTGGTAGTTGTTCTGAAACTTACCTGCTGTGATTATGTAGGGCAAATTCTAAATGTGACTCTGAAAATGACAATGTAGTAGAGATTATCACATATATACACTCATTTTTCTCAATGATTGACAAGTAGGGCACATTGGAGAAAATTGCTAAGGAATACTTATCTTTTTAATGAAATTTTCAGTGATATTACTCTTGAGGAGTGGGTGTTTCTTTTATATTTTAACCAATTCACTCTTTTACTTGTAGCATTTCCATTTCTTTCCCTAATTTGGCTTTAAGATAATTAACCAACAGGTTTTCAATATAGATAAAATCAGTACTATAATCTTTCTTGTTCTGTGGTCCATTGAACAAACTATGCCTAACTTTTGAGCAAAAGAACCCCAAAGACATTCCACTCATGAAGTAATGCAATAATTTCAGTAATATATCTGTTTTATTATATATGGACTTACTGGAAAAGACTATAAATCGCTACCCAGCTATGTTCAGTTGTGGTTATTTTATCTTCTTTGTACACATCAAGTCAGAAGATGTAATACTTGTAGTGTTTAGAAAGCCATCATGCAGATGATGGAACTGGTTTTATTTGAATGTAAAATCTGCAGATATACAATTATCCATGTCACTGCTTTGACAAGAAAGAGATATGTCATGTGTAATTGAGAATTTAAATGAGCCAAATTTCTTAGCAACTCATTTCCACCTATATCTGGCTCTTTGCATTCTAGGTAGAACAAGTAACTGTGTCTGCCTTACTTTCTCCAAACTGCATTTAGCTGCAATATTTTGCAGAGTTGCCTAAAAGCAAGGTAAGAGCTGTCAACAACATAGCCTCTGCTTCCATCGCCAGTTCACTGTGTGTGCAATTCATCCCAAAGTTGACCATTTTTTACCACCTCATTCCTCAGTTCGGAATATGTTCAAGACTGGCCTTTGGCTTGATAGCATAACAATTGCCAATGTCAAAACATTTTTTCCCTATTTTTGAAAATACATTTTCTCTGGCCTATAGCCATATTTTCTAACTCGGGTCAACTCAAGAAATTTCCTTAGCAATCTGATAGCTTAATGAGCTCATTTTATGAATGTGCTCCATTCAATGTGTGAAGTACATCATACCACTGGTTTATTAGAAACATGGACTTCTGATTTGCTTTCATGCTCAATTCATTGAAGAGTGTTTCTGGGTGTTGCTGTTGTTGTTTTGTTTTGCTTTATAAAATGTGCTGATTATAACATTTTAGATGAGTGCATGAATCATGTTTGACTAAATTGCTGAAAAGCAAATGGGAGATGGCAACAAATACATGAACATTTTGTGAACAAGATGCTCCCTGTGTTAAGCTATTTCCTATGTAAATTATTCTTCCTTGGCAGTATGATTCTGTTCAGTTTTAAATTATGATTGTACTATGGAATTTTATAGTTGTCAGGGACCTCTGAAAACCTTATTTTTAACAATAAGGAACCCAATAGTGGAGAAAGAACGTGCCACCCACATAAAAAATACTGTTAATGAATAATAGACTTAGGACTAGTCCTCATACCCTCATATATTCTCTTTAGTTTCCTGTTTCAACTGTAAGCTTCCCATCTAGGTAATCTATTTTAAAGACATATATAAGAGCACCTATTTCATAATGGCTAAAATTTCACATTTAATTCATTTACTTGTTGCTATTACAAAGTATATACAACAAAAATTAAATCAAACAAACAAATGAGTACTTTGCTAGCAAATACTAACATTTGGTTCAGGGCAAATGTTCTTATTTTCTATTCCATCTAAAATAAACATTAACTTTGCTATATTTTGTTTAAATGGCATGTTTTTAACACATCAATAAAATTTTATTTAATTTATGTGCCACAGCTGTCAACTACATGCAAATCCTGTTAGTGCAGTGATATGGAAATCTTTCCCTGAAATCTTGTTAAAAATACCTCTGGGAATTCATATTCATATCCATTTAAGAGAGTGGATGAACAGAATCTGCCTAACGTAATTGGGGGAAAAAAATCAATAAGATTCTCTTATCGACTGTCCTCATTGCCTTCTGGTTATACACAGTAGGTATAAAGAAGGAACTATTTCTGGTCTTTAATTTATACTATTTAGTTTCACAATTGTATTTTAGTTTTTCTGGAAAGTAAAGAAAAGAATATGAATTTTGGATAAAGATTCAATACAAGTATTTGAAGGTTAAGTTAGCCATCTTTTTCCTATATATCAGTCGTTTGAAAGTTATTTTAGAGATGAGGTAGTAAAATAAAACTCTCATTTTACAGGATGCCAGAGTTTAGAAAGAGTAGGTCATTAGTTAAGGCTGCTCATATGGAGATCAGGACAAAACTTTGACCCAGGAATCTAACCTCTCACTGCCCTCTTTTCACTGACTGCATTCTCTTTGAGGACACAAATGTCCTGACTGCACACATATCTTTGATCTATTCAGAAATAATTTATCACATAATAAATGATGATTGATTTAAGTTAAAAGTATGTGTTGATTAAAAATAGGCAAATATATTTTGAAAAATTAGAATACTTTTCAAGATTTAAATTCTAGTGACACCAAAATGGCATCCTATTGTTTAAAATTCAACAATTATTACCGTCTTAGTGATTTGGGGCTGCTATAATAGAATAGCATAAACTGGGTGGCTTATCAGTAAAGATAATTTCTTTTTCACAGTTCTGGTGGCTGGGGAAGTACGTATCAAGGCACAGTCTGATTTGGTGTCTGATGAAAAATCTCTTCCTGATTGCTCGAACCATCTTCTTGTTATGTCCTCTCGGATCTCTTATTATAAGGACACTAACTCCATTCATGAGGGCTCCACCCTTCAGACCTAATTATCTCCTAAAGACCTCACCTCTGAAGACTATCACTTTGGGATTAGAGTTTCAGTATATGAATTTGGGGGGAGACACAAACATTCAGTCCACAGCACTATGGACAGAGCTGCAGGTGAGACATGTCCTTTTCTCTCCCACCTTGAAATGATTTGCATACTCATTTAGACACACAGCCAACAAGTACCTGTGAGGAATCAAATAGCTTCTCTCAGAAGCACAGGTGCTCTGGCAGTATAGGCTAAAAAGAAGGTGCCGGTGTTTGAGCCAAAAAAGCAGGAGAGATACTAATTATTTAAGCTGAGAAGCTACAAAAATAGAGCTATTGATGCAAGTAAAGGTATATTTTGATTATACTAAATTTAAAAATTTGAAATAGAATTTTCTTGGGCTACATGATAATCCCTAACCAAATAATGTGTTAAATGATCTATTTGGAACATAAAGCGATGCAATTATAGCAGCAGACACTTAACCAAAGAAACAAAATCAAATTTTAGGCATTAGGATAGGATGTATAGATCAGTTTTAGATACATCCAAAATACTTTGGTCCCATATCTCTTTCATGCCAAATAGCTGCTAAATTTCCTGAATGCAAAATCAAAGTTCAGCAAACAGTTTCGGGATCAGGATATAAAACTGTTTTAGGGGTAGAAAAAAAAGATGTCTTTATTATAAATATTGCTCAGTTACAGTCTTTTGAAGATAGTGCCACTCAAAAATAGAAAACATAATCTTGTGGACATGAGCCTGTAATGTGATGTCTCCTGGTATAATTTCTGAGAGCTTTACTTAGATACCTAAAATAAACATTGTCCTCAAATAAATATATTCCATTTCATATCACTTAACTTTCACAATATCCTTAAGAAAACAATGTGAAACATTTGATCCTTTAAATGGGTACATTATTTCTGCAGACTGGATTGAAATAGATTAATTTATTCATGACAGCAAATATAGTTTTAAAGTTGTAATTCAGAATTGGAAAGTCCTAAGTGCATTTCCATTAATTAAAAAAAAATCAAATGTTGGCTTTTTTTATTATTCTGCTGATGAGAAGCAAGTAAGTGCAGTTAAGTGATTGTGCGCTGTGGAGGCATAAAATTTGGTACTATCAACTAATCAGTATGCTCAGTCATCTGTTCTCACTTTACATCTAAAAATGTAAAGGCCTTTCTGTAGTACTGCCTTCTCTGTTTATCTGAAGGTTATATTCAAATTCTTAGCTTTCTAAAAATCAAGTATACAGCAAAAACCCAGAGAAATACCCCATCCATCACCAGTTTTTATCTTCAACAAAAGCGTGTATTTTTCCTAATAAGATATTCATGAGATCTGTTAAATTCATTTATTGAGTTCTAGATTGCATCAAAATATAGCAATAGAATTGAGTCATGCAGATGACTGCATCAAAGACTGAATGATTGGAAACCAAATGTGCTATACTATTCATCGTCTCACGTTTTAAATAGAGAGGAATACTATAATCTATAATTTAATTCAATGAGCTTTAAAGTAATGGTACATACTGCTGTTTATGGTTCAAGCAATATAGCCACAGACTTCTTATTTGACAGGAATTGGGACACCATCCGGTTTCTGATTGATTTAAGTGTAACAACAGATGGACCCCTCACAAGGAAGAAAAACAGTGAGGGCAATAGAATGTTACCTGGAAAAAGAATGTGTCAAAATGCTCTCAAGTAAATTAAACTGATAAGATTGGAGATTTGGTTTGATTTGGTTTTGGGAAATGCTATTTTTCTTAATGTTTGTGGGTTTCCACTTTATAATGAAAAAAGGATTTGAACACCTAGGCAACCTGTTAAGTCTCCTAAAGATTTTGCTGTTTAGAACTCCCTGGTTATATTATGCACATAATGAATTGTCCCCCCGATGTGATAAATTATGTATTAGAATAATGGACAGATCAATCAGTGGCGCTGTGTAAGTGAAACACACAGCTTTTGGCAAAGCCGGGTTTGCATGTTTACATTTATCACCCAAATGCCTTGACTTTGATGTAGACCTTTGAGAAGCATTTATTAATCATGATTTCATTAACATTTTTGGCAAACTAATGACTTTTATTTGTCAGAAATATTGCTGATGATATACTGGTGGTGTCCAAAAACACTAATCTTCTTTTTGCTACTTAACCTTCTGTGAAATTGTTAAACAATAACTTTCATGAGACATCATACTTTAGATTACTAGAAAGGTCCTGGTGTCAGAACTAATCAGATTGTGTATCTGCTGGTAGTTGAATGTTATGGCTTTGTCTAGTACAGTCCTGGTGGGGGTTCACTTATGACACCTCATCTGTTGAAGAATGAAGAGTACCACTCTAGGGGAAAATTAATGTTTTTGCCAGTAGTATATATCGAATGATTAACAGTACAAATTATTAGTATTTCAGTATATTTCAATGATTGTGAAAAATTTGGATTTGAGGAAACTATTCAAAATAATGACTTGTATGTTCCTATATGATCTCTTTTTATTCTATAAACATCTATTGTGATACAAACTCTAAGCAAGTTACTCTATGGGGAAAAAAATTGAACTTTTCCATACTCCAAGGAATGTACAATCTACTTGGCTAGACAAAAATCGTTACTAAGGAGACTAATATAATGAGCTATATATTGGTAAAATACCTATAAATGATAAAATGAAAAAAAGGGAAAATGAATAATACAAAATATAGCACTGTTAATTTGGAAAGGGGAAGAAATCTATGACTTTTTTCTATAAATTATATTTAGCAGTTACAATTTATAATTAGGCTTATAATCTGAAGTTACCTGGGAGAATGTTTTCTAGTCTTCAAAAAATAATTATTGATATGTTTTTGCATCAATTACAGTGCAAAATATTAACTCTTGTAAGTTTATTCTTCTATTTTCATAAAAATCTAAATTAACATAAGCTTTATTTATTCAAAATTACTAAAAGAAAGATTGACTTAATTTTCTAGGTAAGAAAATGGATGCTGTGTGTGGTTTTATTTGCTAATGAAAATCACCCAAATGAACTAAGTTTCTCAGGTTCTGTGTTGCTGATCCAGGGGTCCTCAGTCTTATATTGGTAATTAGATATTTTTCTAAGTAGAAATGAACTTGACCCAGGTTCAAAATCATAGATTTCACCAAAGAGATGCAAGCCAAATCCTAAAATGCCTATCACTGAGACTCCCCAAAATTCATCAGCCCCCTGCAAAGAGGAAGGCATTGTAAGAACCAAGTCTCTTAGGGAGTACTGTTTTTCTCATTTATTCTCTGATTGTTGATTTTCATAAAATGGAGTGTTTCCTTAACTTACAGTAGATTTAACCCAGAAGAAACTGTTACAAAGTTGAAGTGGATTGCCTCCGAAGGCATCTCTTTGTTTCCTTATTATAATCATATTAACGCATTTAGATTTATAAATTACGTATGTGTATTACTCTGATTTTTTTTAAAGGTAAATATATCATTTTAAAAAGAGCCAGTAGAAGAGCAAGCCAGTCAGAGTGAAGAGCAGATAAAAAGGCCCAGAGTCAGGAATAAGCTTGGTATGTTCAGGTAATTGGGGTGGGTGGGGAGGAGATTGCTAGAGCATAAGAGACTACTGATAAAAAGAAGAGAGATCAAAGAATAGGAGACTATAAAAAGACTCCTCTGAAGTTTATTTCTGCCTCAAGGTTGCTCTCTGAAACCAATTGTTATCTGGAAATGGTCGACTACCCCCATGTTCGATCCACACTCAACATATATCCTTCCCAATTAATTCCAAAGGCCATTCAGGAAAAAGGATTGTGTGCTTTATCTTTGTCCTAGGTCTTTCCTGCCCTAGCAAAGGATCTGAAGTATAGTCAATCCACAAAATGTATTTTGTGGGATTTTTGTTGTTGTTAATTAGAGACCAAAGAGGGTCTTAGAGATGTACTTACAAGTCATAATTTTATAATCAAAAGAAGATGAAAATAAGTGATAAGACAAATATCATTTGGTAAGAGCTGGGATTATGTATATCATTCTAGTTTCCTAATGCAGAGTAACAACCTTATCTGACATTGTTATTATAAGTATTAGGGGATAAAGCCAAAATATTCATAATAAGCCAAATTAAATTTGGGTGCCTAGGAAATCTTAAAAACTCTTTAAGAGCTAAATATAAGATGAATAGTTGTTGTTTTTTTAATAGACTCAAAACAACAACAACCTTTAAAAATCAATTTAGAGATATCCAGTGAGACTCAGAGAAGGATGTGTTTTCCACTTGGACAAGATGCATATTACCTTCACCCCATAATTCTAGTTTCCCTAAATGGATTTAGTATGTTTTGTGATGGAAATATCAAGTCATCAATAAATTAAACAAAAGAAGCATCGGTAAAAGTAGACTAGAACAAGGGTACACTCACTGTATATTTTCATTTTATTTGTCAGATTTTAGAAACCAGCTTATTGTAACACATATAAAGAAAAAATACATGCTTAAACATTGGAAGCACTTAATTTTAAAAGTGCGTGTATGCTTACTCTTTTTGGCATTATCCTGTACATAAATATCAACCACATGAAAACAGTTTTAAAATAGTATTCTTTTTTAACATCTAAGCTTACAGCATGCACAATGCAGTAAAATTAGTCATGTTAGCATGAGATCCATCTTACTAAATACCAAGCTTCATTTAAGAGTAATGGTATGAGGAACATGAAATTAGGTTGTTATAAGGGGAGCTTATATAAACTCTCTTCAGCAGGGGAAAAAAATACAACATAGACATGAACTATGGATCAAAAAATTCCGCATTATTTAGAAGAGTGTGCTTCTTTCCTGAGGCAGAAACTGCACTTTATCTTATCTTCAAAAAGCTTACTTTGTATTTGTTTTTGGTTCATCTCCCTAACAAGTGCTCTGTTTGCTTCTATACTGTTACTCCATTTACCTAATTTGAAAATAGTTTCCCTTTTCAACACGAGTGCTGTTGTAGTAACTCACTTCAAAAATCAGAGAGAGAGGACATCAGCAGTCCACTTTCCTCTGTGAAGGAGAGATGAACCTGTTAAAGACTCAGGACACTGTGAAAAACGAACCTTTACTGATAGTTATTAGGGCCAGAAGAGGAGGGGAAGACTTCCTTTACAATATGGGAGCCGGCGGCTGTGAATTAGGCCATAGGACTCATTTTTTTTGTCAACCACATATTGTTGAAAGTGGAAGTCTTGGGGATGAAGCCAAAACTTTACTTCTTCAATGCTCAAGCTGCCACAGTAATTGAACAGTCAAAGCCCTCATTTTGTAGGTAAGAAAACTGATGTCCTGAGAAAGTGTGTTTTATATTACAAGTTTGTGAAAAGGTGATACACAAGTCTGAATTTATTGAAATCTGAGCCCATTGCTCTTTCTTATGATCCATCAAACCAGTTAAAACTTAAATGGCATTTATTTATCAGGCATCTGTTTTATACCATTAGTTTTCTTACTGGAAATAGGGCAATGAGCCGCAAGAGATCCATTTTAGCTACCCTCACGGAACTTATGTGAATTACATTGATAGATATTTGAAGAGCAGCTATTAAATAAGATTTTCAAAAAACAGACATTTGTTATTCATGAGCTTTAAAATATTATGTATTTTTTTCTTTAACCAAATGGCATTAAATCACTAAGAGTTAGAAACTCATTTATCCATTTTCTTGTAACCCTTATGCTAGTAAAAAACAAATCTTGTGATAAAATTATGCTATCAAAACCAAGTTTTAAATTCTAGAAACTTCTGCTTCTCAAAGAAGTCCAGGATTGTCTTCTAGTCAGACCGCTATGGAAACCAATATGATAACTGAGTAATTAGTAATGGCCTTGACTCATGGTAGTTTCTCCCCCATTGTGCTTTTGACTCCTTTGCATAGAAGGCAAAATGATCAAGAATGAGGAATAACATCTTTGGAGGATATTGCATTGCTTGAGAAAAAATAAGAATGCAAATTAAGAGCATGTCTTAATTTTATACTTCATAAATTATGGTGGTGGGCACAAATTTCCTGGCTATAAACAATGAAAATTTGGTCAGTGTGAATCAAATGAGGAATCAAAATATCCAAAGCTACATTTTCAGTTAAGCAATTTTGCTTATAAACTGTTCAAATTACATAGAAAGAATGATCTCAGAGCTGAAAGCAATGATTTTGTTGTTAATTACTTTAATATTTAACTTAATTTTCTGTTTTCCTTTTCCTCTAAAGATAATTACAATGAACTGGTCTTTTTCCTACCCCCACTCTATCCCAACCCTAAACATATGGGAACAAAGCAAAGCTTCACAACTCAAAGGAATGGTTTGTTTATAGGGATGGAAGGAACAGAAGCCTGAATTAGCTTTCCACTTGCCACGACATAATATTAGCCCGATGATCCTGACCTCAGTTCCGATCCTGTGGGTGGCTTTGTATGTTCTGCTTTTGTGTATTTTCTTAGACAATAAAATGAGCGTATTCCAAAAGCTCCAAAGGAAGACTTGGTAAAATATTTACAGCATGCAGCCTGGATAATAATGCGAGTTTGTGGATGAGACAATGTCAAAGAAAGATGTTATTATCATAGAGAAAAATAGAGCCACTCGTTATCAGAACCACTGATGCTGCTAGAAACGAGACCAGGAGGAGTATAAAAATTTGTTTGTGCCTGTGTTTTACTTTCTGTTGATGAGCATATTTATATAGGAACAAACTATTCATTTTAACATTGCTTAGGCATTCTTCTTGGCGTTTCACTGAAAGAAATAATGCAAAGCAAGAAATAGAGAAATGTACTTCTAAGAAAGTGATTTATGTCTGTGATATACTTAATCCTAAGGAACACCAGGTCAAGTGTTATTATCTTAACACATTTTTAAGTTATGATAACAGATAGAAGTGTGGTAACCATAAGCATGATTCTATACCAATGATATTATATTATTTCTCTTAATAATCTTTCAATCTCCTAGAGCACAGTACACAGTAAGCAATGATCTTTCTTAGGCTAGACCATGCACAGTGTTGTTTTGAACTACTTTGCCCAATTTGGCTGCATTAGCCTAACTGCAAATGTCAGGTGTGGTCTACCAGATGATAATTAATAATACTTGGAAGGCTTCTTCATGATGAGGTTAATCAATGTGTTAAAATAGAGCAGTGGATGTTATACTGTGGACTACAATGCATGTACATTTTCTATAAATTAAGACAAAGTTTTTCAAGCTAAAAATAGTGGTGGGGCCTAGATAGATATTTTGTCAATAAAACAATTACATACGCACAAAAATCTAAATGATCTATCAGGGTTCAACTACTAATTTTTAATTTCCTCCTAACTATGACATTTTAAAACCCTGCACTAACTCTCTGTTCTCTTTTGTTTTAAATTTGTCTTCTGTTACTGATCCTCTTATATCTAATTCACACTATCCATGTCCACATCATCATGCTCTTGGCTGACCATACCCTTTAATTAGTATCCATATTACTATGTACAGAAAATTCTAAGTCTCCAGATACTCAAAGTTTACAATAATTACATATTTTAGTCATACTTTTTAAAAGGGGTTATTTTGCTTTAAACACCATTTTTAAAATACCGCCTTCAGAATTTTTTTGTATGTGTTAATAAGGGCAATTCATGATAATTGCTCTAATAACCACAAAAACACAGTGGCTTAAAACCATTTCTTGTTAATATCATAATTTAATGAGGGTCAGTTGACTCTCCTGGACATCTCCTCCATGCCAGCTTCTAAATATTGCATTCCATCTCTCTCCCAATTCATAGTAGGTCCTCACTTTTGCCCCAGAAATGGCAACACAAAGTTCCATCATCCAGTCTCCACAAACCAAACCCCTGATCTCCAGTTCATCCACAGCTTTCTCCATCAAGTCCAGATAGTTCTCTTTTCAGAAAGGTGACCTATGAATAATTGCAGACAAGTTATCGCATGCATGCACACACACACACATATCCTAAATATATAAGAATGAAACAGGGACAAAAATAACTGGAATAAAATACTGTATTAGAAAAGGAAAGAATGAAAAGCATACAAAATATCTGGTCCATCTGATTCTTGAAATACACAGAATCCAGATAATGAGACAGGTATCCCGGCTTCTTCCATTCTATGTCTTTGTCATATCAAAATTCTTTGAATTCATGTCGGAAAACTGAGGTCAATATATTATACAAGAAAATGTAGACATTTTAAAAAATAGATTTAAAGTGTCTTATTTCTTTGGCCAAAACAAAGTCACATTGAGGAGCAAGAGGTGACTGACAGGTAGTATTGTCTTCTTATATGACCAGTGGAAAAATGAATTGGTTTGAGGAAAACAAAATTATATTTGCCGCATTATAGAATGGCTTGTATTCTTCTCCTCAGCCTCTGCAATTCTGCTTTTTTTCTAATCTAAAATCAACATACTGTTCTATCTATATTCTGTCTTCACTAAAACAAGAGTGATATCTTTAGAAAAATTCTCTATGGCTGTAGTAATAATTTCATGATTGAATCGAAGCTGCACTCAATCCTGCCTGGGATAGTAACATGAAAACCATGATAATTTTTTTGTGTAATATCATCAATATCTTCTATGATCACAGTGGCAAGGGGGATTTTGTAGTTTGGAATCTAAAAAACCAGCAGAAGTGGCTTGATGTAGGTTTCTTATCTGAGTGCTACTACCCAAAGTTCAAATTATTTAGAATCATATCTGAATATGTTAGTTTGGTCGTCTGGGCTATGCTCTTTCTACTCCACATGTACATTTTCTCCTCATATGCATTAGTTATGAAAAGCCAGGTCTACACTTTGGTCTGAACCAGTTTCTCCCTTTTAACAGTTATTTGTGTCCCAAGATAAGCTGAAATACACTAAAATTTTCAAGGGTTTACTTGATTTCATCCATTTGAATCTGGCAGTGCTTAACTGAAAGTGGTTAGGGGAAATCTTATATGGTCTACCTAGAAGCAAAACAGGGAACTTATTTGATTGGCTATTGCTAATGTGGTTACCTTGTTTGGGAAAACCTAGTATGGTGCTTGTGATTGGTTATCCTTAAATTTCAATTCTTGGATATAAATGCATTTACAGAATTGACTGGGGCTTAGGTTTTGGTTTGTGCATGCAGGCTACCAAGGCATTAGGGATATTTCAGTCAATTGGACACTTTGTTTAATTATTTAACATGTACAGGGATCTAGGCACAATATTAAAAAAATTAAATGAGTGCTTAATTTGTGCATGTTGATTACTTTAATGTATAGTTACTAAGACATTTAAATAAGTATAATACTCTATAAAATGCATACTTTTCTTTGTTAAAGTGCAAAAATGACTAAGTGTAGTTTACTAAAGCAATAATAATTTATCCCTAAACACAGACAAGGGGTCATTACTTGCTATGATTCAAGTATACACATTGTCTAGCACAGGTTTTCTGAATTCAGATATTCCATCTTCATAGAGGGGAGTAATAATATGGATTATTAGGTGCTAACAAACAAGTAAACAAAACCAAGTCATTTTTATACCTAATTTGAGGTTATAATTTTGAAGGAGGCAATGTTAAAATTAAGCTTTGTTCTGATATTCCGAGCATAGAAACACAACAGATCTTAATGCTTTGCTAAAATTCTCCACAGTGCTTTGAATTGAAACACTTTTGCATTTTCGGAAATACTAAGCTAAAAATAAACTTCTAAAGGATAGATCATTTAAGTAGCTAAAAGACATAAAAACTAAAATAAAAATTAAATGTATTTATTTATCTGTATTCAATCCATCTGAACATAAGTTAAAATTATCCCCTTATATAAAACAGACAAATGTCAACAATCCTGAGTAAATGAGGATTTGAATAAGCACAAACTGTAGTAATGGCATAAATCTATTTTCTTAACCCTCCATTTGGATGGTATGGCTTTGAAATTACTATATGTCTTCAAAATTAGATCACTGAAGATTTTTATATGCTTCTACTTAGGAGAGTTTACATTTTTATTTGAAAGAAATAGTGCAATAATTAGCCTTGTCTATTTTTCTACATCTTTAATCTATTTAGTTCTCCAAAATTTCAGAATCATCAAATTTGTTATTCAAAAACCTTTAAGTTTCAAGAAATAGAATCATACATTAGGCAAAGGAGGAAAATATAAGAATGTGGTACACTTTCTTTTTTTAAAGATTTATTTATTTATTTGAGACAGAGAGAGAGAGAACAAGTAGGAGAGGCAGAGGGAGAGAGAATCTCAAGCAGACTCCTCACTGAGTGTGGAGCCTGATACAGGGCTGTATCTTAAGACCCAGAGTTCATGACCTGAACCAAAACCAAGAGTTAGAAGGCTCAACCAACTGTGCCATCCACTTTCTCTTGCACACAAGCACATCCTTTCTCAAGTATGAAGGAATTTTTCCTACTTCACAGTTCACATGATATACAAAGGTGACCCAACCCTGGGTTATACCTCAAATTAAATGTATACAGTTCAGCTAACTAGAACAGCTAGGTAAGAGATTCAATAATGTGAGGGTTTTAAATAATCTTTGTGCACAAAAAATACAAATAAAGAAAAAGGTCATGTTATTTTTCTAGAGAAAGCTTAAAGCTCATTGTCAAAAGTTTGTCTGATTCTAGTCTTAACCCTCCTTCCTCAAAATACCAACTTCAGTTACAAAGGCTGTACAGATTCATGTATAATTACATATAGATGTAATCTTACATAGAAGGACAGATACATGTGAGTTTTACTAGTACTAAATAGAAGAGCTTTGATGGAGTCTTCCTTGAGTGAGAAATAGAAAGTTTAACTGGAATTAAAACTTAATACTAGAAGTGGATTAAATCTATTCTCGGTAACTTTTAGAAGCAGTTTATGTATTTTATTGAAAAATGTCACATCATAGCTCAACAGATTGTCTTGTGTTAATCTACCATATTATTTCAACAGAGGTACTGGTCCGAAAGAAAATATTGCTCCATTTAAATGCTAATGTAAATACTGCTAGGAGGTCTCTTCAAGATTATGGGTTCTGAGTACTTAAGTTATAGAACATTTGGCCTTTATAGATAAAGTTCCTTTACTTCAGTTAAAAAGCTGTATCTATAAAAGGAAAATGACTTTGTCACTCCGTTGGTTCCTAATACCATTAAATATTTATTAAGATTCAACAGTACACTAAACATTTATAAAGTAAGAATAGAATAATGTTTACTTTAATTAAGCTAGTATCCGAAGATTCTTAAGGGAGATAGATGTGTGATACACACATTTATGTATTGCTTTTCCAGGTAAGGTTAGGTTTTGGACTCACAATAGCTTCTCTGTTATATTTTGTTTATTTTTATGGAATTAGAAAAAATACTTAAAATTTCTCTATATCCATGATAGTAAGTTCATTAAAATGAAGGCAGATATATCCTGGAGATTGCCCTTACGGCATATTGTTATGATTATGTTTTGCTCTTTTGGTTCTTATTTTGATATTTATTCTACTAAACAATGAATAGAATAATCAAAAAACAATAGGTATGTTTATGGCTTATATTAAGACGCTATGATTTTTCTGTAATATATGGAAACAACAACCATTAGAGCCTCAGGAGACATCTCAAATTCACTCATTCACTTTGCCAGTAAAAAAAACATGTGGCCCAGAGAACTTCAGGCCCATTGACAATCCAATGCTTTTATCAACCTGTCAATCATGGAAGCAGGCAGACATTCAAAAGCAGTTAAATAGCTGTGCATCTAGCCAGAAAAAAAACAAAGAGAAAGAGAGGGAGAGATATTGTGAACCTAAAATAGCAGCCACTGTCCTATCACTGCAAATAGACAGGGACCCAGATTGTAGGAGAGTTCCTGTGGTAGTGCCATGTAAAAGACTGAGTTCATCTTCTTTAACATGTTTCCTGGAAATGAGGATTCTAAAGCACTTTCCTTTGAGTGAGCTAAACCTGCCTCAAAAATGAAGTCCTGGGTAAAGGAAAAATTCAACTTATATTTAGAAAAAAACACACTCTTTCTCTCTCTCTCTCTCTCTCAGGATACAGGGCAAGTAGAAGAAAGCTTCTTTCTTGTTAAGTGATCTTCTATTATTAAAATATTCCATATATATAGTAAATTGTTCCCCCATTAAAGTGCAACATTTCTCATTAAATTTTCAGGGTTAAATACTACTATTTTGAAGTTAGCATCACACAAATGCACACAGGCCAAAGACCAGGCATAAATTTCTATGCTTAATATTTTTAATCAAATAAGGAGAGTGGGAATGATGCTTTGATACTACCATGTGCCAAGAGATGACTCAACACACTCATAGCATCTTCTGGAGTTACTGTGAAATCTTCATTGCTGCAATGATGCATGATACCATTTGGCCTCACATGACAGGAGAGGATTATTTGCCTATTAGGTTCACCTCTGTTCTTTTCTTATCAGGCTGTGCTATATCCGGTGAAACTACTTGGTATCCAAAACCAAGTACAGACACGGAAATTACCTCCTGTAGTCCTGGTGAAGATGATGATGATGATGATAATGCTGGAGGTGGTGAATGATGATCATTAGTAACATGATTAGGGACATGATCGTTATGTTGAGCATTCACTTAGGACCTCCTACATGCTACGCTTTGTTTTTATTTTAAATGTGTTACCTCATTTATTTATGGCAATAACCATATGAAGTTGCTAATATGGTCATCCTCATTTTTAGATAAGTAAACTCATACACAGTGGTGGAAGTACCTATATACAAGCCCTGCATATCATACTGTAACATCCTAGCTCGATCTAATTATAGGGTGTATATACGCTCACATTTATTAATACTCATTAATATACATGACATATATTTTATATATATCGTATTTATTTAAAAGATTGTACAATTAATTTGAAGATCTCAAAAATGAAGTTCTTGAATTCCAGTTTGAGATTTATCTCCATTTTTATGTCACTGGTAGAAAGTATTAAAGCAACCACTCTGGATCACTCTTTATATGGCTCTCCTAAACTATCTCTAGGCATTATAGGTAAAAAATATTCTGTTTAATATATCACAACTGCCTTAATATCTTTAAGCAGAGTAAAAAAGAAAGAACATGGGGCAATTTCTAATAATTGACACATTCAGTAATTTTCTTTAGTAGAAATTTTCACGTTCACATTTTAAATTGTTTTGGCTTTAACTAGGTGACTCAAATTATACCTTCCACAATCTTAGAAAGAAATCAGTGGTCCAAAAGTCATATAAACCTGTCTGTATACTGATGTCAGCTGCCTGCAAGAGTCTGACCAGATAAAATGGGCGACTATTTGGAAATTTCCTAACATTTGTATAGTTATGGTGAATTGCACTTATTTTATCTTCAGTGCAGCCTGAAGTGAGAGTTTGATATATAGGGAATATTATTTTCTGAGAGTAGGCTCGTTCAATTCAGCGCAGCATAAATACTTAGGTATTTCAGGCTTTTCAAAGAGACAAGCTCAGTAATTCAAGACAACCACCTTTTCCCTTCTCCCCAGCAGATGCCTCTGTTCCCTCTGCATAAAAAATGATGTAGTTCCTGTTCCGAACTGAATATTTATGTCCCCTTTAAATTTGCATGTTGAAGCTCTAGCCCCCAGTTTGGCTGTCTTTGGAGACAAGGCCTCTAAAGAAGTAAGGTTAAAGAGTCACAGAGGTGGGTCCCTGATCTGATAAGATTAGTGTCCTTTCCTAGAAGAAATACCAGAGCACTTCCAGCCCAGCTCTTTCACTCTCCCCAAGAAGGGATCATGAAAGGGCACAATAGGATGGCAGCTCCCCGACGACAGAAATGAACCTCAGCAGAAATCAGTGATCTTATACCTTCATCTTGGACTTCCAGCCTCCAGGACCGTGAGAAAATAAATTTGTGCTGTTTAAGCCACCTGGTCTGTGGCATGTTGTCCTCTCAGCCTGAGCCTACTAACAGAGTTCTTAAATATGAGTTTCCCTTGTTCCTTTTCATATCCTGTATGGTAACGTATTTTTCATACTGAAATTATTGGGGCAGTGTAGTACCTTGGGCTGAATTTTAATGTTGTCTTTAGGCACTTCAGTTTAGCTTGCAGAGTTATTACATCTGACCTCAGCGTGGTGTTCTGGGGAGGGCAGCGCTGGCTGTAGGCTCTGAGAGCTCTATCTGGGGCCATGTAGCTTTCATTCTAGATCCCTGACTTAGGTTTGTTTGTTTGCATTAATTTTGATCAAATCTTTTCTAAGCCAAATGTGGGAAGTCAACTAATTAATATTTAATTGTCCCCCACAATGCCTTGTAATGGCAAAATAGAAGTGAGAGACATTTAGAATGGGGTAGGTAAGGGATGCTGAAAATTGTGGGGTTATCTATGGGTATATCTATGTGGAAAAAAGATCACTATCCTAGAACTAATTTAGATAGTAAGATATTTTTAAATACATTTATGCATTTACCTCTTTAGCCCCATTTTGAATTTTATTATATGGGGCCAAAGAAAAACTTAAAGCAGATCTAGTCCAGCAGGCTGGCATGACACTTGCTTATTATTGATTGTGAAACTGAATGTTAGACACTTCAATTGGATAATAGTTTTGTATTGTTACCTCTTAACAAAACAGCTTCTACACATTTTTTTCACTTCTGAAATAGTCTCATTTAAATAAAAAGGAAATCGGTCCTTGCTCTAATATATTGGCAAATATTAAGTAACCTGAATGATTTTGATCTATCTGAATAATCTTCTTCACGAATAGTTATTTAGAGAGATTACAATATTGGAAAGCACCTAAAGAGGTCCTTAAATTCTTAACCTATACCAGGCAGAAAGGTGAAATACAATTTCAATATATTGATTGGAGAAATCTAGGCTGTTAATACCAATTCTATAGCTGTGGTATTATGTGAGGCCTTACTATCTTTATTCATGGTTTTACTATAATTAGTATAGCTGTACTAGTAGGAGAGTAAGGATTAATTACACAGGCTCTAGGTATGCTTTGTAAATAAACAATCACTTATTTATAGCTTAGTTAATGTGATATTGATTCCCCAGCTCATTGTGGACCTAGTGTCAAATCCTGACATTAGTCAGGTAACAACACTTTTCCTCAAGGATACAACCTGAATTAGTGAATGGCTTAATATTTTCTGATTTTGTACAAAACTACTTTTACAAAGTTTGAAGGATAATAATTTTGATTAAGCTATTTTAATGGATTCAAGAGGTAGAATTTTCTCATCTCTGGTTGAGATTTTCTCTGGAAGTATCTGCCTCTGGAGAAATTAGATTCCATTAACTGTCTGATTCATTTAACCTGCAATTCTCAGAAAGCAAACAACACTGGCCGTCACCAGAGGCTTTATATTTGAAGAAGAGACCACTTTGGTTTTATAAGCCTGTGGATTCTTTTTCATCTGCTCAGTGTGCTTAGGTAAATGGTATCTAACTATTTACTCAGAGCCAAAGAAGGATGTAAAAAATACTTTCACTTTTTGGAACTTACCCAAATTAAAGAAATAAAGTTTCCATGGAAGTACAGCTGGCTCCAATCAGGTCTGTCCTCTACTACCTTTGTGTCTTCCAACTTGTTTTCCATTCTAGACAGGCTTTTCTTCTCTGACATACTATCTCCTTTGTGCATATCATCATTGGTCATTTATTTTACTTGCCTGCCAAAATCCACAGGGGAAGAGAATGTGCTATTATTACTACTCGCATAGGTAAGTTTTGGGATTTTGCAACTATAGTTGTGCGTATATTGAACACTCCCCTACCTTCTCCTTCATTTGCGTATGGGGGAGTTATATACTTAATTCTACCCTCTTCCCCCACAAATTATTAAACTTTGGGATGGAAAAAACAGATGCTGAATCAGTATAGTAATTTGAATGTATATTCACTGCCTTTTTAAGTAAAGTCATTCTATTATAAAACATCCCTAAGATTCTTTAAAATTACTACCAAATATAAAGCAAAGAGTAAGTTGAAGTGTGAGAATTGCAAAGATAAGATCATGATGCAGGAATCTCCATGTTGGTTCATCTACATGAATTATGGTGATAAGAAAAAGCCAAATGGAATTAAGGGCTCTGTGCCATGCAAGGTATTGCCTTGCTCAGGATCTTTTTTCATAAAAACCCCTAAGAGCATTGAGAAGACTGATCCTCATATGAAATTCACCAGTGGATATTATTGACCTGACTTGGTAGTTAGCTGGAAATTCCAATAGCTTACATAAGATGTCTCATTAGAGAAATTTATCTTTTCTGACAGACACATAGTATTATGACCATGAAATAATGGGGTAGAAAAGATCTGTCTTCATACAGGAAGCAGTGAATTCTTTATAAACATCTCCCTATTCTGTAGTAATGGAAAGACAAAACAAAACCAGATATGATGGACTGGTTTTTGCTCATGTGTTATTGATTACTGTTCTATGAAAACTGTCCAATCCTTTAATCTCTTTCAATTTCTATTCTATAGATATATTCTATTCTATAAAATAGAAATTAAAACAGTTCCTGTTTTTCTTGTATTTCTCAAGAAGTTTG
This sequence comes from Vulpes lagopus, assembly GCF_018345385.1. Lineage (NCBI taxonomy): Eukaryota > Metazoa > Chordata > Mammalia > Carnivora > Canidae > Vulpes > Vulpes lagopus. The sequence goes on along the minus strand of NC_054826.1, from coordinate 11,366,932 downwards.
AGGGTAATCACATTTTTAAACACCGTGTGTGTATAAAGTAAAACATTTTGAAAAATGTAAACAACTAAATATTAGATTAAAAACAGTCTGAACGGGATATTTATTCTCTTTTATTTTTATAGAGGGTCATTCCAATTTTACCTCCTAAAATTTTGCATTTTGTATAGTACTATATATTCATTCTTTTTATTTTATTTATTTTTTTATTGGAGCTCAATTTGCCAACATATAGCATAACAGCCAGGGCTCATCCCAAGTGCCCCCCTCAGTGCCCGTCACCCAGTCACCCCAACGCCCTGCCCACCTCCCTTTCCACCACCCCTTGTTCGTTTCCCAGAGTTAGGAGTCTCTCATGTTCTGTCCTCCTCTCTGATATTTCCCACTCATTTTCTCCTCTTTCCCCTTTATTCCCTTTCACTGTTTTTTATATTCCCCAAATGAATGAGACCATATAATGTTTGTCCTTCTCTGATTGACTTAATTCTCTCAGCATAATATCCTCCAGTTTCCATCCACGTCGAAGCAAACAGTGGGTATTTGTCATTTCTAATGGCTGAGTAATATTCCACTGTATACATTATATATTCATTCTTGATGCCCAAGTCAGTCAAACTGAAATGTGATTTTACTAAGTGTTTATAACATGCAGGTGCTGGACTTGGCTGGTCTTTTTTAAAAAATTAATATGTCTACTTTGAGTTTATGGTTCCTATTTTGACATAAATATTAATTAATTAATTAATTTATTTATTTTTTAGAGATTTTATTTATTATTCATGAGAGACAGAGAGAGAGAGAGGCAGAGACACAGCCAGAGGGAGGAGCAGGCTCCATGCAGGGAGCCTGATGTGGAACTCGATCCTGGGTCTCGAGGATCAGGCCCTGGGCTAAAGGCAGCACTAAACCCCTGAGCCACCCGGGCTGCCCTGGTTTTTGTTTTTAACTACGACACTGGTATTTAGACCAGATCAGAGATCTTCTTTGCTATTGCACCAATATTTGGTGTATAAATGTGTTTGTTTCTCACCTCCCACAGATGTACACTCCAGTTTCTCTATCACTTCATCCCATTACAGTTTTGAACACAGGGGGCTTCTATGCATCCCTCTATGAGAGATATATTTCTTATTTTTTTCTATTCTTTTTTCAAGTTCAGGTGATATTTTCTCTCCTCTTGAGTTTGGAAGCATGGGTAATATCCTCCTTCATTCACCTCCCAGAATCTCACTAGGTTTAGAAATGGAGTTAATAAAGGTATTTTCAGTAGCAGTAACATTATGAAGGCTGATAAGAGAATTCCATTACTGTCTTTGTCCTTTTAATTCAATTTTAGGAAAGATGGAAATTTTTTTCTTCTTGAAAAGATGGGTAATTTGTATCAAAATTTTAAGTAAGTTGCTTTTAAAATATTTTCAAAGAGCAGACTCTAAGTAGTAGTATCAAAAGCCACTACATGGCTATCTTGAAGGTAGAAACTAATTGTGAATATTATTATTAAAACTATGACAGGGATGCCTGGGTGATGCAGTTCATTAAGCATCTAATTCTTGATTTTGGCTCAGGTCATGATCTCAGGCTTTTGAGAGAGATCACACAATCTCTCCTAAGCTCCTGACCAGGCTCTACTCTCAGCAGGGATTCTGCTTGAGATTCTCTCTCATTCTTTCCCTCTGCTCCTCCCCCTGCTGGTGTGTGCATTCTCTCTCTAAAAATAAATAAATAAGGGGCAGCCCGGGTGGCTCAGGGGTTTAGCATTGAGTTCGACATCAGGCTCCCTGCATGGAGCCTGCTTCTCCCTCAGCCTGTGTCTCTGCCTCTCTCTCTCTGTGTGTCTTTCATGAGTAAATAAATAAAATCTTTAAAATAAATAAATAAATAAATAAATAAATAAAATATTAAATAAAACATAGCACAGATACAACAATAAATACTGGCTCATTTAAAGTCTAAAATGTATATAATTCTTGGAAAATTCATCCCCTGGAATAAAGGGTTTTAATATAGTAATTCTGATGTATATTGTAAACAACTTTATAAAAAATAATTTGTTCATAGATGACATGTTTTTAAGATATGCTAAGATATGAATTTAATAAATGGCTACTATGTTATACTCTAAGTGTTTTATACCTCAGTGTATTATATAAACTTGGGTATTATATAAAAATAGGTTGTGTTTTATGACACGTATTAAACATCTATTTTTAAATGAGAAACTTAGAGGTATTAAGGGACTGGCTGAAGGGTCTGTAGCCAAAAAGATATAGAACCAGAACTCAAAGTGAAGAAATTCTTTTGCCTAATCATGTGCAGCTTCCTCTATGCCTGAAGGCTATCCCATTTTCTTTATGCTCATCTTGTGGTGGAGCGGATAAACAATAATTAAGAAAAAGATAATTTAAAAAATTAAGTGAATTTATTTTATTTAAAGATGTTAGCTTCTCTCAGAAAAACCTTAATATATGTGTATGTAGTGTATATGGCAGTGATGCATATTGCAGGATCAAGGTCTGTGTCTATAGGACTGTATCTTCAGTGAATATCTGTATGCATGTGCTCGGTCTACCTCATTTGTCTCTCCATCTAGAACTGGAGTTGACATGCCTGTTAGACATATTCCATTTTTCTGTCTGATTGTTATTTGTCAGTTTCTCTGTCTAGAAATATACTTTAGTATGCATCTAATGTGTCTACATATATCATGGTTCAACCTCAGAATGCTTGCTTTGTCCTATTCCATTTTTCAATCCCTTCCCCATATGAAAGACTTAATGATTTCTATAATAATGGCAATGGATGCAATTCATAATCTAAAAGGCTTAAATCTGATATACTTGAGCCTGTAGCAGTGTGTATTTTTCCTCTTTCCTCTGATTTTTTAAATGTGCTTGTATCATTCATGTAGATATGATAATAAAATCAGGAGTGATTAAATTAAATATATACCTACTCTTAATGCGTATTTGTATTATAAACACATACCTAAAAATTATAGGCGTATTAATCTTAAACAAGATATTTTGTCACTAAGGTCCTATATCAAGCTGATCTTCCATACCCAATTCACTGTATTATAATACAGTGTTTTAAAGGGCATACTTTTGTCACCAGTGCTTTATAATAAGATTCTAAAAGGCTGATGTGAACACATCTAATTGAAGCAGGAGCATATTCTTGAAATGGATAGCTTGGGCAATAGATCCACCAGAGTGTATAACACTGCAGCAATGATTACTTTTAATGCTGGACAAGATAGTTAAATTTTCTAAAATTCAGTTCTCTCTTTGGAATTACAAATAAATTTGTCTCAAATTGTCACTATGGGATTTTTGCTTCTGGCTATGATGGAGTAATTGGCACCAGATTACCAGATTAGCATGAGATATGGAATTCTTAGAACTGTCTTCAACTTGAGCAGGATTATTCTATGATATATGAATAAAATGATGATTAAAGTGATCCTAGCACTTTGCCTGGAGGTACTTTCCAGACTGCAGTGTAGGAAAACAATACTGAGGGTTGGGTACAGAAATCTTAAAGTATTGAGAAGGGAAATATTAGAGTTCATAGCTTCAAGATGGTCTGAAATTTGTATGACAGGGCGGTGTTGGACAGAGAAGTTCTATAAATTTGGATAGGAGTCTTCTTAAGTTTTTGACCAGATAGTATGAGGTGAATATGCAGTGTGAATCTCCATGAATCTGACAGAAAAGTTATTCTGAGGCAGTATTAACTACACAATATACTGGGATATGTAAAAATTCCAAAAAGTCAGTCAGGAGACCTATTTGAACACCACAGGAATTTGGTTAAATCCCTGAAAGGCCATGCCCAAGGATTAAGGTTACTAGAGTCTTGTAGGTCTGTCTTAAGCTAAAAAACAAATATCTAAAAGATAAAGCTGACCCATTAGTAAATTAACTAACTGACCTTCCAAAAAGAACTTTAATAGTTCTTAAAGGAAGACAATAAAATTCATTCTCAACATTATAGTACTTACAATGTCTACTATATAATAAAAACATTACTAGGGGTGCAAAACAGAATAATGGGACCCATGAACAGAAAAAAAGTCAATAGACATATAGCTAGACATATACAGTTGTTGAAATTAGCATCAACAGATTTAAAATGTCTGTATAAATATGTTAAAAGAGTAAGAAATACATGAACATGATGAGAGAAAAATTAAGGAATTGTAGTATCAAAATTAAGACTGTAAAAACCAATCAAATAAAAATTTGTTTAGAAAAGTCAATATCTAAAGTGAAGAATTCAGTGAATGGGCTAAATAGTAAATTTGATGCTGAAGATCAGTAAACTTGAAGACAGATCAAGAGAAACTATCCAAATTAAAGAAAACAGAGGGGCAAAAAAAGCTCAGTGATATCAAACAATCTGGCATCTATGTATGTGGAGTCATAGAAAGTTAGAGAAGGAAAGAATATTTGAAGAAATAATAGCTGAAAGCGTTCCAAATGTTATGAAGATATAAGCCTGTGGATTCCAGAGGCTTACTAACTGTGTAGCATAATGCAAATCAAAGGACACCATAACTAGGAACATTATAGTCGGGTCACTGAATATAAAAATAAAATATTAAAAACATCTAACAAAATGTATCTATTAAAGAGAAGGGTGACTATGAGATATGATAAGAAATACTATTGATTTCTCTCCTGAAACGATACATACTATAGACAAAGAGATGAAATATAAAAGTGCCAGACAAGTGTTTAAAAATTCAAGCTAGAATTCTGCAGTCACTGAAAAAAATCCTTCAAAAATGTAGAAAAATAAATAAATACTTGAGATAAACCAGTGCAGAGAGACTGACCACCAGGAGACCAGTAGCACAGATATATTTAAAAGAAGCTGTGGTGGCTGAAAGAGATTTATAGCAAGTTGAAATTCAGTTCCACATAAATTACCAAAGACCGTAGAAATGGTGAATATGCAAGTAAATATAAAAAGATGATTTTTACTTTATTTTTATTAAAAAGAGATGATCACTTAAAGGAAAACAATAATGAGTTTTAAGGTTTATAACAGAAGTAGGAACAAACATGTATGACAAGAGAAACAGGTATGAGAAAGGGTTAAGATGAGCCATGATGTTGTAAGATTTACATTATACTACCTGAAGTGCAATAATATTTACTGCTGGTAGATTGTGAAAAGCATAAGAAGGATATTGTCATCCCTATAGCAGTTGCAACAATAATACTAAAACCATAGAGAAGGTAAAAAGTAAAATTAAAATTACTTAATCCAATGAAAACAAGAAAGGTGCAAAAAATAGAAATGAGACAAATAGGAAACAAAAAACAAGTAGAATAAATTACATCATTAATTCCAATTATTATAAATGGGATGATAACCTAAAGAATAGAGATTGTCATAATGGAAAAAAGCAAGAGCCAAATGAATGCTAATAAAAAGATATATTTTAATCAGAAAAACAGTTTAAAATAAAGGAAAAAATAACATGATAATACTAATTATACTAATTATAAGTAAATTATATTTCTAGACATAGTGATACTTCATTATAATAAAAGAGTCAATTAAAAAATAACAATACTAAATATATATATATAAATAAATATAAATAAATATATATATAATATATATATATAAATAAATAAATATATATATATATATATAGTTGACCCTTGAACAATGCAGGGGTTAGGGGTGCTGACCCCCAGCAGTCAAATATCCTATCTTTGTATAATTTTGACTCCCCCCAATGCTTAACTACTAATAGTCTCCTGTTGACTGGAAGCCTTATCAATAACATAAATCATTGATTTACATATTTTGCATGTTATATGTATTATATACTGTCTTCTTACAATAAAGTAAGCTACAGAAGAGAAAATGTTATTAAGAAAGTCATAAAGAAAGAAAATACATTTACAGTACTGTACTATATCTATTGAAAAGAAATTCACATAGAAATGGACCTGGGAAGTTCAAACCTGGTTGTTCAAGGGTCAACTGTACCTAGCAATTGAGTTCAAAATACTGGAAGCAAAAACTGACAATTAGAAATACTTCAACATATAATTATATTTAAATTTTAATCAATCCTTTTTCATTAACAGATAGAACTAGTAGATTGAAAACTTAATAAAATGCACACCTATTAGAATAGTTGAAGTCTAAAAAATGGACACTGCCAGTTGCCAGGGAGAATGCAGAGCAATGAGATCTTCATCCATGGCTGCTGTGGAAAGCAAAATGGTTTCAACTTGGAAGATCGTTTGACAGTTTCTTACAAAAATGAATGTAGTCTTACCATATAATCCAGCAAAACATGCTCATAGATATTTGTCTGACTTATTTGAGGAGTTATATCCACTAAGAAAACCTCCTTTGAGTTTTTAGAGCACCTTTATGCATGATCTCCAAATTGGAGGCACTCAAGATGCTCTTCAATCGATTAGACAAACAAAACATTCAGTAGACTACTGTTCAGTAACAAAAAGAAATAAGCCATCAAGCGACAAAAGGAATGGATAAATTTCAATATATATTACTAAGTGAAAGAAGCCAGTCTGAAAAGATGAAGTATGATAGATTCTAATAATAGGAGATTCTGGGAAAGGCAAAACTATAGTGGAAGTAAAACTATTATGGTGGCCTGGATTTAGGGTGGAGCTGAAGTATTGAATAGGTGAAATGGCTGGAATTTTCAGAGCAATGAAACCATTCTGTGTGGTACTGTGATGGCAGACATATGACATGGATTTAGCAAAATTACAGAATTTTACCATATAAATAATAAACCTTAATATGTATGCAACTTAAAAAATCACTTAGGAAGTTAGAGCACCAGGAAGAAATGTAAAAAAAAGATAAACCAATCTAACCACAGTACAAATATGTGAAACAACCCCAGTGAATGGGGTGAGGAGCATATTGCTGGCCTAAGTAGCTTCAGAAAGGAGTGCAGTCCTAAATCCAAATGCAAAAATGAACTGTACGTAAGTCCTGTATGGTAACTGATGAAGTTGCTTCCCTTGACGTGCAGGTTAACGATATTGATACTTCGCTTATGTATGCAGGACTGAAAATTGTGTAAATTCATGGCATATGGTGAAAGCTAAATTTTTCATTATTTGAGTGGAAATTTACAGATAAGCATGGGCAAGAGGCTATAATGGCCTTTGGGGCAATGAATTCTAGTTGGAGACATCAGAATGAATTTACGCCTAGCTTAATACAAATACAGGTGTTTACACATAGAAGTATAGATAAGTGAAGATACATAGGCTGAAAGAGCCTAGAAGCAAAAACACTCCAGTAGCAACAAGCGCCCCCAATAAGCATATCTTGATTTCTGATGTCATTCTCCAGTAAAAGAAGCTAAGCCTATTTGGAGAAATGGCTGATCTAGTTTTGGTGTCCATAATATCCATAATATAAAAGATGTTTCTGGAATATATCATAAAAAGAATCCACTTACCCACCCACACACATTTATGGGAATATGGCAAAGATACATGGTGCTAAAAGAACACCCAACATTTTGAGCATAAAATAAAGTAATATTGCACCATAATCCCAAATAAAAATACTATCCATGAATCTATACTGACGTAAGTAAATTATTTAAATATATAAATAAATAAAGGAGAATAAACAAATCTTATGTACACAAATGTTTCAAATAAGGTGTGTATATATGCTGTCTTAAAGGAGGCTGTACATAAATCCTCACTTCTTAAGTGTAGATTGCCATAGTAACCCCTTTCCAAAACGTACAATACAGGAAGTGGGGGGCGGGGAGAATAATTGCAGAGAGGAGAAAGTTAGCAAATGCTACCCGAGCCATGGGATCAACGTCAACGTGAATAAGGATAATTCATGTTGATAGTATGTACCTTTGTTATGATGGGATGAAGTGGCACTTTATCTTCCTGGACTCCTCTTCTAAACTAAGAGCCCCAGTCTAATCACAACAAGAATATCAGAGAAACTGCAATATTTGAACAATCCTAAAAACTGATCAGCAAAACGAGGACAATCTGAGAAAATGTCACAGTTTAAAAGAACCTAAGGAGACATAACAATTAATTGTAATGTGGTATCTGGATGGAATTCTGAAACAGAAAAAAAAAAAGGTGTTAGGTAAAAACTAAGGGTTTCAGAATAAACTATATATTTTAATTAATAATAGTATAGAAGTATCAGTTCATTAATTGTAATAAATGGAGCATACTGAGTGCTGGGTACACAGAAACTATCTGTACTCTATAGTTTTTCTATAAATCTAAGACTGTTCTAAAATTACAAGATTTTTTAAATAGCAACAAGAATGCAGATACCAACTTAATCTAATTTTCTTTGTACAGTGCTACATTTAAAACCTGCAGTATGAAAAAAAAAAAACCCTGCAGTATGCATATTCATGAAACATTCACTATGATGGACCTTAATATTCACTACAGTTAATTAAACATGGTAGTGCCATGTACACATGCATTCTCTGGCCTTGGATAATTTATATCATCAATAAAAAAAGAAAGATATTTGAACAAAAATTCAAGTGTTTGGAAACTCAGGACCATTATAATTATATATATGTGTTAAATATAAAATGACCAGGACAGTGAACTTGTTTGGGCCTGAATGATAATAGAAATGAAACTTAAACCTAAATTTTGGGACACAACTGCAGGATCTTAGAGGAAAAAAATGTATATATCACAAAATTAATGTATTAGAAAAAGGAAGATTAGAATAAATGATATGGAAAAGAGCAGATATCAATAAAATAAATGATAGAGCATATCAACTAAATACAATTTCAATCAGAAATAAAATTCAAAAACCCTAGTTAAGCTCAACAGTCTATAATAGTATATAAGTATATATCATTGTACATTAATGCATGTTAAAGATTAATACATCATCCTTATATATTAAGTATACTTAGTTACTAAATATTAAATAATTATAAATGAAGGATTAATGTATAACCTTAAAATAATTCAACATAGCAAATAGTGAAATTTATAAAATGCATCATATACCATGACATTTATTTTATCTGGGGAATACAACTTGGTTTTACATTCGAAGAACAAGCAATACAATTTATCATATTTACAGATTAAAACAAAAAGATATGATCGTCCTAATGGATTCTGAAAGCCTTGCATAAAATTCAGTGCCAATTCGTGAGAACAGATTTCTACAAGAGAATAAAAGAGATTTACTCAATATAATAAATAATATTTGAGAAAAACCTACAACTATAACCCTAATAACTGGAACTGAACATTGGACTGAACATGTTTCTCCCAAGAAGAGAAGCGATGCAAGAATGTTCTCTTTCATTATTTCTAATCAGCATTCTACTAGAGGCCCTAGCCAATGCAAAAAGGAGAGAAATAGAACAAAAAGGTATACAGATTGGAAAGGAAGAAATAATAATATATTTTTAGTAGATGATGTAGGGAATGCTAAGGTATTGGAAAAATATCCATAGATATAGTTAATAAATTTGACAAGGTTGCAGGTATAAGGTCAGTATATAAAATTCAGTTATGTTCTATTAAGAAAATCAAACAAAAGGAAAATAGTTTTAAAAATAGAGTTTTATTATTTTTAAAAATATTTTATTTATTTATTCATGACACACACACACACACACACACACACACACACATACACACAGAGAGAGAGACTGGCAGAGGAGAAGCAGGCTCCATGCAGGGAGCCCGACGTGGGACTTGATCCTGGTTCCCCAGGATCAGGCCCTGGGCTGAAGGCAGCGCTAAACTGCTGAGCCACCCAGGCTTCTCTAAAAATAGAATTTTAAAAAGAGTTTTCAAAAATGAAAAACTCTTAAATAATCCACTTATGTCTAGTTTCAATGAAAAAACAAATACACTTAAAAACAGTTGAAAGAAATTAAAGAAGACCTTAATTAATGAATATACAATGTTCATGAATTTGATAACTCCATATTGCTGATATCTATACTTACATATTTATGTATAGTTTCAAAGTAAGCCCAGTCAAATACAATCCGCTTTTTGTAAAAATTAACAAATCGATTTTAAAATTTATATGGAGATATAATGCACCTAGAATAGTGCAAACCTACTTGACAAACAATAGTTTTTCAGAGCCCACATTACCTGATTTGATATAACCTACACCTGACAATATGGTAGACCTTATGAGAACAGACCTATAGATTAATTCAGTGTAATGGGGAATGAAAAAAACACACTTGTATGTTGAATTAATTTCTGAAAAATGTAGCAAAGCAACATAATAAGAGAAAAAAATATCTTCAACAAACCATCTTGGAAGAAGTAGATACCCTAAGAGAAGAAAATATGGTATCACACCATACACAAATAATGAATCCTACATTAAGAAGGAGGTTAACAACCATATCTACTGAAGGAGATGACAAGATGCCTTTGTGCGTCAGTTGGTGGCCAAAATTAAAAATGTTTCCTGAACAAAAACTGAAATCTAGCTTTCTTAGGAAATCTAGCTTTCTTAGGATTATGAAGTCTGAATATCTATTACCGTCTGACCAGAGCCCTATCACATGAGCAATGTCAGGCAAGAACCATCCAGTTGAGCACTGTCAACCCACAAGGTCATGAGAAATAATAATTTGTTATTTTAAACCGATATTTTCCTGACATGGCTTGTTTCTCAACAGCAGATGACAAAAATGGGAGAATCTCACTACAGAGAGAAAACAAGCAAAAAACAGAACAAGCAAACAGAAACCCCCCAGCAAAAGAGTGGCAAAGAGAATACACAAAGATATTTAAACATGGCAGGAAATAATCCATAATAATGGAATTCAGATGGCATAGAGGATATATGACCTCAAGAGCTTATGACAATAGATAATCTGAAAGGACACATGTTATGTAACAGGGGTAGACCAGATGCAATAAATTACAGTTTCTCTGTATTTTACTTGAGAGATTGAATTCTATCCTAATCAAAGCTGAAACTCATGTGAATTATGAACAGTGCTGGGTATACCTTACAAAGAACGCAAAGTATGACTTAAAGTGAAATAATATTTCATAAAACCTAGTAGTATTTATATTTAAGCCAAGGGAGTAACCAGAAATTCTTATAATAATTAATTAACTTGACTATACTAAGTACTTTTTACTAGTAGATAGTTTATTTTATAGCAATTTATTGTGCTAGAATAACAACTACTATATATTTATATTATCATTAACTTGCATTGTTTTAAATTATAACTTGACTGAAGAGAGCAGAGCAGCTTGGGAATATAAACACTATTTATTACATTGTTTCTTGGGAAATGATATTCTGAATATTAGAAAACTAGGTTATAAACAGATAATTAAATGTGAAAATGAATTTTGTTTAATGGGGATCAATTACCTTATGTGAACAATATAAATCATTTAAGCTTTGTTGTTAAAAACAACATGAATATTCAGAAAGTCTATGATTACCCTTTATGAATAATAAATAGATAAATTTTCAGTCAGGTTACCTACTATATAGGGGAGCGCTAACATCACTTATCTTTACAATGAACTTTCAGTTCCAGGTCAAGTTGCAGGGAAGCATCTGCTGTGGCCATATGTCATCCCAATAGATTGCCACCAGGTGAAATTTGTAATGTGACACACCAAATTCTAAAAAAACTGTCACAGGAGATGCATTAATACCTGAGGCTTTCCCTTGGTTGGCCTCCCAGTCCCAATGGGTGACATGATTCCACATGTCAGCTAGTATCATTTGGGTTCTTGCCATAATGCTGGAGAATATTTCTTGCTGCATAGACTCTCCCACTGGCATCTAGAAAGTGATCATAAGATTAAAAGTCAGAGAAAGAATGTACTACGCATCCTGGACTGATCCTAAGTTTCTCACTCTCAGAGACTCCCAAAGAGTGATTAGATTTTTCTGCCATTTTGTGGCACCCATGGCACTTTAGCTACTGTCCCTAAAGCATGATCATCCTTGATAAGATACTTCCAATTCCATAAGTACTTAGAAATTTGATACCATAGTTAAGCTACTGTATCCATTTTTCATTAGCATAAGGTTAATCTATTTGCTTTTTATTTGATTTTTAATTTATTTTTAAATGTTATTTATTCATGAGAGATACAGAAGAGAGGCAGATACACAGGCAGAGGGAGAAGCAGGCTCCCCACAGGACTGGATCCCAGGATCCTGGGACTACGACCTGAGCCAAAGACAGACTGACCTGAGCCAAAGACAGACACTCAACCACTGAGCCACCCAGGTGCCCCTCTATTTGCTTTTTAAACAGAATGAAGTCTCAATCTATCAATAAATTAAATATATTAAAATATATTAGTATAAGAAGCACAACATTAAAATGCATATAACACATAATTTTAAAATAAAATATATTTTCATATTCATCTACTCAGTTTGGCATAGAAAGAAATGGAGAAATTCAAGTACGGAAACATCAACATCACAAAAGGCACTGTGTTCAAATAGACAAAATACATTTCCACACTTAAAATATAATGCATGTATCTGGTTGTTAAAACTACATCCCTTACATTGCTGTTTTTCAAGTTTTTTATTATTGAAGTATAGTTGACATGCAGTGTTCTATTAGTTTCTGCTGCACAACATAGTGATTTGACAATTCTCTCCATCATGCAGTGCTGACCCTGATAAGTATAGTCACCATCTGTCACCATACAACGTTATTAAGTTAAAGCCTTTTCTAATCTGGTCACCTAGAAGAAGGGAGGCTTATAATGTTTGGATCAAATTTGGGAGAGTGATCTGTGCTGGGCAGAATTATAAAACACCCCAGCTTTCTGCCCCCTGATATAGGTACCCTATGTAATCCCCTCCTCTTGGGTGTAGTGAACCCATGGATATGATGGGATGCCATTCCTGTAATTAGATTCCTAATCCATTCACTTGGATTTAATCAAGACAGAGGTTATCCTAAGTGGACCTGATTAGTGTGGTGACCCATTTAAGAGAAGGTGAAGCATCAGAAAGATGGTCCCGTGTTGCCCTTGAGGCAGCTGATCACCAGGCTGGGAAGGCCATGGGACAGAGGGCAGTGGGTGGCCTCTTGAAGCTGAGGGCCTTCTTCCTATGAAATTACCAGGAAATGAATTCTGCCAATAACTAATGAGTTTGGGAAAGGACTCCAAGCTTAAAATGGAATTGCAGTCCCTGCCAACGCCTTGATTGCAGCCTGTGGGAGCACAGGACCGGCTAATACATGTCTGGACTCCTGACCCATGGAAACTGTAAGATAAGAAATGGCGTTTTACACTGCTAGTTATGGTAATTTGTTGCAAGGCAATAGAGAACTGATATATGGTCATATTGCCCTTGTACTCTCTCCAAAGTACTAAACTGAGTAAGAATGATAGCAGGTATGCACGTCCAAGTCCAATTCAGATAATACCAAGCCAACCTCAATTGACTTTTGTTCTTTCTCAGCTGTGAAAAGCTTACATGCTGTACATTTGGAAGGCATGCAGCCTGTGTTTTTGAGGTTGAAAATGTAGTAATTGGATGAGTAATGCACAAGTGTATTATATACCATAGATCATAACATACACAGCATAGCTTTGGGAAGATCAGAATAGAAGACAGTCTTCCTAAAATATGTAAATCACCTAATAATAAGTGAAATGAAATCTATTTATAAATCTATGTAAATTTGTGGGATAACTGCTCAGAATGCAACAATTCAAGCTGTTATGCATCTTACATGTAAGAGGGAAAAGATTTGCATGTGACCCAAGATCAGAAGGCAGCACAGTAGTACTTAACAGTCCAGGTTGATGACCCAGGACATAAAATGCCAGCTTTCTCTATTGCTACCTAGATATGTGTAAAAGTGTCTTTTAATCTCTCAGTGTTTCAGTTTTTAACTCTATAGAGTGGGGATAATGTAGACTTCCTTGTGTTAATTCTTTGAAGGCTGCATGAATTATAGTACGTAAGATCTTTCTCATAAATAGAAAATGCTTATAATTGGCTTTTTACTGTATGTCAGGAGCACAGGAGACCTAACATCCTGCTTATACAACATTACTGCAAATGTTTATTTTTTTTTGTTATTTCTAGCACAGTAATACCCAAATTGAAATAATTCTCCTCAAAAATGGAGACTCTCAAAATGAAGCATTGTGTTTCAATGCATGCTATGCTTAATTAATGTATTGCTTAGCTAGATGCACGATTTGTCAGTCTTTAAAGATGTTGATTTTGAGTCTAAAATTAGCAACTGATTTGTTCTGTTTGCTCTATTCAACACTGTAGTTTAGTTTTCCTATTTCCCCTTCAAGTTACCTTATTTGCATGTCTTTAAACCACCCTGTTTGGTTTTATCATGTGGCCATGTTCACAGTTGGCTTGGTTGTTTATAAAATTGCCAAACTGAATTCATCAGAAGAATAATGAATACTACATATGACATTCATTATTTTGATTTTCAATAGAGTAAATTGCATCCAATTTGTTACTCATTTCACTTTGAAATGAAACAGATAGTTTTTCCAATAATTATTCTCTTTTTATTGACAGTAACCAGTCTCTTACATGAATATCAAGTAATGGTTTTATTATATATCTGTATATGTAACTTTTCACCAAATGGGGACATTTAGTTATTAAATTGATGATCTGCTTTTAATGAAAATTAACATTGAGCAATACCACCTAAACAACACAGAAATTAAGTATCACCCCCGTGGAAGGCAAAATAATGTACTTCCTAACCCCTTTCCCCCCACATATCTGCATCCTATTCCCAGGAGCCTGTGGGTATGTTATGTTACATGGCAAAAGGCAATTCAAGTTACAGGTAGAATTAAATTTGCTAAAGAGCTGCCCTTCACATATGGAGATTATTCTAGATTATCTGAGTGGGCTCAGTGTTGCCACTTCAAAAGAAAAGAAATGCAGAAGAAGAAGTCAGAATGATGCCAGGCAAGAAAGATTCAACCTCCCCAATGGAGGCCTTGAGCCAAAGTTTGAGGGCAGCCTCTGGAAGCCAGAAAGACTAGGAAATGGTTTCTCCCCTAGAGCTTCCAAAATGAACACGGTCCTGCCACCCCTTGATGTTAGTCAGGTGAAACCTGTGTTAAATTTCTAACCTACACGACCAGAAGATATTAAATGTGTCTTGTTTTAAGCCACTCCATTTGTGGTAACTTGTTATGGCAGCAGTAGAAACTAATATGGCCCTCATCTTCTGGGGGGTTCCATCCTTGCTGATTCATAGACTAAGCAGGCGAGGTGCAAATTGAACACTTGTGACCGTAGACTCACTTCAGTTTCAGACAGCACAATTTACAGAAAAGGAATATTTCATGAGCCCCCATTAGAGAAATGTTACAAGTATGACAGCAAGTCTGGGAACGGGAATGCATATAGCAATTGCTGCCAATTTTACAAAACTGCAAACAACTTCCTTTGGAGGAAAAAAAAATGTTAGCTTAACACATCACATGAATCTATTTTATATCCTCTAATAGTTTGCCTAGTAATTTTAAATTTTACTCAAATTGTGATAAACATCATACAGCTTCCCATTTTTTGCTTAACTGCTTAGAGAGAGGGTCCCTAGATCCATTGTTCCCATTGCTTATTCAGGGGAATTATATGTGGATATATGTAAATAAATTATACATATAAATTATATGTATATAAATATAATACATACATATATTTTCTTTAGCCTTTTCAAAAAAGAAGAAAGAAGCACCACTTTGGTTTGGTTTTAGAACTGTATGGCTATATTCACTCATGAATTTGCCATAATGCATTGGAATGTGCTTTTTTTTTCCCTCCATCCTCTTACAAGAACATTCTTGCTTTGCTTGCTAGCATTTGAAGAGGAATGAAAGAAATAGTTCATAAGGTATGAAGGAGTAGGAAATTCCTTCCTAAAGTTGTCATGTTATCTCTCTGGCCACCTGGCCTATATTCTGACACAGAGAGACCAGTTTAGTTTATTATTTAAAGCTGAACACATCAGTTCTTCAAGAGAAGGCTAAGATCTAAGGGAGGTACTTCACTGCAGACAAGAAATTACTATGACCTTGACTACATGTTTCATTAATAGTGAACTATTTTCCATTTTAACTGTCTTTTTATATTAAAGTGGCAGGTTGTGTTGAATATAAAACCACGGAGGGGAATTGTGACATATTAAAGATTTTCAACATTATAACTATTGAGAGTTATTTGGGTTTATTTCCAGAATGATAATGAGGTACATATTAGAAACAGCAATCTAAAATGTGGCAATTTTTTTAAGGATTTACTTTTCTAAAAAATATTTTATTTATTCATGAGAGACACAGAGAGACAGAGACATAGGCAGAGAGAGAAGCAGGCTCCCTATGGGGAGCCCAATATAGGACTCGATCTCAGGACCCGGGGATCATGCCCTGAGCCAAAGGTGGACATCCAACCATTGAGCCACCCAGGTGCCTCTAAAGATTTACTTTTAAAGGTTAAGAAATAGGTTTTTCACACATCAGAGAAAGCACTAATTTATGAGTAATTATTTCAATGATTTCTCCTTTACCTTTCCCCTCTCCCTTAAATAAGTACTGTTAACCAACTCTATAAAAAAAAAGAACTGGTACAATCAAATGGACTATGTTGCCTCTTGCTGCATTAAAATGCAACATATAGTATGGAAATGGCAAATTTGAACTTTTTACATGATGGGAATTATGCAAGCAAGGGTCAGCACACATAATGCTTACTATGTGAAGGCACTGTTTTAAGCATTTTATATATGTCAATTCACTTAATTGTTATAAAAAAAGTAGGACTACTAGGGGTTGCCTTTTATACAAGACAGATTAAGTAACTTGCCAGAGTCACACAGTGAGTCTGGTAAGCACTAATAATCTTGCTTTTAGAGAAATTTTCTTTTCTGTGTTTTCATCCAAAGCAGGGATTAAAATGAGTTTGGCCTCTTTGGTTGCAAATAACAGAATAAATACAAGAAAGAAAAGGCCAGATAGTAAGAAAAATATTTTAAGGGCATAGTAACATCTCAAGGACTGGGACAGGAGACATGAAGGAAGAGATTGGAACCATGCATTAAAAGAGCACTTAGAATTATATTTTCATCTTTCACTTCCTATTATTTTCTTCTGTTGCTTTAATCTGTCTTCTCCATCGAGTAGCCTTCTCCATCCCCTCATTTTCATGGTGGTTAGCGGTTGGCCACCACATAGCTCTCGTGGCCTATCATTCCATGATTCATCCATATGAAGCTTGTCCTAATGATATGTTCTTGTGCTGAGGAACTGGATTGGTCAAACTTAGCTTAGCTATCCAACCCTGTCAAAACAGTTCTTTTTTTTTTTTTTTTTTTTTTTTTTTTTTGTCAAAACAGTTCTGTTTAATAATTTGTCAATGAATAAAAGGAGTGGAGTAGAGGCAATTGACAAGAAAATACCATAATTTTGGTAACTGGAAGTTTCCAATGTAAACTAACATATTAATTATATAATATTAATTCAATTCCATGTGACACCACCAGTGAGAGGGTGATGATCTGCTGTGAAAATTATGTGACTAGACCAAAGAACATCAAAGGTAAAATAAGAAGCTATTTTTGACTCCCAACTCCTCCAACCTGAAACAGGTACAAAAAAACTGTAAGAGCACAGAGCAACTCAATCATATGAAGAAATATGATTATATGAAAATAGTGTAAATATTATAATTGTTGATATACACTTTAAATGCATTTTAAGTATCACTAAATGTGAAAGTTCATTAATATCTTGTGATTCTTCTGGGGTTTTTTTGGGTTACATGAAAATTTTTGAGTTCTTGAAAAAATAAATTCCATTATTACATATACTTGATTTAAAAACAACCGGTTGTGGACACCTGGGTGGCTCAGTGGTTGAGCGTCTGCCTTTGGCTCAGGTTGTGAACCCAGGCCCTGGAATCGGGTCCCACATCGGACTCCCCATGGGGAGCCTGCTTCTCCCTGTGCCTACATCTCTGCCTCTCTCTCTCTGTCTCTCATGAATAAATAAAATCTTAAAAGAAAAAAGCCAACCAGTTGTAATTTGAACAGGACAGTATTGTACCTGCTTCTCGCACATATCCTCACAAGACATATCTGGAAGATTATTAAATAGCTAATTTTTGAATAAAATATAAATTTTATGGATTTGGGGGGGCTTGCAGCACACTTTAGAAAACTCATAGTGGCCAAAGATAGCACTAAGCATGTGGGGAATGTAAGGCAGGGACAGCAGAGTAAGTGTCAATACCAGCAGGAGGTAGGACTATGGGCCATGGAATGGTCCCAGGTCAGGAGCACAGCCATGATCCCAGCAGAAGGAAGTGAAAAATCTCTCTGAGAGAAAGCAACACTAATTTGGTCCCCAGGTTCCTACTAATTATGAATTACTAAATAGTGAACTCGCAATCAAATATCACCACACACACACACACGATCATCACGAATGAAAATTTGTACGGGGAAAAAGCAACAGATTAGACTCTCAAGAACTTCAATGTTGATATTTCAGGAAATAAATATAAATTAATTAGCATTGAACTATATGAGGAGATAAAACGTAGAATAGCAGAGAGTACACCAGCAATACGTAACTAAGTGAAAAAAACATGAAATACTTTCTACATTATAATACTATTTTAAACAATGAAAAATAAGTACAACTAAATATATTATTTAAAGATAAATGTGATAAAAATAGAAAAAATAAGCAAAGGATGATATATTCAAAAGGAGGGGGGCTGTCAGGGATTTGGAATCCAAGTGAGGGAAGTGGAAGTATTAGATGGGGAGAGTTATGGACTTACAGTGATGTTGTGGTTTTTGAAGTTGTCTGTCTGTCCTCAGGAGCTGTTTTATGCATCAAAACTTACATGTGTGTTACATATATTTAATATAGAACGAGTATTTTAAAATAATAAAAATTAAAAAAGGAATAGAGTGATTATAAAAGTATAATCGCTTAATATAAAATCAAGTATTGTTCTGTAAACTTTTTTTGTGCTTTAAACTTTGTACTTTAGCCTACAGAGGAATACAAGGTCTAAATCTTGTGTTCCTAAAGGTCCTGAAAATTTCTCCTCCTTTTCTTCCTTTTCCTTTTCCTCCCTCACTATCTCCTCCCTCCCTTCCCCCTTCTTGGTGGAAGTTTTTAACTGTCTCAAATTTGCTTCAATTATATGTTTAAATAATTAATAGTAGAACCTTCTGCATCATTTCAGTGGTTACATAACTATTACGACTCTAATGGCCTATTATAGAATGAATTCAGTAAGTGGATTTACTTCTATGTTTATGATCCGTTGAGTCAACAAATCATTTTACTTCTTAATGATTTCAGGTTAATGAGAAAAGGATGGAGGTCAAGGAGAAAGTAAGCAAAGTGTTCTTGCTAAGACAAGGGCATGGGACCTCATGGCACACAATGTAAACTCAAAGTTTAGAGTAGTTTGAATAATAAAACTAAAATTGATTGAAGAATGGAATCATCCCATACCTGACGCAAGAGTCTTCACTCAGCCCATACTGATGTGGCAACTGGTGTTTTTATATTTTAAGTGGTGATTTGGTTTCAGCGAAACATTATCTCCCATGTATTAATTTATCATTAATTCATCAATATTGTAATAATTACTACTAGTAATTTTCTGGTTTTGTAATCATATAAATTATATAATACTTTTTTACTAGTTCCATGTTTATACGTTTTAGTTAACCTTATAATTAAATAATTTGTCAATACTGAAATCGGCTAAATATTTTTTTGCTCTTAAAGGCCCTTACTAGTTGAACATGTTTAAGATGATCAGATTGAGTCTGGAAAAGCTTAGGTATTTTTCACAAGTGGTATAATTCGGTTGACAAATTCTCATTTGAAAATCCAAAGGAATCATAATTAACAGAATAAAAATTTCACATCTCAATCAGAATTTTAACTTACTAAGAGGAGGTTAAACCAATAATATTAGGTAGCAGGTAAGAAGGCAAACATATTTATGTTCCCACATTGAGCATTGTGCAATATTACGTTTTAATTTTTCTAAGAAAGCTTGAAAGATACTGTATGAATTCTTGTTAGAAAGGTGTAAGTAGAGGCAGCCCCAGTGGCGCAGCGATTTAGGGCGGCCTTCAGCCCAGGGCGTGATCCTGGAGACCTGGGATTGAGTCCCATTCTGGGCTCTCTGCACGGAACCTGCTTGTCCCTCTGCCTCTCTCTCTCTCACTCTCTCTCTTGCTCTGTGTGTGTTTCTATAAATAAATAAATAAATAAATAAATAAATAAATAAATAAATAAAATCTTAAAAAAAAAAGAAAGCTATAAGTACTTCTGTAAAATATGACTGGTGTTTGTGCATAGCATTCCAGCTCACTGCACATAGCTTATTACATGCAAGATAGTAATGTTTATTTTTATAAATCAATGAATGCATGAACAAATAAATAAACAAATCTTACAGAAATCTATTTAATATCTGTAGCATTGCTCTCTTTCAATAGATGCATTCCAGGATTTTAAGCATCAGACACTGGTTATCTCTTCTGGTCTATGCCTGGATTTTTCATGCTTCTTCGAATCTCCCAGTGTTTGTTTTCTTGCTCAAATGCTTCTTATAAGTGCATCTGTATATATTTAAGTATCCAGGATGCCTTCTGAAACCAGTGTTATTTCACTATTATATAATTAAGATATTTAAAGTATAACAGGTTGTAAAGTTTGAGATGTTGCGTAGGACTGTAATGTACAGTAGATACGGAATTCCAAAGATAAATCATCATTTGAGGAATTTGTGAAGGAAACTTAGAACGATAAAAATAAATTGATCTTGGTGTCTTGAATCCTCTCACCTTGAGTATAAGAAGACATAAGAGAAAGAAAGGAGAGAGGGTTTCAAAGGAGAAGATATTTTTGGATAAAATGTGATGTGATATTCTGTGCCTCCACCTCTCCCTTCCTCTACTCAAAACAGTCTTGTGAGTGCACACTCTCACAGACATCTATGGAGAGTTTGATATGTGATGCCTTCATATGGAAGCAGAGACGATAGCATCTGACTCCCACTCTGGAACACTTGCAAACTAATAAAATAAAATAAAATAAAATAACTTAACCCTTTAAAGAGTAACACTATTCTGGGGTCGACCTACACACACTCCCTGATGGTCTGGTAACTCTACTCCCTGTAGAGTTCTCCTCTAATGAATGTTCGAAGTGCAGAGCAAATCGTCCTGACTTCTGTCCAATACCATCACCTGGAGTCATGGAGGGAACACAACAGCAAGGAGCTGAAGGTGCATATATATTGGATCCTAGGAAAAGAATGGCGCAGGCCCACCTAGAAGAGAAGTCAAGACAAAGGCAGAGGAGAGATGGCCAGCAGGGAACCACAGAAAAACTCAGGAAAGAAACCCTCCCCAGATGTGTCAGACCCCCAGAGATGGAATGATAGTTAAAGTGAGAATTGTCCTTACCTTGAGAGAGTAGCATCTAGAAAAAGAGGACAAAGGAAAGTATTGTTTATGAGAGAAGTTTAGATGCATAAATAGAAAAAGCCAACTATATCCATTTTTAATCCTCAAGGCTTCCAGCCTAAAACAGTCTCGTGTTCACA
This sequence comes from Vulpes lagopus, assembly GCF_018345385.1. Classification (NCBI taxonomy): domain Eukaryota; kingdom Metazoa; phylum Chordata; class Mammalia; order Carnivora; family Canidae; genus Vulpes; species Vulpes lagopus. The sequence continues at coordinate 11,345,263 of NC_054826.1, read as the reverse complement.
TAAAGTGCCAAAAATATGCTATTAAATTTCAGAGTTGTAAAAGAAAATCAAAATTGTGATGAATATCTTGGATTGAACATTCTAATTACTGAAATGCATCTATGATAATAATTTAAATTTTCCCTATATATAATTTTATCTAAGAGTGGGCAGCAAAGTCCTGCAAATGACCTCACGAACTATATTTTGAAGGGGCAATGGTTATTAAAAATAAATTTGCATTTTGGATTCCTCAGAAGTTGTTGTCAACCTCCAGGTTACATAAGAAAATGGAAAACTTTTCTTACATAAGCAAATTCAGTCTTCTGCTCACTACTGTGCAAGGCGGGAGGGGGGGGTTGTTCTTTGACAAAGTTATGACCTCAGTGCCACCTGCCAGATTCCTGCTGCAGACACTCTAGTGCATGTTGGAAATATTATATAGAGGCTCATTTTCAGCTAAGGTCAAGGGAGAAGCGAGATTTCCCCTCCTTCCTTCTTTATTGGTGAATGTCTAAAGTTAAGTCTTCTATTTGCTTTAATGTATGGATTTGGAGATATCTTCCATGGTGAGATGCAGTTACATTTAAGCAATCTGGCAAGTTGAAGCTTAAACGTTGCTCGAAGAGTCCTTCTAAATATGTCCCCAAGCAGATTTAAAGCTGTTGCTTTCAATTGTATTTTGTTTTTAATTTCTTTTTTTATGCGCTCCACTTGCTGCTTTACCAAATCACCTGAAAACTTACCCTTATGTGTACATAAACCTGGCACTGGTGCCATTTAATTGCTGTTCAAGAAAACCGAATCATCTGGATTTTCATCTGCATTTCTGCTTTCACTAGATGCTCACCAATTTCAGCATCTTCTCTGCAAGAGTCTTTATGATAGGTCTCATGTAAGAATTGCACATATTTTGAAGATATATGGATATTATGTATCTCTAGGAGCTACCATCAGTTGAACAACTTCCCATACAAGTGGGCATCTGTTGTTAATGAGCTCTGCTGTTTTGGGATTGCTATTTGCAAAGTAACATATTTAACATTTCTACTGGTCAAGCTGTCTTTCAACACTGTAATGGCAACTACTACATCTTGTGTGAACATTTTGTATAAATATGACAGGATACTTACAAAAATCTTTTCCATGTTATGAGGTTTGTGTAGGGCTTAAAAAATCCTGAAGATAGACTGTTTACTGTTGGCGTATAACATTAGTTTTATTTTCTATTTTGCTGTGATATAATGGTTTTATGAACACATAATTGAAGTGTGTACATAAAACAACATAGCACATGCTTTTGATACTTGAATTTATCTCAGCCCTTATCATATTTATCTCATTGTCATGATAGTTCACTGACTTTCCATCCTATAAATATTTTGTGATCATATTGCCATGCTGTTAGTTGAGTAACACTCTGAAGTCTCTCATCAAACAAGTGAGACAGAAACTCAAGCTAATCACAAATCCATGATAGTGTCAAATCATAAAAAGTCTCATTTTACATTTCCTAATACCTCATGTGTAATAAATTTAAGTGGCATAATTTATTATACAACCAACGTTATATAGTAGTACACAACTTTGTGTACTACTTCAGTAATTTGAACAAAATTAGGGTAGCACAAAATAATGAAGAAAAAAACAAAAAAAAATAATGAAGAAAAAATGCCCTAATAATGGAAAACTTTTGAAGGAGGAGCTTTTTTTAGCTTTATCAAAACAAAAATGAGTAAGACTTTTCCATACTAAAAGCTGTAGAGCATTTGAAATGATATGGCCTTTTCTTTTTTTTTTTTTTAATTTTATTTATTTATTTATTTATGATAGTCACACACACACACACAGAGAGGCAAAGACATAGGCAGAGGGAGAAGCAGGCTCCATGCCCCGGGAGCCCGACGTGGGATTGGATCCTGGGTCTCCAGGATCGCTCCCTGGGCCAAAGGCAGGCGCTAAACCGCTGCGCCACCCAGGGATCCCTTGGCCTTTTCTTTCTTTATCCATCCCTCCCTTCTTTCCTTCCTTCTTTTTCTTAATAAACTGTACCATTGGTTTGTGTTTTCCAAAGTCTTCCAGATATCCATGAGTGTCTAAAGAATTTTTTTTTATAATATGGGTATATATTATGATTACCAGGCATAATTCCTCAAATATAGAGTATTCACATTAACACATACGGCTTACACATGTTACAATATTCCTTGATAATTGATTGATTGATTTCTAACTTTTATGTTTGTGCTATTTTTGATGTCCCATTTCTATACCTCTTTATTTTATTTTATTTGTTTTATTTTATTTTATTTTTAAAAGATTTTATTTATTCATGAGAGACACATGGAGAGAGGCAGAGACACCAGCAGAGGGAGAAGCAGGCTCCCTTTGGGGAGCCCCATGCAGGATCAATCTTGGGACTGGGTATCATGACCTAAGCCAAAGGCAGACGCTCAACCACTGAGCGATCCTGGTGCCCCAAATAGCTCTTTATTTTAGATCAAGAATTATACCTTTCTCTCTGTTATCTTTCTCACATACTTTTTTACAAAAGCTAATTCTCTGTGCTTTTAAATATCATTTCAAGAAAGTACTTATTTCTTAATAATCATTCAGGATGAAGAGGTGCAATAGACTCTTGCTTCCAACTCCTGTAATTTGTCTGCATTTTAAAAATACTAGGGGCTAATATATTTCCTTTCAATAAAAACCAATGTCACCTTGTTTTTCTATAGAACCATTAAAAGGTCTCTATCAGCATCTTTACCAAAGGTGCTTCCCTGTCCTTGTAATTTGTGCTTCAAATACTTTGCTGATTGTGCATTCACTCAGGTGATATTTTGAGTCTCATTTATAGTAGATCTTTGAGTGTCCTTTATGCCTTTATACCAGATGTAAATCTATTTTGCCCCTAAAAGTGAAACATTTGAGAAATGTTGAACCCACACTCCTATAGTTCTCTTCCACATTTTTGTTGCACTGTGCCTCTGGGGAAGGGAAGATACACTTATATTTTATATTTATATACAAATTTACTTATATATATTTGTAAATATTTATGTAAATAGTTAAGAAGCATAAAAATGTAGGTAAACTAGATCTCTAGGTTTTTAAGAAATTTTTATTTCATTAGAAGAGACAGACAAAAATAATCAGACAAGCTCAGACCAATATGTACATGCTGTAGAGCAGTAGTAAGTACTTTGAGGGGATATGAAGCTGAGAGGACAATAAATAGTGACAGAATTGCTATTTTTTAGTAGAACTGACAAAGTAGCCCTCTCAGATGAAGTGACTATCGGAAAAAAAGAACTGACGAAGGGAGAGGAATAAGCTACATAAACATTTGAGGGATCAGCATGCCAAGTACAAGGACTCACAGGTTCAAAGCCCTGAGTTAGGAGCATGTTTACAAACATGTTCAGGAAATACAAGGATAAGGTGGATGGGAACTGGTAAAGTAATAACAACAGGAGTTTAAATCACAAAGGTAGCTAGAACAGAGGTGTAGGGCAATGCTTCCTGAATTTATAAAAATTTATTTTAAGATTTATTCATTCATTTGATGGGGGAGGAACAGAGGGAGAGAGAGAATCTCCCGCAGACTCCCCACAGGGCCAGGAACCTGATCCCATGACGGCCCCCCCTCCCGAGATGATAACTCCAGCCAAAATCAAGAGTCCAATGCTTAATGGTCTGCTACTTCCTGTTCTTCTTGAACTGGTCATGCTCTTGGTAGTGCTTATGACGGATGTGTGTGCATGTGGGTGTGTGTGCATGTATACATATATTAGGGGATCAGATCATACATAGGGGATCAAAATGCGACATACCAAAATATGTCACTTACTTTGAGCTGAAAGCGTATGAGATTCAATGGATGAAGAAAGAAGCCTTCTCAGATCTTCCCTTATCTGACAGAAAGAAGTAGTTTTGGGGATATGAGGACTACCATAAATCCCCTTTTCTGGGACAGTTTTATGGCCACGATGAAGATGGAAAGTTGGCCTCAAGATGAACCTCATGAGCCAATCTTACTGTTAGTTTCTGCCCATATAATTAGCTTTTCATAGTTTGCTACCTTGGAAGCCTAAAACCTTTTCTTTTGTCACTTCTCTATACATTTATTGTTTTTCATTTAGATGCTATATGAGCCAAATTTCTAACCACCCCTTTGACTTCCTGCTTGTGCAGCCACCATATATGTTAATGAGCTCCCTCTGTTTTTTCTCTTGTAAATCGCTCTTTTGTCAGTCTGATTTGTAGGGGACCAGCCAGAGAAATTAGGAGGTTAGAGGAAAAAGGGCTTTTTCTCCTTTACAATGTATTTTTAATTTTGCCATCTTTAAATAGAAATTCTAGATTGTTTAGCCTATGTGTGCATAGTGTTTTTTCAAAGGCAATATACTGTCCTAACAGCATTATGAAAGAAAAAATGAATATAACTTATAAAAATATATATTTCAATATAAAGGCACAACTGTACTTTATAAGACAACAAAGTTGTGGGATGCTTGTCTTCATATATAGAATTAATGTGATTGTTGCAGCTAGCTGTACAGCTGGTGGCCTAAGGTGGCAACTCAACACTACAGACACTTTTGATTACAGTAATGTGATTGTTAAAAAAAGTGAATGATGCTTGGCAAAGTTCTGATGAAAATGCAGCCCTGACCTCACTTGATTTACCTAATTTTTATAATCTCAGGAATGGGACAATAATTTAAATGTAAATGTAAATACATTTCCACTTAAGTGTAAAGTAGAACTAGAGTTTAGACAAGACAGTACAAAATGCTGAGACATGCAGGGCAATTTCTTGTTGTGTAGTATTGTTTTTGAATTTCAGAATGCCTTGCTTTCTATTCTTTTAAAATATGGTTGAGTCACAGTCAGTGGGATAACCGAAGAACTGAAAATTTTCCAAAATTCTTCCTTGGATTTTGGTAAAGATCTTAATTTTACTCTAAGTGTAATGGGAAATCACTCTAGTCTTTAGATGGAAAGTGACATGATCAGATTAATATTTTAAAAGATTGTTCTGTTGATAAAATGTTAAGCTTCAGGGTGTGAAAATTAAAAACCACAATCAAATCAAATAATTTTATTTACATATTTTTATTACGTTTTATTATTTTACTCTTGATGTTTCAAAATAATATATTACTTCAGGACAAATACTGAATGCATTAAAACAAAACAAAGCAAAACAACTTATTCCTTGTTCTGTTAACAAAACCCAGTTATCAGGCTTGAAAGTTATGGTAGGGAATTTCAGTTTCAAAATGTTAAAAAGATAAGGAAAGTCGGGGAAATAGTACAAAACTGAACATTTGGAGTTGTTATTCATGAGTTCTAAATAGTGTCTGTATTATTAACCACTGTGTAAAAGTGGGTAGCTACTCCTCCACACTCATAAATGTGAAACTAAAATTGTATTCCACCTCTGAATGACCTCACATTAAACACTGCATCTTTGGGATAACACAGTTTCCTTTCTCATTTCAAGAAAATACAGCAATGAACCAGAAGAATAGGCAACATTTTGGATTAAAAGTGAGCTTCTGTTTATCCTCTCCCTGTCTGTTTGTATCTTCTGATACAAGTTTTTCCACCCCATAATTCATCCTAAGAGTAAGCTGACCAGGGTAGCCAGGAAGACTACTCAAATCAAAGAGATATGTGGTCCCAAAGGAGACAGTACTTCTCTCTGAACCTTATATCATACTCAGTTGATTCAAAAAATGGTAGTTTAAGGGAGATGTTTTTTTCCTAGACCCAATTCATCAAATATATTAGAAAACTTTTCACACTAAAAAACTGTGTGTAGCAATAAATCACTCAATAGTATCTGTAAGAGAGGAAAAGAAAAGCTTCTTTAATTGTTTCAGCAGTTAAATCAGTCAAGAAGGACATACCAATTTAGGAATTTTGACAGTCAAATCTTACTTATGAACCATCTGCTAAGTTCACCATCAAGTTTATCATTAATGCTATATGTGAAAGCATGTGATTGGATGTTAACATACAAATGTAAACATATACTAAGATTAGTAAAAATGAGGGAACAGAATCAAACAATATTACATGTATAGTGTTGAAGGAAGTATGGTGTTTCATTTAAAAGCAGGGACTTGAGTCTGGCTATCTGGATGTAAGTGTTAGATCCATCACCAACCAGATATGTTACCTCAAGCAAGTCATTTTTTTCTCTTCTACATCTAGTTTTTTCTATCTGTAAAGGGATTTCTAACTATGTATTTGTTGTGAGAAGCAAATCAAATAATCCATGCACTGAAAATACTTAAAGTGCATAGGATGCATAGGAATCTACAAATAAAGACTTGACATTCCTGATATAATTTAGAGAATGAGGTGTATTTATGTTTTGATTTAGGAAAGAAGAACATTTTGATGTATATAACTATGTATCTATGAGTGAGGACATATAATTATGTACTATATTGTACTTACCAGATATTTTTTTCCTATTGTATCGTGAACTGTGATAATTAAATTTAAATTTATCTCTTTCAAAGTGGAAAAGTTCACATACATGAGATTTAATCTTTCTGCAGAATAAGCAGCTTCTTTTGTCACAACAGGGATTACGGGCCAGATGTATGTGTTGACAGCACTGGGATTCTTAAACTTGCACACGTGGCTTGAGTTCATGCCCTTTTATGAATTTCCTAATATTTAAAGCCAAAAAACAATGGCTATTGTCAAGTTTATAGTAACAATTCTAAAAAGTACGAGTGAAATTGAGGAAGAAAAATTAGAGTTGAGAAGCAGACAAACTGAAGAAATTTTGGAGATTATTTCAAAAGAAGAACACCTCTGCCTTCACTCAAACCATTCAAACAAATTAGTCAAATGACCTATAGGATATTTGACTAACAATTCAAATAATTGCCTCTATTTTTACTTCAAATGTAATAGAGACATCTTTGGTAAAACATAATTTCCAGAGAAGGCAGCATAAATGAAGAAATTCAAACATATCCGCATACATGAGACAAACTGTGACTCTAAATTTAGACAGTAACAAGCATGCATTAGAGATTCTCTTTAAAAAAAGAGAATGGTAAAAAAAAAAATAATTATAAGGTGAGACACTTTTATTAAAGCTGACAATTTATGAAGGAACCCCCCCCCAAAGCAAGGACACTGCAAAATATTAATCGTAAATGTTTTATTAATATTAAAAGTAATACTATTGCCCTGACCCTTAAACAAAGGCAAAGAAGACATAGCTCTTGGATTCAAGTTGCTTCTAATGTTGGGAAGAAATGAAGAATTATAAGAACATTGGTGAGTGTTGAAAGAGAGGTGTATATATGGGGCTAAGAAGAACATTGGTGAAGGAAGAGTTTGGTGGGGAATAGGAATTAAAGAAGAAATGAGGTGAGAGAAGGAACATTTAACTTGAATTTTGAAGATGCACAGGTATTCCTCAGGACTCTTGGGAGACATGCATTATAAGCAGAGGACATAGGAGGAAAAATATTTGGAAGTCTGCAGTGATAATTGGGGGATTACATTAGTCTGAAATGAATAGATGATACCTTTATGGAGTGGAAGGGCAGAGGTTGATAGAAAAAGAAAATATAAATATACCTTGCCTTAACATTTCTTACTAAGAGACATTAGTAACCTAATGCCACAATTTTAAACCTTTTTCCAGGGCAATGCTCTCCCACTTCCTGATGATAAAACTTCCCTTCAGTCTCTTTAATAACTACCTCCCACTCAATTGCCTAACGGGCACCCCATTAATAAAAGACAACATATTTAATTTTTAAAAGATAAGACTCCTAATGCAATTCTTGGGAGGCATACGTATTGCCTTCAATCATTTGAAATTTAAAAAAAAAATCATTTGAAATTATACAGGGTTGATAGATGCTTCTTTACTGAAATACATTTTGATAGGCAACGATATATAAAAGATGCTAGAGATAAGGACGTTTCTAGCAAGGGAATGAAACCAACACTGTTAGTAGGGAAAGTTAGCCTTGCTTCTTCCATTTGATGTCTGGGCCTTATTGTGTTCCCTAGTAGAACTTAGGAGAGACTCTGCCATTTTTTTCTTTTAGTTCATTCACACATATGATTTTTCTACCTGATTTAAACTAAACCTCATTTACAAAGTTAAATGCCATCTAATATCATGGCAGTCACCATAGAAAACGGTATGGGGGTTCCTCAAAAAGTTAAAAATAGAACTACCTTATAATCCAGCAACCATACCACTGGATATTTATCCAAAGTAATTCAAAGGGATATGTGCACCCTTATGTTTAGACCAGCATTAGTTATAGTAGCCAAGATATGGGGGCAGCCCAGGTGTTTCATCAACTGATGAAAGTATAAAGATGGGACATATAGATCTAGATATCTAGATATTTATACACCAGAATATTATTTAGCCCTAAAAAAGAATGAAATTTTTGCCCTTTGCAACAACATGGATGGAGCTAGAGTATTATGCTTAGCGAAGTCAGTCAGTCAAAGATAAAAACCATGTGATTTCACTGATGTGGAATTTAAGAAACCAAACAAAGTGGGGGGGAAAGTAAGAAGATGTGAGAGATCAAGAAACAGAAAATCTTTAAAAAAAAATAAAATGTGCCTTGGTGCAGAGAGTAGGTAAAGTCAGTAAGCATTTTGCGGGATTAAAAGTCATTTTAGAAATAAATAAATAAATAAATAAATAAATAAATAAATAAATAAATAAATAAATAAATATCATTTTAGGAACACTAATTTCAATTTATCCTAATTAAATATTCACTGGTTGGCTGAATGAAAACTTTAAGTGTTGTTTTATAAAGTTATGAGACAGGCTTGCATTTGGGTCTTGGCTACGTCACTAACCAGTTCTGTGACCCTAGGTCAGTTATTTAGTTCTCTGTGAGTCAATTTCCTCATCTGTAAAATGGGTATAATAATCCTTACCGCTTCTCAGCGAGGATAAAATGAGACACCATTTAACTATAAATGACATTTAACTATAGAGAACAAACTGATGGTTAAGGAGGTGAGTGGGGGGATGCGTAAATAGATGATGAAGATTAAGGAGTGCATGTGTTGTGATGAGCACCAGGTGTTGCATGGAAGTGCTGAAGTAACTATACACCTGAAACTAATATTACACTGTATGTTTTAACTACCTGGAATTAAAATGAAAAGTTTTTTTAAAAAAAATTTCTGGCAGAAAAGACATACCAAATAATTTGAATCGGCATTAAAATAAATGGTGTTTTCTTTTCAGAGTCAAGTTAGCCCATGAATGCAGGAAAAATCCAAACCTGCTATTACATTATTAGAACCATAAAAACACTAACTACTCATCAAAGCTGTGGATTTTTTTATGGGGGAGGATGTGAAGACTACCCTATTATTTTTTTCATGATTGTTAACACCCATTTTATGTTATTTGTCTCTCAAATGTTTAAGAAGTTATTGTGCTTCCCACTCATTTGCGTAGCACTTACTGTCCAGTACCTACAATGTAAGTTATTATTTTTTCTCTGAGTAATATTCTCATCTGTTCATGCTGATACAGTTGTCAGCAGCAACAATAGCAGCAGGAATTGCCATGATATTCTAGAAACTCTTATAAAGATAAAAGTGTCTGAAAGTCTCAAGGAAAGGGCTGAGGATTCCCTCTTCAGTTACCATTTACCCAGATACACATTTGGCAAAATTTGTTGGGTGCTTACTATGTGTCTGGTGACTTCTTTGGGTAGTGGGAATGCAAATCTGAATGAGCCAGAGTCATTGTTTCAGAGACACTCACCAAAGCCCCCCAGCAGCCCCTCCACAGAGTATGTATATACCTGCACTTGAAGCTGCTAAGGCCGTTGATGCCTCTTCCCTTGTCATTAGGGTTAGCCACTAGCTTTTGGCAAGCCCTTTCACTCCCATTTCAGAGTTGATGATGAAAATCCAGTTGAGACTAGAATGTCATTAAACACGAACACCTTCCCTATAAATTCATGTTTTACTGGGAAAGATATTTACTGGTGGTGGTGACACAATGAAATATTTCTAGGGCAAGAATCTAAAATTGCAGTGTAGACCATGATCGAGTTCTCATGGCTTTAAAGCAGAGTTTTGAAATGTCTAAAACCAGATTAAGTGAATTTTACTATGATCATTTTATTTGTGTGAGGATAACTGGTCTCTGTATACATCCTACCTTAATGTCAAACCCATACATGTACATATTAGATTTTATATAAATATAAAAAAGTATCTTTTGTACTTCAAAACTTAAAAGTCAAATGTGTATGACATACATATAAATGTATTCTATGGCTATGTGTATGTTATACTGCATAAAGTAAACGGCTCCAAAAAACCCATAAATGTAAGGAAATAATTGCTGTAGTCTTTAATATAACATCTGATGCTTTTTTCAGATCTTTGAGATAACTTTATTTGCCACATGAAAACAACTTACAACAATTGTTCTATATATTACTAAATGTCAAATATTTAAAAGAATGTGTGTAGTTTAATAAAAGTCCATTAAACGAGCTCATGCTTAACCTTCTCTCAATGCTTTAATAAAATCGCATTCCATAAGGGACAGAAGATTTTTATCACCCAGGTAAAAGTGGAACCTGAAAGCTATTGAACATTGCAGATTTCCCACTGTATCATAATTATAGAAACACCTGTGTTAAATAACTCTGAGTTGATCCACTCTAAAAATATAGAGTGCTTAATAATCCTGCAAAGCAAACACATTGCCAACAAGCCACAGGTGTTCACCACAGGAAGCCGTAAAAAACGTGATGATGAAGGATGTGATGACATTTCCCAACCCATAATATATATATATCCCAAAATGAACTTATGCATGTATAATTGAATTGGTTTTTAAAATTTGTTAATGTGGCATTTAAGTTATTTTTTTAAAATAAAAAGCAATACAATTTCCAAAATGTACATGATATATTAGTCTCTGAAATTGGATGCAAAGGGATAAAATGAAGCTAAGAATCAGAGATTTAATTTAAAAAAAAAAACTTTTATCCACAATAACACTTGAATTGCCTATGTCCTTCACTGAATCTACAGTTGTATGCAGATAAGTAATTACATGAATTAATCTTCATTATAATAAAACACAGCTTTTGAATTATCTTAATTCAAGTAACAGTCTTCAGATAGACTGTTTATTGCAATAAAAATTTATAATGTTTCACCTAAGATTTTGTTATGTTCACATGAAAAGTTAAATCTATAGGGGGCCATAATCAAATTGCCCCGTATTTCTTTAACATGTACACTAATCTTTCAACTTAATTCCATTCAGCATAAAATAGCACTCAGTAAGGCATTTTCCAAGCTTTATTAATGCCTTCCAGACCTTGATGTTTAGTTAAACTCAACACTTGATTATGTTGGAAGGCTGATGGAAGGCTACAGAAGCATGGATAATTGAAAGTAGTAGGTAATTCAGAAAATTGCTATGCACTCAAATGCACATACACAGAAACACACTCTTGCATGGTTATTCAAATATATCCTCCCGCTTCCAGTCCTATAAGTAAATGATCCAAAGCGGTTGAGAAGAGAGAAGTGGTTTCTGCCAGAGTGCGCGCAGAAAATAAAATATATGTGCCGCCATCTGACCAAACACAAAAAAGAAGTATGTCTCCTTTCTGCTTCTAGAACCTAACTGATGATTTTGTTTCTATGTAGGTAGTTCAAACCTTTCTCTTTAGGTCATTTCTTTTTTTTTTTTTAAGGTTTTATTTATTTATTCATGAGACACACACACACACACACAGAGAGAGAGAGAGAGAGAGAGAGAGAGAGAGGTAGAGACAGAGGCAGAAGGAGAAGCAGGCTCCATGCAGGGAGCCCGATGTGGGACTCGATCCCAGGACTACAGGATCGTGCCCTAGGCTGAAGGCAGACACTTAACCATGGAGCCACCCAAGTGTCCCTGCATCAGTTCTAAGGTGGTCCAGTTGTAATGCCAAATCATTATTAGTCTAAAGAGAGAATATAGATTAAAGTTACATATGTTTGACTGGTAGATCTGACTGGTAGACAAGGGTCAGTGTAATGGACTATAGATCAGAAATGGAAATAAATCCTAAATTTGACATTTTTGACATAAAATACAGTATCAAGGATATTTGCTTAACTACTTCCAAAGAAACCAAATGCCAGTGGTGTAAATAAAATAGAAGTTTACTTCTCATTGATGTTAAGCACAACCTGCCAAGAGTGGCAAGGTGTCAGGTTTCTTTGCTCCATAAAGCCAGGTAGGCATCCAGGCTTTTGTATGTTCTTGTTCAAGCATCCACTGCCAGTCTTCTGGTAAAAAACATACCCACTTCTCAGCCCACAGAGGGAGAGAGAAGAGGAAATAGAAGACAAACAGTTTGCTTTCAATGAAGATGCTCTAGAAGAAGCCAATGTTGTAGTTTCTGGAACTTAAGCACATGTTCTAGGCTGAATGCAATGCAAGCTGTGAATATAATTACCACTTGGGGCTCATTTATCCAACTAAAACTTAGGAATTCAAGGACGAAAGTGATTATTTGAAGATAATTATAATCATTTCCAGAAGAGAGAACAAGGAAAAAAAGATAACCATAAATTATAATGAAAATAACCAGGATCTGTTTCTTCTTTCCTTTTTGTCTCATAAATGGTTGAAATCGGGTAAGATTCTGAGGAAAGAAAGTGAGACTAGCACCATTGATTGTAAGAAGCTTCCCACACAATGATTCTGGGAGTTTTGGAAGTTCTCATCTTCCCTGTTGAGACAGTAATCATAATTATTTCTTACAAGTGAGGTACTATATTCTGAAAAAAATTTTTTTTGAATTCCATATTAAGTGGGAAGTCAGAGCTTAAAGGGTAATGTTTACAGTAATGTTCATATTTTCCAGTGTTCTCTAAAATATGTCTTCTCAATTCCTAAGTCTCATGAGACAGTCTATGGGAAAATTATATATATATATATTTTTTTTGTCAAATAGGCTTGGGAGACATTGTACACTGTATCTCCACTTGGATGATTATAAAATAAATTAGAATACTAATAGATATTGCTACACATAGTAAAGAAAACTTAAAGGTCTTTATTCCAAATACATTTCAGAAAATTGATTTAATTCAAACTCCTTATTTTGCAAGGGAGTACAACAAACAAGAATCAAGCATTTATATACCTTAATGAGAACTAGATAAGTCAATTAACCTACTATTGACAATTGTATTGATTTAATCCAGGGGTCAGCAAACTGGTTCCTGGGCCAAACCAAGCCCAGTGTCTGTTTTTATAAATAAGATGCTATGGGAAAACAGTTGCACTCACTCACTTACATGTTGTCTGTGGCTCATTTCTTATTGCAATAGCAAAGATGTGTAGTTGCAACAGAGACCATATGGGCCACAAAGCCTAAAATATTTACTGCCGGGCTTTTTAAAAAAAAAAAAAAAAAAAAAATTGTTGACTCCTGATTTAATTCACTCAGAAACACCATATAACCTAAATATGAGTCAGTATCCCTAGTACCCCAGTGTATCACAGGCCTACTTATAGAAGAAAGCCAATTTGATATGAAATTGAATTAAGCTCAGAAAAACCTTTTGGAGACAGTAATTATTCTTATCTCAACCTAAGTGGTTTTTTCACAAAACTTATTGGTGAGCAATTGAGCTGAATAATAGCTACGATATCTCAACTGGGTTTTGTCTGTTACTTGAAAACCACTGAACTCCAGTGATGCATTATGTTAAGCATTGTTGATAAGGAGACAAATGGGGCATAGTACCAGCTTTTGACCAGCTCACTGTCCAGCAGAAAAGATAGAAAAGAAATCCATCAATTACTATATGGTGACAAGATCTCTAATAGCATTTACCAAACTCTATATAAGAGAAAGGGATGCCGCAGTATTTAAGTGTAGTCTTTTTTTTCCCTTTTTATCTCTCACAGTTCCCTGTCATATATATGTCGGGCACCTTTGTATTTACTTTATATATGTTAATTCATATACTCATCACAACTATAAATATTAGTACTTCTCAGTCTGAGAAGATATAGATTAAAGGAAGAAAAAAAAAAAAAGAATTTTACTCAGAACAGAATGTGCCAGAACACAGTGAAAGAAAGGTGCTGAAACAGAAAAAGTGTTTTGCATATTAAGTATTTCATGTAAATGAAATCATATCTTTTGTTCCAAATGCAATTTCAAGAAGGATGGGACACAGGAGTGTATGAACCAGCTCGGGAGGGCATCTCGTCTAGAAGATTGTATCACAATCAGAAGAAGGTTAAAAAAAAATCGAGTACCAGATGGCAGATATTGAAGTAAGATAAATTCAGAGACTATTCTTAATATCATTATTTTGGTTTAGTCCAGTTCGATTTTTTAGCATCAGATGTGGTGAAATCATATTGTGAAATTTCTGAGTGGCTCCATGATGGTTTGAATTACTTCACAAAATTCCTTTTGGTGTCTGATTCATTCAAACTGTCTGGTTTATGTACAAGCTGGCATTATTAAAAATAGTTTGAATAAAATAATGGTTTAAGAAATTATATTTTATACACATACTTGATATGGATAGAGTGGCATTGATAAAATAACAATAAAATGATCTAAGAGATTATTCAGTCCAGTATCTTCATGGACTCAGAGAAGTTGGGCATGTTTTATAATGTCATGCAACTAATTCCATTATTACAACTTCTAAAATATTAGAAAAACCTTGTAGTGTGGTATATGACTTACATTAATAAGTTACAATACAAAGCTGTTTTTTACTGAAAGAGTATTTGTATATTTAAAATGTGACTTTGGGGCACCTGGTTAGCTCATTGAGTTAGTGTCCAACTCTTGGTTTGGCTCAGGTCATGATTTCAGGGTTGTAAGATGGGAGTCCCATGTTGGGTTTTGCACTCAGCTGAGTGTCTTCATGAGATTTTCCCCCCTCCTTCTACCCCTCCCTCACTTGTATATGGGACCACTTGTGTTCTCTCTTTCAAGTAAATAAATAAAATGTGACTTCTATCATAATAAACTATATCTAGTTTTGTAGCTAGTATTTTTGAATAGCATTCAAAAGACACTTCTAATACTGCCAATAAAGCATGTTTTCAGGACATTATAATGTATTTGTTGAAAGTTTCACTGTTACATTCTTTAGGATAAGACTTAATCAAAAAATGCCATTGGAAAAGAACCCAGCTTGTTAAAAATATTAAAATATAGAGTCAACAGACATAGAGATAAATGTTTAATTTTGGAGAAGCAATCTCTCAAATGTATAAATATGAAATAAAAACCAGTGCCAGTTATAAGCATAAGCAAACACGTCTAGTTATCATAGTAAAAACGAGTTTTGCAAAACAATTTGTTGTTAGGAAAGTAATTGAACACTGGAATCAATAAATATTTGCATGGTATGTGGAAAACCAGACACAATATTTCTGTTGTACTTTGGATTAAGTACAACTGGACTAAAGAATTATGTCTGATTCTGAACTCCAAAATTGATTAAAGAAAAAATTTATGAGATAGGATGGAATGGATATGTAGCTTACTCAATAGCATAAGTGGGAATATCCTTGCAGGAAAGCCAGGTTAAATAGCAGTATACGGTAATATTTATTTTAATGCTTATGCATTATAAACCTTGAGAGCAAATGGGAGAGTTAACCTGCAGCCTGAAGAACATAAATTCATTAAAAAGAAGCAAATAATAAACACTGGATTAATTAGTAACATTAGTAAAAAGAAACAGGATCAATAAAAAGATTCACTTTCCCAACTTCTGTGTTGAAAAACTAGGATTGGTATATCTGTCTGGGATCACATCTAGTCTAGAGCATCTGTGATTCTAAGATGGCTAGAGACACAATGAATAGTGATGTAGCAAACAGGGGTAAACCAAGACATCTGTCATTAGGAAGATCACCTCAGACCTAAACTTTGTCAATAGGTTGTAGTTTTTCTGAGAGGGAAAAACGTAATTAATACTCATCTTCCATTGTTTGGTGGCCAAAACAAGTATTCTAGAACATGACTGAGTCTAAGTCCCCACTCTTCATTTTATGAATTTTGTTACCTTGGGAGAGTCAATTAATCTCTCCATACCTCATTTTTAACACTTTTAAAATGAGAATAATGAGGAAATCTGTCATGATATATTCCAAACCAACTTTTAGATTTCTTAGAAGACAGACATAGATTAAGCCTTACAAGTAAAATATCTCTGTTGGTATATACATAATAGACCTCTCGGTCAATGCTTGTTTTTATAAACTGAACTGGTAGTATAAAAAAAAAGAAAAGAAAAGTTATTTTCCTAAACTATATTCTAAAACTTTAGTGCTGCTTATGTATTTATAAAATATCCCTTGGTTATATTAGTATTAAAACCCATAAAAGATATTCTGAATGAAAGTATAGACAAGAGTGTGTATGATGGGCACATGTAAAGTGCATGGACTCTTCTAACTTCTTATAGTACCATTTATTACGTTCTAAAGCAGAGCAGAGGTACCCAGCTATCTCATTTATTATTTTTTTTTATTTTAAAAGCTAATAAAATTGAAAAAAAATCCAAAACAGAAGAAATAACATCCCTCTGCTTAGTGCTACCTAAATTTTCTTCTCTTCTTTCTCAAGAAGTCAACTGCCAAGACTGATGACTCTGTTGTGTACTCTCAGTTATAAAACTGGGCTTACCTGATTTAAAAACCCAGTAGCTTCTCACTGAGGGAAATCCTGCCTGCAGGAATAAAAATCAGGCAGTCTGGATGCCCAAGCCTCTTAAAGGAATGGTATAACTGAAAAATTGGTAAATGATTCACTTAAATTCATAGTCATCCTTCAAAAATATTCTGAAATTATTTGAAACTGGTGGACAAACATGCAGGTAGCCAGGGTCCACAGAGGTATTACGAGAAATCAAAATGGCTTAAACACCTTGCCACCAAGAGACAGTGGCAGTTTACTCCTTGAATGATATGGAATTATGACTTAGAGCTGGGTGCCTTCATGGGATTTCGGCATGAGTGAGGCTTGTCCCAGCTAGTAGGACTGCTTTCTCAGAAAACATTATTTTGCTGTTCCAGAACTCAAAAATTATTGTGCCTTTACCTCCATTAAGACAACTCATATACAGACCTTTTGCCTGGTGGTGTATTTCTTTCAGTTACATCATTATAATTGGTCTTACAAAACTACCGCTCTTCTAAGAGAAGAGAGAAAAAGCTACTAAAATTGGTAATTTGGACTCCATGTGGAGTATTTATGTCATAGATCCAAAGCATGCGTGCCCTTCTAAGAAAGTTCTTGCTGCTAATAATGCTCTTATCTCCTGGGGCGCCTTGGTGGCTCAGTCTGTTAAGCATCTGCCTTCAGCTCAGGTCATGATCTTGAGGTCCTGGAATCTAGCCCCACGTTGGGCTCCCTGTTCAGCAGGAGGTCGGCTTCCCCTTCTGCTCTTCCCCCTTCTCATGCTAGCTCATGCCCCTCCCCCCAATAAATAAATCTTTAAAAAATTGCTCTCATCTCCATCTTCCAATTTTTCTGAATCATTGAACCAACCAATCTATCTGGGGTCCACTAGGAGACTCTTGTCTATTGTTCCTCTGTCCCTTTCATGTCTCTAGCAAAAGCCCCTTTCCTTAGACCTAAGATACATATTAACAGGTTCACCCCTCTACAAAGTCAGGCTCCTTATTGCTTTCAAAGTTGCAGCAATTAACATGAAATACATGCTAAAAGAGTGTGGAATTTCTTTGATTCTAACTTACCCATGCTATTTATTACTAAATATCTTGGAAAACAAAATAAACCCTCCTGTGTTTGCATCGGAAAAAATAAATAAATAAATAAATAAATAAATAAATAAATAAATAAATAAATAAATATCTTGGAAAACAGTCAAGACTTTTGCTATGTTACAATGTTGCCAAAAAAGTTAGTAAATATAATGAATAAAAGCTGGTTAAAGTGTTGTATTTGTCCAGTACCTGACTGATGAAGCATGTCTTATTTTTATTTCTTAACCAAATAAATGATGTGATAAAAAGTAACTGATGGCGGAGAGCAAACCACTTCCTCATACTATATGTTTGGTCATCTCACTTTGCTATGAACTAGTAATCTTTCATATATTTTTGGGCTAGGTACTTTTATGGTGTGAAACTGTGAATTAGTTTTTACAATTTATCTTCATTTTCTATCTATGTTCCTGAGTGTCCATTTAACTGTGCCTGTCTGAGTCCCAGTTCCTGAACAGATAGCAACATGAGAATTCTGTATTTTTCCATTCATTGTGGATTTCTACAAAAACCTTCAAGGAGATTCAGTTCATCTATATCACATCCATGACTCACTCAGCTCTGATCTTTCAGGATTGTTCTTTCTATTACAGACTTTCTGACTAAAAGATAATTCAGTTTACAGTGTTGATTCTGACAGAAGAAAACATGAATTATTTCTTTAGTTTCATAAAAGCAACGCTTCTGGAGAATGGGATACACATAAATATATTACACTCATGACATTTTAAAGCCTTAGGAATTAGAGCAGGTTTTATGACTAGGTCAGGTAGAAATGATATTAAAATATTTTTCAGTCATTTATAGTATTTTTAGGTTAAAAAGTGCCTTTGCAAACAGCAATAAAAAATGAAATGTTAACCATTTAGGACAGAAATTTGTCAGCAATACTGAAAGAAGTAGAAAAGAACATAGCCTCATAATTAAATAATTTCACTTCTGGAAATAGAGCCTAAGAAAATACCCCCCCTCCAAACACACACACACACACACACACACACACACACACACACACACACATACACGGATCTCTTGCATTCTAATAAATGTATGATTAATACATAAAGTCTCTGGAACTCCAAGTAACATGTAGAAATGGTGAATAAATATTAAAGTATAATAAAATTCACGACCATGCTCAAAGGATGACAAATTTCTCTATAGTCCAATGGTGGAAAAGAATCTTCACAACGTTATATGAGGGATAATTTCATGAGACTCAGGAATTTCAGATGGACTATTGGGGCCATTCGATTCCACTGTGGTAACTAGGACCAAGTTTCCCATTACTTCACTGATGATTAAGAGAGGCCCATCATTTTATATCAGGATCCAGAGCAGTTTCCTGTGCTCCCTTAAAAATGAAGAGACAAACTCTGACAGCTTCCTGGAGTTGCCACTTTTATAAGAGATGTCACCAAGGTAGAAAGAACTAAGAGAAGGCCACACGTTAGAACTTGCACCAAGGTATTCACTGGTTCAGTGAAAAGATCTATGGTATTAATCACATGACCTGAAAGCAGAAAACCTCGCTCTCATTGAGGAATGTACAAGACTGGGGTGAAGTGGCAGTTGGCCATAGTGACCATAACTAGGGAAACACATACACACAGAGAGAGAAAGAATGAGAAGGAAAGGGAGAGGGAGGGACGGAGGAAGGAGGGGAATGGAAGGAAAAAGACAAAGACTCTCATTCAAAATGAATATACCACAGAGCCTTTTTAAAGAAAGATTTATCTATTTATTTTGGAGACATAGAGTGAGAGAGAGTGAGTGAGGGGAGGGGCAGAGGGCGAGAATCCTCAGCAGACACCCCGTTGAGCATGGAGTATGATGGGGGCTCAATCCCAAGACCCGTGAGCTCATGACCTGAGCTGAAACCAAGAGTCCCACACTTAACTGATGTCACCACTTAGGTGCCCCAGAATCTTTTACCCCAAAGAACTTGAAGAAACTACCAGCTAAGGTCCAATTATTGTCAGTTTACCTCAAAATAAGTGTTAAGTGATAGATCACTCCAAAAATAATTTAAAATAAGTACGTTTAATTTCCTCATAGTGATAAAGGAATAAATAGCATACGTTAAAATGATAAACTATAATATGGAAATAGATATTAATAAAAAACCAGATATTTATTTAAAAAACATCAAAGGGCTGACTGGATGGCTCACTGAGATAAGGGTCTGCCTTTGGCTCAGGTTATGATCTCGGGGTCCTGAGATGAAGCCCCACATCATGCTATCTGCTCAGCAGGGGGCTGCTGCTCCCTATCCCTCTGCCCATCCCCTGCTTTTGTTCATTCTCTCTCTCTTTCAAATAAATAAATAAAAACTTAAGCTATGAAAAATATTATTAAAAATTATATCAATGAATATTAGATAATATCACAATATTTGGGCTTAATTCTAGAAATGACTCAGAGAAAGAAATATGGAAATAGTAGTAATTAATTTACCCATAAATATGCACAAAATGCAAAGCAATACAAGAATAAATGATCTATTTAGAGCCTCCAAAAAAGCTCCAGAAGTCAAGATTGGATCACATATTAGAATTGCAATATTTGAGGAAATAATAAGGTTTTTCCACAACTGAAGTAAAACTGGCTGAAAACTCAATGAAGACTGAATAAGATAAATAAAAATAAGCTAACGGAAATAAACTGTTAAAAATCACAAAATGTCCAAAGGATTGCAATCACCTCAAATTGGTAGTTTTAGATTCAACCTTTTTTTTTTTTTTTTGCTGTTTACTTGATTTACATATAAAATAAACCAATAGTAAATAATGCACTGAAAACTATAAAATGCTAAGTCAAACAAAAGCTGATGAAAAGAAAGCACAGACATAGGACAGTGCATTTGTCACCAAAAATATTGCGGTTGTAACAAATTACCACAAACAGTGTCTTAAAGCATCACAGGTGGATCACTTTACAGGTCTGGAAGGCAGAAGTCTGAAATCACTCAAATTCTTTCTAAAAACTGGGGAGAATCTGTTTCTTTGCCTTTTTTTCAGCTTCCAGAGGCTACCTGTATTCCATGGCGCAAGGTCTCTTACTGCACAAAGCACATTATCCCAATCTTTACTTCTGTCATAACATGACCTTTTCCTCTGTGATTCCTTTTTCATGCCTGAATAATCCAGAAAAGTCTCTCCACAAGATTAGACTTAACCACATCTGTAAAGAAAGTCTCTCTTGCTACTAGAGAAAGTAATAATCACTGATTCCAAAGATTAGGATGTGGGCAATATTTGGGGGCCACTATTCAGCTAACACTGGCAGACAACGAATAAGGGCACTTATTTTTGGAGAAATATAATTCTTGTATAAA
Source organism: Vulpes lagopus (assembly GCF_018345385.1). NCBI lineage: Eukaryota > Metazoa > Chordata > Mammalia > Carnivora > Canidae > Vulpes > Vulpes lagopus. The sequence goes on along the minus strand of NC_054826.1, from coordinate 11,324,108 downwards.
GAAACTTATAAATTCTATTTGCATCAAGATCTGAATATAATTTTTCAAAAGCATGACAGTTTGGGAGAGTAAATTCTAAAAAAAAATAACACAACACTGAAGACAATGGGGATTGTATGTTATGAAGACTTAGAAATGTATAGTAATTATGATACAAGCAAAGAAATATTGCTTGCTAATTGGTATAGGGAAATATGTCTTAATTTGGAAAAACACACATTAGACATTTACAACAGAAAATAAACTTCAGATAAAGGAGAAACACAAAAAAGGGGGTCGAGGTGAGTGCTTGGGTAGCTCAAGCCATTACCCCTCCGACTGTAGAGTTTAGTTTAGGTCATGATCCCAGGGTCCTGAAATTAAACCTCGTGTAGGGCTCTGCATGGAGTGTGGAGCCTGGTTAGGATTCTCTCCCTCCCTCTCCCCTGCCCTACTCATTTGCATGCTCACTCTCTCTCTCATCCTGTCTCAAAAAAAAAAAAAAAAAAAAAAAGGAAAAGAAAGAAAGAAACTGCAGAGGGCCAGAGTTAGAGGGAGAAGTGCAACAAGGGCCCCAACCCCGGAGCCTGGGATCACGACATGAGCTGAAGGTAGATGCTTAATGGACTGAGCCACCCAGGTGCCCAAAATATTAAAATTCTTAATATCTGAGCAGAAAAAAATAATTCTTATTGGGTTAAGCAATGCAAAAAATAATAAGTAAACTACTGTCTGGCATAAGATATTTGTCACGTAATTTTGTGCAGCTCTAAAAGTGATGCTGCTGAACATCAGACACTTCATTTATAACACCTGTGGTCTGGAGCAAAATTAGATGAACTAGAAAGTATCCATTTTAAGGATGATTTAAAAATGTAGACAAAACTGTGATTTTGGACTGTTATTAATACTTATTAAAATAAGTCAGTTAGGTATGCCTGGGTGGCTCAGTGGTTTGGCACCTGCCTTCCGCCCAGGGCGTGATCCTGGAGACCGGGGATTGATCCGACATAGGGCTCCCCGCATGGAGCCTGCTTCTCTCTCTGCCTGTGTCTCTGCCTCTCTCTCTGTGTGTCTCTTATGAATAACTAAATAAAATCTTTTAAAAAATAAAGTAGTTAATAAGGAGTTCTGAAGATACTGCTTTGATATTAAGACATATAATTAATGCATGTATTTATAAAATAGGTAAATTTTACTTTCCAATCTAATTTCCTGACACAGACAAATGTCATGTGTTATATAGGGAATTAATTATAGGATCACCAAATTTTAATTACTTTTTTGTCTTTGGCAATGCTCTTTTTGTTGAAAATTTTCTAGAACTTTTACATACTCTTATCAACATAAAACGTTATTTTAATAAACTTCAAAAAAACTTATGACTGTGATAATTGAAAAATTTTTATGTTTTAGTATTAACTTGTAAGATACACGTCAATATGGAAAGTTGAGTCTGAAAACTGTTACTTTTAAGAAAGGAAATACTAATGCTAGGGAACTTGATTTTAATTGATTCATTTTACTGTTTTGTCTCACTTGGCAAATTAAATACTGCTGTATCCATAAAAATCAATTTAATCAAGTCCATTGATGAGGTAGCTGGCTTCAAAATCTTACTAATGGAAATTAACCCTATTCTCATTCTTCTTTAAACATAGAGGAGAGCAGGTTATCACTCTCATGGTTTATTTGCATGAAAATATGCATTTCTTGTTTTGATAATCTTGTAATAAGTTGATTTTTTACAGTGATTATATAGGGGGAGAAAGCATTCCATACCATATTTTAAAATGTGTTAAAATGAAGAATGTTTCTGAAATGAACATTTATTATCTCAAGAGCCAGGGCCAATTGAGCTTTTTAGAAAATTAATATATTCTGTACTAAAACAAAAAAGCTTATAAACCTGTCTGTGGTAAAAAAAAAAAAAAAAAAAAAAAAAAAAGCATTGGTATTTTTTTTTTTTAAAGAGGAATTTTATCCTTTTGAAGTATTCAGAGGTTAAAAAATCATCTGCAAGGAATTAATTACAAGTGACAATAAAAGATGATTAACATTTTGGTGGCGTTGGAGAACTCATTTACCTCAGAAATAAGCACTATGACTTCACGGACAGAAGCCGTGTTTGAATTTGACGTAGTCCATCCAAGTATGCAATTTGAAGTTCTTTCTTTAAGGACAAACTATTAGGTGAGGTGAATTTGTAAATTAACTTTTAAAAAATATCCAAAAACTGTCTTTCTAGTGCTTCCTTCCCCCTCCCCTCCCCTCCTCCCCCTTTCTTCCACTTCCCTTCCCTTCCCTCTCTCTCCCCTCTTTCTTTTAATTTTTGCTTGAGTGAATCCAGAAACATTTTTTTAATTGAATCATTACATTTGGGCCCATAGTTCCAAATCATATTACACTCATTAAACTTTATGAGAAACGGTCAATAGATGACTTCTTCAGTATGTGATGGTTGTTCTAGGACCTGTGCTTTCCCATGTAAATTTTACAATCAGTTTGTCGGTATCTACCAAATAGCTTGCTGAGACATTGATTTGAATTGGGTTGAATCTGGTGATCAAATTGAGAAGAAATAACATTTTCACAACAAGGAGTTCTCTAATTCATGAACATAGATCTCAGCTCCTGTTTGTCTTCTTTAGTTTCATTCATTATTTTATAATTTCTATTACATACAGATTGTGTAAATATTTTTATGTTTTTACCTAAGTACTCAGTTTTTTTTAGTGTTATTACAGATAGTAGTTTTTTTTTTAATTCAAAGTTCCAATTGTTTATTGCTGGAATATAGGAAAGTGATTGACTTGTGATTTGATGACTTTGTATTTCAACTTTCTATCTGCAAACTTTCCCACTGCATACTTGCTTATTAGCTTCAAATGATTTTTGTAGAATCTTTGGGGTTTTCTATACATACAGTCTTGTGTTTGAACAAAAATACTTATTTTTTTTTCAAATCTATTATTTTCATGTCTTACTTCATTTACTAAGACATCCAGGACAACGTTGAATAAGAATGGTGGGAAAGGATATCCTGGCCCTGTTCCTAATTTAAGCAGGAAATTGTCCCACTTTCTCACCATTAAGTATGAGGTTGGATGTAGATTTTTTTTGTATATATTATTAGGTTAAGGTAGCTCATCTCTGTTACTTATTTTCTGAACTCATTTACATGAGTTCTTATCATGAATAAATGTTTATTGAATGCTTGTTCTGTAGCTATTGGCATAATCATGTTTTATCTTATTCCATCTGCTATTATAAGGAATTACACTGATTGCTTAATAAATGTTAAATAGCTTTGCTTTCCTGGAAATAACCTCACTTGGTCATGATATATCTTTATATATTGCCAGATGAGAGTCATTAATATTTTAAGAATTTTCCATCAATGTCCATGAGAAATATGTTTGATATTTTCTTCAGTTGTAGTATTTTTTTTTCAGATTCTGTTATTAGGTTAATGGTGGTCTCACAAAATTAGTTGGGAAGTGCTACCTTTGCTTCTAATTTTCAAAGGATCCTGTGGGCAAGTGGTATCATTTCTTTCTGGAATATTTGATAGAATTCACCAGGAAAACCATGTGGTTTTGGTGCTTTCTTTTTTGAATATTTATCAATTATTGATCCAAGTTTCTTTAATAGATATGGGTCCATTTATATCATCTATTTCTTTTTGTGGGAACTTGGTCCTCTGTGTCTTTCAAGGATATGGTCAGTTTCATGTAAGTTATCAAAATTATTGGCATAGACTTGAATGTGTAATTTCCTTCAGTATCCTTTTAATGTCTATTCAATCAGTATCAATAAACCCTTTCTTAATTCTGATATTGGTAATTTGTGTTTTTTCTCCTTATTTTTTGGCTAGGCTGGCTAGTGGTTCATTCATTTGATCTTTTTAGTGAACAACCTTTAGTTTTGTTGGTTTTCTCTATCATTTTTATGGTTTCAATTTAATTCTTCTCAAATTTTCATTAGTTCTTAAAAGGGGAAATAACACTTTCTGTCTACTATACACCAGCACACTTCTGACACCAAATACATGAGGGTTTTCCTATGCCAGTCAATTCTCCAACTCTTCAGACACCAAGTCCTACAATTCAATTCAATTCTAACACTACCTTCTTGGGGCTATTATCAGATCTCACAGGTTGAGGGCCCAGGTCTACAAAACTGCCCCTCACTTCAGATAACAATCTCAAGTCCAGGCCTCTGGTACTTCTGAGTGACTAGTTTTAAATCAAAGTTCCTATTGTCTCCACTTCAGGTTTGGTAATTTGCTAGAATGGCTGACAGAACTCAGGAAAACATTTAACTTACTAGGGTGCAGGTTTATGGTAAAAGAATACAGCTGAGGGGGCCCCTTGGTAACTCAGTTGGATAGGCACCCAACTCTTGATTTCAGCTCAAGTCATGATCTCAGGGTTGTGAGATCGATCCCCACATTGGCCCACTGTGGAGCCTGCTTAAGATTCTCTCTCTCCCTATGTCTCTTGTTCCTGTCTCTGTCTCTTTCACTCTCTCTCCCCTTCTCAAAAAAACAAAACAAAACAAAAAAAAGAATATAACTCAGGAGCATACAGATAGAAGGGATGTATATGCCAAGGTATGGGGAAGGTGTACAAAGCTTCCGCACCCTGTTCAGGTGTGCCACTCTCCCAGCACCTCTATGTGCTGGTTAAATTATTGGCTACTGATAACTGAACTCCTTTTCCAGCCTGTCTTTACTCCCCTTAGTCCTGGAGTGGGGCTGCAAGTTCTAACTTTCTAATCACTGGTTGTTTCCATGTGCCACCAGCTTCCATCCTTAGGGGTTTCCCAAAAGTCACCTCATTAACACAAACTGAAGGAGGTGTGTTATGAACAACAGATATTCCTCTTTTACCTATTCCTCTTGAGCTATTTTGAGACCTGGGAACAAAACTCCAAAACTATAAAAGGTGTTTCTGTCACCTTTGCTCTTATCATTTAGGAAATTCTAATGGCTGAGAATAAAGACTCAAAATGGAGACATATTCATTTAATGTAATTAAGTTTCCCTCTAATAACTGCTTTTACTTTCTCCACAAAGTAAAATTTGTCCACTTTTGACAAATTGCATTTTCATACTTATTTAATTTAAAGAATTTTAAAAGTTCTCTTGAAACCTCTGACCCATTGATGATTTAGAATCATGCTGTTTAGGTTCCAAATATTTGGGGTGAAAATTCCAGCTATTTTTGGCGCTATTTGTCATTATTGTTATTGTTCAACTTCTTGACTTCCAATTTAATTCCATTTAGTTTGAAAGCATACTTAACATGGTTTATATTCTTGTAAATCTTTAAGGTGTACTCTATGACACAGATTATAGCCTATTTTGGTTGAGTGATCCACATGAGCTTAAAAAAGAAGATATGTTTCTCTTTGTGCATTCTGTAAATATTAATCAGATCAAATTGCATTTTATACCATCTGTAGGCCTACAGACTTTTTACCTGCTTCATCTATAGATTACTGATAGAGAGGTTTTGGTGTTTCCAACTATTTCAGTAGATTTTTCTATTTTTGTTATCATTATACCAGTTTTTATCTCAGGTATTTTGCTGCTCCTTTAAGGGCATACATGTTTAAATGTTTGTATTTTTTTGGAAATTTGAACCATTGATTATTATGTGACAGTGCACCTCTTTATGTTTTTGATAGTTTTCCTTTTAACAAAATCTGCTCTGTCTTAAATGAATATAGTTACTTTAATTTTCTTTTTTATTAGTGTTAGCATGGTATATATTTCTGTGTTCTCTTTTAACCTATCTGAATTTTTATATTTAAACTGAGTTACTTGTAGATGGCATATATTTGTTCTGTTTTTTTTTTTTTAATTCTCTATGATAATTCCTCTTATTTTGTATATTTAGGATATTCACACTTAAAGTAATTAATATTATTGGATTATTATCTACCAGGTCTGAAACTTACATTCATTCTGTTTCTTTTTCTCCCCACCCCACACAACTTTTTAACCTTTTCTGACTTTAATGGAGCATTTCATATAACCACATTTTCTCTCTTCCATGAGCTCATCAATCATACTTAAAAAAAAAGTAGTTTCCCTAGAATTACAATATACATTTTTAAGTTGATCTTAGTTATATTAACTTCTCTATCTGATTATTCCAATGTGTGTCTTATCTGATTCAATTTTTTATGAGGAGTTTGTCTTCTCACACTTTTTTTTCTTGCCCTTTTTCACACCTCGTAAGTTTTTGTTAAAATCCGTATGTGTTGTATGGGACATTAAAAAGTAAGATAAATGACCCTTTAATATGATGTCAGTTAATCTGTCCAGGAGTTTCACTGTTTGCTTGTCAGAGCTTGTTGCTGGAGATTAGGTACCAGGCTTCTAATCCTTCTAGTGTTTTTATTTTTATCTCTTCTTCTCCTGATGTTGGGATTCCACGTACACTTCTCCAAGAGATTATTTATTTCTCCTTTTTTTTCAGACATAATCCACTGCTATTAGGCTGAATGAAGCCTTGTTGGCTTGGTTATAAAATGTGGGATGAGAGGAGCACTCTGTGGTTTTCTGATTAATTCCCAATCTTTTAACCCTGTGATTTAGTTCTGTTAACCTTCACAAATATTTCTCTAGGGATACAGCTTTTTTTTTCCTGCTATTTCATACTCCCTTCTCTAGAGAGAGCATTTTGACCTATTTTCTTGAAGTTTGCCCCCTGTTACTGTTTTTACCCTTTAGATGACATAGAATGCCAGAAGAAGCACTGTGTAGGGAGAGGTTCCATTCTCTCATTTGGGATAAGATTTCTGAATTTCTGGCAAAGCACTTTTCCTAGGGAGGACACCCATGTTTTAGAAAAACACTAGGCATGTTTCACAATGATCCATCTTCTTTCCATGCCAGGGACAAGAAAAAAAAATCTTTCTTGGATCCTCACCATAAAATCTCCTGGCTTTCTACAAAGAACCCATGAGACTGTGAAGGTTCACCTAAGAACCTGGGAGTTCTTGCTCAAGCTAATCCACACTTTGCCTCCAGTATTAATAAAAATTACCATGTAATTGGTCTCACCAGTTTATGGATTCAGGTATGTCTGCTATGGAAAAGCAGACCTCAATTACAGTAGTAACACTCTGAATTTGCCTGTCTCTCTAGATTTCAGAGTGGCATTTTTGCCCTGTGGCCTCTGCTCTGTGATGGGTAGAAGAAAAGTGATTGATTTTTAGTAGTTGAATTTTAGTACCAAGTACATCTCATATTGAACATGCTAAGTACCTCAAATTCCTGAGCCTCTTGAATTTCTCTCACAAGCAGAGATTTATATCTTGGTTTTTCCCTTATATAGTGTGTGCTAGTTTGATTTTCACTCATCCATCTGCTTTACATCTGAAAAACCTTGACATCCTTATTTCCTTTAGTACTTGTGGACTTGGAGTTTTTTCTTTCTCTTTCTTTACATTTAATGAGATTTCACTGGTAAGGATTAGCCAACATGTGTCTACTCTTCCATATTTTGTGAATTTGTCTCTTTTCCGTATTTATTTAATTGTTGAAGGTAAATCAATTAAGTTTAAATTAAATTTCGTTCCTTGCCTTATTGTGCTTATGGTAATTATGATGACAAATGGATGAGAAAAAGGGTAAATATTATATTGAATTAAACGGACTTGACTCTTGAAACTTTATGCTTCTTCTTAATCTTAATTTAAAAACCCTGGATGGGCTACTTCTTTCCTTATCTCCATATACAGTCTTAATCAGGTTCTATAGATTTTCAATCTGCAGACATTCATTTCATAGATTCATAGACTTCAATCATATAATCAACTTTGTTTCCACTGACGATGATGATATGTCTCTTCTAGCTGATACTGCCTTTCTAACTTCCATCAGTCAAGAGATTCTATAAACTGAATAGAAGGGTATTAAATATTAGAAAATATTGAATTTGAAACCTTTATGAATCTTTGGAATCTGCCTCAGTCACAGAAAACTACTTCACTAAAGGTCACACCCTTCCTGGGGCAGTCTGCATCTGATAACTGAGCGACACTGGGGTATTGAGATCCAGATACCTTGACCAGGTATAGGATAATTATGATAAGAAATAGTCACTCCAGAACTCTCTGTGGGGTTATCTGTTATGGAATGAATTTCGTTGCTCCTCATTATTCAGATGGTGAAATCCTAACCTCCAAGAGGATGGAGTTAGGAAGTGAGGCCTTCGGTAGGTTTATTAGGTCATAGGTGTGGGGTCCTCATGAATAGGATTAGTGCCCTTGAAAAAGAGACCCTTAGAGACCCCTCTCGCCCTATCCGCCATGTCAGCATACAATTAAAAACAGCCTTTGCCCCCCAGAAGAACCGGAGCATGCTGGCACTCTGATATTGGAGTTTTAGAACTTCAGAACTGTGAGAAATAAATTTCTGTTTTTTATAAGCCATCCATCTATGATATTCTGTTATAGCAGCCTATGCTGACTAACACATTGGATAAGGCATTGTGGAGCCTGAATCAGTTTGATTTCTCTCTTGCCCAGTCCTGCATTACTGACTTTCTTTCAAAAGCGTTGCTCCCTTAGAAGACAACTTATACCCCAAACTCAGTATTCAGCATTTGCTGAGAAGCCAACTTGTGACAATAACAAAAATCGGTTAAAACCAGGAAAATTTCTAAATATTTGTTTTCACAATGTTATCTTGGCACAAGTTGCATTGGAGAAGCAGTTTCTTACACACTGTAGCAGCATCACATTTACCTTCAAAGGACAGATGAACTCTGGGGCTAATGACAAAAGTACTCGTGCAAAAGACAAAGGGTCAGTTCTATACTATCTTTTATTACATTTGTGTTTGTATAATAAGTATTTTCACCAAACCAATCTCTTAACTAGAATCTGTGTAAGCCACTTCAATGTTGTGTGTTGGTTTAGCAGCTAAAATTTAGCCTAAATTAGAAAAAAAGGTCAAAAACTTGACTTAATTGGGCACAATTACGTTGAAAATACACAGCTGAACAAGAGTACCATGTTTCACTTTTCCTTGGGATACCTGTTCCCCCGGGATAATGAAAGCAGAGTACATGAGAAGTGTAGCCTGAATTGTAGTTTACATTACTGTTACTATGTGCCCTTCATTTCTTCCCTTTTCAGGACAACATACACGCATAAAAGTCTTAACATTTATTCCAACACCATATTTATCATTTTTTTTTATTTTTTTTTTCCAACACCATATTTAAATATGTTGCGTATCTCCTGGAATGTATTCATCCCCAATTGAATACCACTAACTAGATGAAAGGTCCATGAAGAGGGAAACTGGTATGTATCGTGTTTGCTGGTATTTTAAGTTCCTCACATAGTATGTGACACAACATGCAATAATATGTGTACATACATATGTCCATGCATGTGTATGTATATATACATGCATCATATTTGAAAGAGACATAAAAATGTAATGATTCATAAAACCTTTTAAAAATATAGAACTTGGGCAGCCCAGGTGGCTCAGTGGCTTGGCACCGCCTTCAGCTCCCGGTGTGATCCTGGAGACCCGGGATTGAGTCCCAGGTCAGCCTCCCTGCATGGAGCCTGCTTTTCCCTCTGCCTGTCTCTCTCTCTCTCTCTCTCTCTCTGTGTGTGTGTGTCTCTTGCGAAAAAATAGATAAAATCTTAAAATATATATGTGTATATATATGTATATACATATATACATATATATAACTTATTCTGTGAAAAAAGGTGAGTTCTCATCAGCTTTCTTGTGAGCTTTTTAAAAAAGTTTTCAGCCATAATTAACTGTTCCTTCCTCCAGAGCTCCCTCTACCCTGCTTTTTTCCCATATTAATAAACCTATTTAATTTGATGCCATCCATTCTTTATATGGTTAGCTCTCCACTCTTCTGTGAACACCTTGAAAGCCATGTCTTTATATTAACTGCCAAACCCTAGTGCCTAGCAAAGAGCCTGGAAATGTAAGAACGTTTCATGAGTCTGTTGAATATAATTTAATGTACATGAACTTCTTTATCCAAATAAGCTAAATTATTAGCGTAAGATATAAAAGGGTTTAAAGATTTTTGCCTAAAATGAAAAGCACAAAACCAAACACATATAATACTTGTAGAGTAGATGGATTTAGCTGATTATTTTTGTCTCTGACACTGTCAACAAAAGCAAATTAAGAAAATACAAAGGAACGTTAATAAATCTTGGCTGTTTTTATGCAATATTAGGTTTTTCCTCCACAGCTGAATGATTTGTGACAATGGGAATCCACAGTAAGGTTTTGTAAGTAGCATTACTTCTTTGAATGATCTCTAACTGTTAGCATGATGTTTCCTTTTTCTTCATTATACTTCCAAATTCAAGCTAAGGTCTGGAAAAGAAACTTAAATAGATAGTAAATAAAATAAGGAAAGATTAAAAAAAATATTTATGGGGAAGAAAAGCAGCTGGAAATACTGATGTCTTTCTGTCCTCCCTACCAGACTGTCAAACTCCGTGTTAGTTTGCCTCTTCCTTATCTTTGTTCTCTTCTTTCAAGGTTAGTTATTTCCTTAATCATACTCTAGTAGCATCTGTTTGTTGTTTACCTATGTATATGGAACTTTGCTATTTCTCTTTCTTTTAATGACCACTATCTTTAAGTGATTGAAATACAGATTTTTGAAAATAAGCCCTGTTCTCTCACCAGCTGATAAGCTCCTTATGAATAATTTAGACCCTGGAACTACCTTAGATGTGGAGAGACTATAACTTACTATGGACACTCTCATATTACCCATGTGTAAATTGAAACACATTGAATGTGGAAGCAATCATCATCATAATATGATTGTTATAAAAAATCATTACCTTTCATGCTGGAAATGTCATTTAAATGTCAGTTTGGAAAATATAGAAATCCACCATGGGCCCTAACTACACGCTGCTTAATTCACCTATTTTGGATGAAGTGACATTATACTAACCAGCCATCATCTTGTCACTAAATATTTTCTTGATTGAGTAAATGGCTGGAATATGCACAATTTATCAACTAAACTATTTCAATTATTCCTTTTTATTCTCAACTTGTAAGACCAGCTGTGCAAACTGCAATAATAACAACAAGAGAAGTAAAGTACCAGAGGAAATATGCATTTTCACGGGTCCTATCTGGTTATGCAGAGTAGTGAGGTTTAGCTATTTTAGAACTTTGCCTACTTGAAGTTCAACTTTATAACTTCTCTTCCCTAGTAAAATGTAGGATGAAAAAGTCTCCAGAACAGTTAGGTGAATGAAATGTCAGGAGAAAATGAAGAATCTTTGCTATTGGAACCCTTCTGTTAAATCTCTAGAAATAATTTGATTTTTAAAGGCAAGTTGAATTTAGTGACTCATTAAATAATGAAGCATGCAAATAACTTTAGAGGGAAGAAAGTATTGTCCACTTCTTAATAGTCCCCAAAATACCGTATAAGACTTCCAAAAGTTTTATCCTCATAGTCTTTCACGCCGGAAATAAACATATCTCCCAAAGAAGTCCAGCTTGCGTGGTATTTAATGAAGTAAATAAGACTCTATTGCATGCAATTTCAGTGGAGACACATTAACAGCTCTGGAGGGGAGAGATAACACGGTGCCATTAACAATGAGTTCTTACAGCTACAAGCAATTTAACTAAAGGAAACCACATGCTTTACAACTGGTCTGCCTTACAACTAAATCTAAATCCCATGTGATCTCTCCACTCATATAAATTAGTCCATATCATGAAACAGAAGATTACAAAGGAATTGTCATTTTTTTAAAAGATATTAGGATTTAGAGGGCTGTGAAGAAAAGGTACAGTTATTAGTGGAATATCAGTGTCTACATTTCTTTGGCACATTCCCAAGATAAGGCCCCCACTCTGCTCTCTTACCAGAAGTCACTGGAAACTACTATAGAAAATGAATATAACTGTGAAGAAGGATGCCATTATGAAGTCACTACAGGGCATGCAGGGACTCTCAGTGATCTTTCTTCATATCCCAGCAGCAACCGGTTTTATCTTCCATTGCAGGGAGAGGATACTGAAGAATTTCACCATTTCTCCCAAAGTGTTTATGTCTCCTCTATCCTTGGCCTCATCTTCAAATTCATGGAGAGTTGAGACTAGCAAGTACAAGTTCTTCAAGTTTATTATACCTGTCATCCTCCATCCCTACCATAACCTCTGCAGGCTCACAAATCCTGTCCTTCCTCTTTCTCTAATCCAGTGGTTCTCAAACTTTATTGTGCAACAAAGTCATCTGAAGGGTTTTTTAAACACAGAATGTTGGGCTCTAAGCCCAGACTTCTTTTTCAGTAGGTCTGGGGTTGGGCTTGAAATTTTTCATTTCTAAAAATTTCCAAGGAGATGCTGATGCTGCTGGTTAGGGGAACACTTTGAGAATCACATGTCTAAGAAAAAGATGTGAACTTCATCTTATCCAAGTTTAATTTTACCACTGCTTTGCATTACAACCCATTTTATCTTATTTCAATCAATTATTCCCTCACATTTTTATTCAATTTATCCTTCATAATATAATTATCTTTAAATATCTCCTGTTTGGGAGACCCGCTGATGGCCATGTGTCTATTGAGCTAGTGGCCACGTATTTTTAATATATCCACTTTACTATCCAACACTCACCTCTTAGTGCAGTGCATTCTTGTCTTTAAATCATGCTATTTTTCCAAATCTTTTTTATAGATTTAACAATGATTTCCTAATAACCATATTAAAAAATTATTAACTTCTTCAACCTTGGCCATTTCGATTCCTTTCTCATCTTGAAACTTTACTGTGTCTTCTCTGCTACCACTCATGTCTTGCCATATTTCTCTGTGCTTCTGATTTTTCTCACTTTTCTCAAATCCACTTCCGTCTTAGTCTGTCTGGGCTGCTATAAAAGAAAACTATAGACTGGGTGACTTATAAATAACAGAAATTATTTCTCACACTTTTGGAGCCTGGGAAGTCTAAGACTAAAGTGCCAACAGATTCGATGTCTGCTGAGAGCCTGCTTCCTACTTCATAGATACTGTCTTTTTTCTCTACTCTCACATAGTGGAAAGGGGAACATCCTGGGGCTTTATAAAGCCACAAATCCCATTCATGAGGCTCCATCCTAATGATCTAATCACCTTCCAAAAGTCCTACCTCTTAATACTGTTTTAGTGGTTAGGATTTCAACTCCTAATTCAATTCATATGAATTTTGAAGGGACATAGATACTCAGTCCATTCCAATTCCCCTGCCTCTGTTTTGCTGGTGTGTATTAGAATTATCTTATTATCATTTTTATCATCAATCCATGCATATACTAGGTGGGTTAACTCATTCATACCCACAGGTTTAGCAGATACTTACATCCTTGTGAATCTAACATCTGCCTCTGAACCTTAGAGCCCTCTCGGGAAGTTCAGATCTATACAACCAAATTCCTATTGGACATGACTACCCAGATGTACTTTAAACTCCATGAGAACAGAAGAAGATGGTAATTTTGTTTTTACCTGCCAATCATTTAGTACGTATTAATCTTCATTAGAAGCATCTCCACGTAATGACTTATGCAGTAAGAAATTTAGGATTTCTGCTCTTACTGTCAGTCAACAAAACCTCCCAGTGCTGCTCAAACTCTTGCTATCGTTTGGCTCCTACATTCAACTGCCTCCAAATCACACTGCTATATTGCTGCCTGTGCAAAATTTCTGAAACAAACTCTGATTGTTTTCAATCCCCTGTGCAAAACCTTTCCTAGGATCCTCCCTCTAAATAAGATTCAAAAGGTCTGCCTACATGTCTAAACTTAATACCTGTCTCCTCTCTGAGAGTTTATATCCTCACCTCCCAATTTAATTGCAGCTAACCAAAGATAATGTGTTACTTTTTATTCTTTTTGATATTAGAGCCAATTGGAATTTTTTACATTCTTTTTTAAGCTACATTGACATTTTCCTGTGAAGTTTACTCTCCTCCTCAAATAATATACTTTAAATGTTCTGTAGAAAATACTGTACCACTTGGTAATTTTTGAAAGTTGGATTATTCTCCTGGACTTGTTTCTTTATGTCAAGAATTTTGAGCTTTATGTTTTATGTCCTTAGAGTGTACTAGATTGTCTGGTAGATAATAATTGCTCAACAGATATTTATTGAAGTGAACTCAGATTTAATAAAATATAAAACCATTTGAAAATGAAAGGGTCTATAAGGCTAGTGCTTCTTGGACCCAAGAGAGATAAATATCAACATAAAGATTTAATGCAATTATTCATAGCAATTTAACTCATAATAATTAAACACTGGAAATAAAGTGCCAACTTGTAGAACAATAAATAAAAGTGGAATATCTCAACAATAGAAAGAAGTGAACTATTGTTAGACCCAACATGGATGCATCTCAAAAGAAAAATACTATGATCTAAAGGAGCTAGTCACAGAATAATATATATTCTACAATTCCATTTACATTAACTTCTAGAACAAAAGGGGCCCAAGGAAACCTTTCAGGGTGATAGAAATGTTCTGGATCTTGATTGTGTGGCAATTTATGCATTTGTCTGTCAAACTTGAGGGTCTGTACACAAAAAATGGATATATTTTATTGTATGTAAATTATAACTAGATTTTGTTTATGATTCACATAGAAACCTGACTTTATTTTTTACTTATTATTTTTTAAAGATTTTATTTATTGGACAGAGAGAGAGAGAGGGAGCACAAGCAGCCAAAGCTGCAGACTCTGTGCTCAACAGGGAGCCCAATGTGGGGGTTGACCCCAGGCCCCTGGGATCATGACCTGAGCTGAAGGTAGATGCTTAACAAACTGAGCCACCCAGGTGCCTCTATAAGCCTGGTTTTAGATTCAGTGCTTCAAGGTCAAATTCCATAAAAATAAGGCTAGGAATATGCATGCACAGAGATCTAGATGAAAGGTAATATAAAATGATAAGAATTGGGATCCCTGGGTGGCGCAGCGGTTTGGCGCCTGCCTTTGGCCCAGGGCGCGATCCTGGAGACCCGGGATCGAATCCCACGTCGGGCTCCCGGTGCATGGAGCCTGCTTCTCCCTCTGCCTGTGTCTCTGCCTCTCTCTCTATCTCTCTGTGACTATCATAAATAAATAAAAATTAAAAAAAAAATTAAAAAAAAAATAAAAAAAATAAAATGATAAGAATTGTGTTAAATCGGAGATTGCATGCTGTACCTAAAATTTTTCAAAATATTATTAAATATTTGTCTAGCCAAAAAAAAAAAAATAATAACAACTCCTTGATAGAGTCTGTCCATGGGAATTGGTTGGTAACTCCTACATTAGATTAAATAATAGTTTTTGCAAGATAAGGCTGAAATAATAATCATATAATTAAGTTAATTTATTACAATAAAGATGAAAAGTAAATTTTACCTTTTATTATTTCTTACAGTAAAATAGTTCTGCTATAAATTGACCTGGTGAAATTAATAGTGAGTTCAAAAGTATAAACTATTTTCTGGAAAAATATAGCCAGTCCATGTGAGGTGAATTAATTATTTCCATATATAGAGGTGTGTGTGTGAGAGACAGAGAGAGAGAGAGAGAGAGAAAGAAGAAGAAGGTAGAGAGGAAGAGAAAGAGAGAGAGATGGAAAGACTAAGAGCAAAAGGGGAGATATATGTATGTATGTATGTGTATACACACACACACACACACACACACGCATACACACTTTCACACCAAGAACATATATTTCTATAAATGGCCTTTTGCAAAAATCATTAGGCTACAAAACTTCAATTTAGCTGGCAAAACACTTGGTAAATAAGCTAAAGAGACTTGGAGCTTTCTTGAATTAACTGCCGTTGAGGTGGTCTTCAGTGTCTGTTCCATCAAAACGTTTTTAAAGACGTCAGTGTCAGGTTACTAAATCTGAGATTTCTGATAACAGAGGAATCTTGGATTAAATAGGCATTTTGCCATGAAGCCAGTGTTATCAGTTCAGAGGTTCATGACTAGGTTATCAAGATGGACACAGAAACCTGAAGTTCAAGTTGTCAAACTGTAGTGATAATCGGCAGCAGCAGAATAAACATTAGGGAACAGATTCACATAGAGAGACAGAGCAAACCTGTAGAGACAGGTCATCACCCGAACAGCAGATTGCCGCAAAGGCCTGATTTCTGTGTGTCTCCCACTGGGAGTCTTCCTCATTAGCAGATCTTCACTTGCAGATTAGTGAGGTCTTGGGATGCCTGGGTGGCTCAGCACTTGAGCGTGAGCCTTTGGCTCAGAGCGTGATCCCGGGATCAGGGATTGAGTCCCACATTGGGCTCCTTTCAGGAAGCCTGCTTCTCCCTCTGCCTGTGTCTCTGCCTCTCTCTCTCTCACCCTCTCTCTCTCTCTCTCTCTCTCTTATGAATAAATAAATACAAATCTTAAAAAAAGATTAGTGAGGTCTTGACTGCATCAGAATCCTATGTAGGCCTTTGATAAATATGAGTATGTCATGGCACCACTTTAGAATTCCTAAATCTAAATTTCTAGGGTGAGCTTCAGCCAATTTTCTTTTTATTTTTCAAAATTCCCGATAATTCTGTTGTCCCTACACATTTGAGAAGCTCTTGACAAGTCTCTTCACAGAGTCTACATGCTTCTCTGACACACGTGCTCTCCCATGTTCATTTGTGCCATATCTTGTCCTTGGTGAACAACTTAGCTACACATTTCTTATTCCCATGTTGAGTTTAAATGAAATCATCTTGGGAAATATGTTATAGTTAGCAGATTTATATAGTGCACCACTCCTGGCATTTACAGGTCAGCTGCCTAACACTTGCATCTATCTGTATTACAGTCCAGAGGCCAGAAATCAGTGCTAACCCTCCATCCTTTCCACTCCTTCTGTAGTTATTTTAGTTGAAGTCTCATTACCTCTCACCAGGACTATTGTTTTAGTTACCTAATTGGTGCCCCTGTCTCCAGTCTCTTACTTTTCTAATCCATCCTACACAATCTTGTCAAATTAATTTCCCTAAATAACAGTTCTATTCTGGTCACAGTTCTGTTCAAAATCGTTGCCTACTTACTAAAATACAAATGTTATTCAAAGCCTCTAAGACCAGGCCTACATCTTCACTTTCAATTTAACAACTCTCTACTCCTATTCTTACAATACTCCCCAGCCAAGTTAATTGTCTCCAAAATGGCCTTGTGGTCTTCTGATTCTATGGTCAAAAAAAAAAAAAGTTTGCCCACCAATATAGCTTTATCCCTCAAGAGGGGCCTGGTAACCCTTGTCAAAGTACACTGCTTTCTTCTTTAAGTGGTCAGTCTTTCCTAAAGGTCATTCTTCCAAACAGGAAGCTAATATTTTCTTTCTGTCCCATCTCTCATTGATACCATACCAACAACTAAAATCAAATTTTACCATGCCCCTTCAGTCAAATACAGACTGGGATAAAATTCAGGAAGAGAAAACGTTCATGTTAAAAAGGCCACATTATATTGACAAAAATGTGGGGATTTTAAGGAAATGTGAGCACAATCAACCAACAACAAAAACTCCTGGGAAATATTTAAAAATGGCCTAAATCTAATAATATGATTTCACATATGAAAACATCGGCATTTGGAATGCTTGTTTGAAAACTGAGTATTGTGCTTCCATTTTCTCTGGCTGCCTTCATAAAAAACCTTAACTAATCATTGACCCTATTTAAAGCAAATTGAGGGGCCAGATAGCCTCTGCTAAAGTGCAGAGAAAATAATCTAAATAACTATGGAATTAAGGACTCTCTTAGGTGTAGTATACTGTCTTCTCACCCTCAAGGAGCATCTCTTTAAAGTACTCTGAAGTCTCTCTCTCTCTCTCCCTCTCTCTCTCCCTCTCTCTTTTTTACATATATTTGTTTTTTTTTTAAAGGAAGAGGATTTTTTTTTAAGATTTTATTTATTTATTCATGAGAGACAGAAAGAGAGAGGCAGAGACATAGGCAGAGAGAGAGAAGCAGGCTCCATGCAGGGAGCCCGATGTGGGATTTGATCCTGGCATTCCGGGATCATGCCCTGGGCTGAAGGCAGGTGCTCAACCGCTGAGCCACCCAGGCATCCCTTTTATATATATTTGATACATACACTTGTGTGGGAAGCACCAGCATGTTGAAATGTTTAGGAGAACTTCAGCTTATATGGGCTTCCTGATAATGAAATGGAAAAAAAGAAAAAAAAAAAAAAAGAGGTTAAGGGAGGAAACCACATGATTAATGTAAGTGGCAAATTCCCATCACTGGAATAAGTCAGCTCTCAATTTCTACACCTTAGTATGGTGATCAGAGATCTTAGAATCATCTAGCCATTTCACAGGATGCCATACTTTATAAAAGGGATCACACCTATGTGTTTGGGAGAAAAAAAAAAATTAGCAGTTACCCTAAACGCTATGTTAACCCAGCATGTGCACTAGAGAATAAAAGATAAATTCTATTAAAAGAGCAGATTCTACTATCTCTGTAAAGTTTCAAGGCATAGAGTGCTATGTTAGCATAAAGACTATGCCAAGTTATTTTCTCCTTATTGAAGGACAAGCTGTTTTGACCTTGTTACTCCATCAGTAAAATGGGTGACTAATGTTTGATATGTTCTTTTGAGCCAACAAGTATATATGGTCTCTTGCCTGGGCAAGAAAAGCAAAACAAAGAACAGATTTGCATGAAGACCTGAACATATTATGGCTACCAACTGGTCCAGTGTGTGGTACGGTAATGTCTGTCATTCTACCATAGGGAGCTGGATATTCAAAGCTACTTAAGAGTTTGGTGGAATCTTGGCATTTTTACCTGTGCCACACTCAAATAAAGTAATCACAATGGAAAATTCAAAAGATTTGAGGCATTTCAGGACATAAGTAGTCTTTGGGAATATACTTCGTGTTTATACTAGGCTTTGGGGGATACTGAAGACATCTGTACTTTCAGGACTTTAATAAATATAGACAGGCCCTGAGGCAATTCAAACATGAAAAGCCTGGAGGACATTACCTGAGATCTTCCACTTACAAGCACATCAGGTGCTGCCACAAAGTCATTGCAAGCTCACACTCATCCTTCCACTGGGTGTTCCTCGTGAAGACTGAGGGAGAACGAAGGTCTATACCTGTCCATAGATCCTTCTGCTCTATGCCTGTACCAGCTGCAAGGTGGCTGCTGTCCCACAGAGACAGTCATGCATGTCTTAGCCAGAACAGTAATATAACAGAAGTCAAGGATTTGATGGAGAATGAAAAAAATAACTCTTGTCCTCAGTGTTGGGACTTCTCTTTCAAGTAATAGAAATTCAATTACATTTTCTTCAGATGTGTCCATTGTATCTTTCTGTTTCTCCCTTGTTAAATTTCTCATCCAGGGTGACCAGGTTCGGTTGCCAGAAGAGACTGAGATATTGTAGAGATGAAGGTTTTT
This sequence comes from Vulpes lagopus, assembly GCF_018345385.1. NCBI lineage: Eukaryota > Metazoa > Chordata > Mammalia > Carnivora > Canidae > Vulpes > Vulpes lagopus. Next base: position 11,304,662 of record NC_054826.1, on the reverse strand, counting down.
ACTTTCTTTTTTAGACTCATCTGTACTGTTTGACTTTCTAGCCATGTGTATTCATTTCTTTTTGTCAGTAGCAGTTATGTAAATGGTGACTTCAAAGACATTTTAAGTATGTTCTTTATAATTCTCTACCAAAAACAATGAAAGTTCATTAAAAATAATCAAATGCAAGAGTAATACCGTATAGAGATTTGAGGGGGGTAAGATGAAGGAGAGGTGAAAAGAATGTAGGAGTCAGGTATACTGGGCAGCCCGGGTGGCTCAGCGGTTTAATGCCACCTTCAGCCCAGGGCCTGATCCTGGAGACCCAGGATGGAGTCCCACGTCAGGCTCCCTGCATGGAGCCTGCTTCTGCCTCTGCCTGTGTCCTGCCGCTCTCTTTCTGAGTCTCTCATGAATAAATAAATAAAATCTTAAAAAAAAAAGGAGTCACGTATACCACATAAAACACATCAAAAGACATATACTATAAAAGCTTTACAAGGTAGTACTATTATTAAAAATAATAACAATAAAATACAGGGAGAAGAGTAATAGGAAGTGGGGTCAGTGTATTTGAAATAGAGGTAGAAGCATATATTCTGTTTATGGAAGGAGTCACTTTTTGATTTAAAAAAATAAAATTCATAAAAGTTTACTTCTTAAAACAATGGATTCTTACCTAGGGAGCGAATTTTACCTCAGGGGACATTTGGCAATGTCTGGAGACATTTTTGGTTGTCATATATTAAGACAGTAGAGGGATGCTATGGGCATCTATTGGTAAGGATCAAGGGATCTTACAAAACATTCTGTAATGCACAGGACAGTTCCCCACACAAGGAATTGTTTAGTCCAAACTGTTAGTAGTGCCAAGTTGAGCAAGTCTATTATAGACAGCAATGTTCGGATAGGTGGGGAAAGAATAGAAAGCAAACTTTCATCTATTTGTAATGCTAGATTTTTATTATTATTTTTACTATTTCCATATTCAACTTATTGTTAAAGATGTATTATGTTCCAGAAAAAAAAAATTATGAATACACACTGACATCTACATATGTAGATGAAATTTTTATTCGAAAAAAATCCGGATGAAGCAAAGATTACAATTAAATAGATGCATACATTAGAGATAAAATCCAAGCTGGCCTCAGAATTATCCTCAAAAGATCTTCCAGGTATCTCCACAGGACTAAGTCCTGGATGATAAGCTCCCCAGAACAATTGCATTTCAAAGAGGAAAGTTTGAATCCCAAGAATTCAATTTCCATCCTAGTAGCTGTTTATATGTAAACAGAGCAGAATTGGATTGCTAAGTTTCACTGGCTGTTTTGCTTTTCAGAATTATGCGAAGGTAATAAAATTTGTGCCACTCAGTCTCATTATATTCTTCTGGAACATTCCTTAGTAGATACACTGTGGAGTTTGAGGAGAATCCAGGGAAGTAGAGTTGGCTGTGCCTTTTCATATCCCGTTCCTGAGGTACTTCTTCCACTCTGTGGCCCAAAGGAAGATGTCAAGAAAATCTTTCCACATATTGGGAAAACTAGTTACTCTTCCTGGCTAAACATTTTCAGCATTTGCTGACATTTGCTGAACCCAAAGATGTCATATGCTCACCAAACATTTCTATCAGGAGTCAAAATAGTGCTAAGGAAAGCATGATTGGAACATCTAGGTAGCTCAGTTGGTTAAGAGTCAGCTCAGGTCATAAGATCGAGCCTCAGGTGGGACTCTATGCTCAGTGGGGAGTCTGTTTGGGATTCTCTTTCTCCGTCTGCCCCACCCCCATGCTTGCACACTCTCTCTTTCTCTCAAGATAAAAACAGATACATTTTAAAACAAAGCAAAATGTGAGTTATTATCTGAAACAACCTAAACTAATTAGGGCCAAGAGAGAGGGTGAGTTTTCCCTGGGACCGAGAACACAGCCTACAACACAACTAGGATTAAGATATCTGCCTGCTGAGATAAGGAGGCCCTGGGAGAGAACTGTTGGAGTTAAGAAGTACATAGCCCTTACCAGCAAATGATGTGTGGGGATGGTGGGGCTCCAAAATTCACTAAAATAGTCAGTAAAATATATGGTATTTGGGTGCCTGTCATTACAGTGGATGGTCATAGGCAAAAGTGAACTGTAAACAGTACCAACTAACTACAGTCATGTTACTCTGGTTCTTCTTATGCCTTCTCCTTCAGATCTGACTCTGGAGAGTCAGAAGTTGGAGTGTGAGGAGAAATATGCAAAACTGAACCATTTCCTATTTTCCCACCAACATCTTTAAGCTGCGGAAAATGTTCATATGAGGTATATGAGGTTAGAGTTAGTGTACAGACCAAATAAAATTTCTTCAATCCGAATTTAAAAAGGACATGATTCAAAATCCCCAAATGTCCAAAAAAAATAGTAGGACAAGAGAAGCTTAAGCTGTAAACCAGTTGTGTGTATTAAGTGTGTGTGTGTGTGTGTGTGTATATGTATGTGTGCAATGGGAAGGCAAGTTGGGAATTTCAAGTGATACACCAGATGCAATAGGAGAAAAAAAAAGATCCTAAAATGAAGCTTTAAATACAGATACAGACTTTAAAAAGCAATGTTAGCACGTCATGTCATGACTCATAAGCCATTTTTCTAGGCATCCTCACCAGTTGGAAGCTGTGTGTTCACCAACAATGGCAGAAGCTGAGGGGGAGTCAGGCACAGCTGCCTTTTGCTTGTGGGAGTTGTCAGAAGGGCACACACTGTGGAAAATTCTCTGAAGAACACCATGAAAGCACTCACAGGGGAAAGGGTCAGCTTTAACCCCACCAGGCCTGGAGTGTCCAATGTTCTCTTGCAATAGGTCTAGTTAAGTAAGAACTTTCCACTTTTCTTCTCGCTATGCATCTTTATACATTATCCTCAGAGGAATGGAAAACTAAAGCCAGTTGCAAGGGCGAGGAGGCTCCCAATTTTGAAAACAGTTGCCCATTTTGTATTCCCACACTGAAGTTTCTCACCTGCTGAATGAAAATTCAATTATGAAATTGGGTCTGTTTTCAACCTGAATAAAGGAAGAGCCTCAACATAAAAGAAAAATGAGATTGAAATATTATATGCTGATTATTGGTCATGAATTATGTACATTGAAAGTATTCAAATTATGGAGTAGAGTGTGTGTGTATGTGTGTGTGTGTGTGTTTGTGTGTGGAGAGAGAGAGAGAGAGAGAGAGAGAGAGGAAAAGAAAAAGAAATTGGTCAAAGGCCCTGCACTCATACAATTTAAGAATCTACTGAAGAAGAGAGATGTGGAGGAAAATATTCAGATAATTAGTGATCAGTTCTTTAAGCTATAAAACAGTTGATAATCTATGACCCCCTGGCCAAATCCCACTCGCCAATAAACTTTATTGATTTTTATAAATAAAGTTCTGTTGGGACACACCTGTGCTTTTTCATTTATATCTTGTCTATGGCTGCCTTGATAGCTCAAAGGCAGAACTGAGTAGTTGTGAGAGTCTCACTGGCTGAAAAAGCCTACATTATTTACTATCTGTTCGTTTGTAGGAAAATTTTCCAGGCCTTTTTCTATGAGATTAAAAGCAATGAGAGATTCTAGGTTGAAATCGTGAGTTGACCATATGCATACAGTTTTGCTCTCTCTGAAACTTTACTAAAACGATTAAGGAAAACAGGTATACGGAGAAAGTGAATCATAAAGTTAAGAAAGCAGGGAGGATAAAGGAGTATATTATACATCAACAAAATATTGGAAGCTGAAAAAACAGATGGTTTAGTGTGAGCAGAATTAACAGAACTAACAATGCTGAATTCTAAGTAGGCAGTGGGGAAAGCTAAGGAACAGAAATATTTTATAGTACAGAATTCTTAAAAGATTCATAAACGGTAGCAACAGAAACGGATGAGGGAGATGGCACTACTGATAATCTTTGGCTGAACTGAATGTCAAGACAATAAAGACGTGTGATTCTTTTATGTATATTAACATTAAAATCTGGTCCCTCTCATCAGTCAGGATTCTGGCAAGACCATACTGATCTCTGTTAAAAAAAAAAAAAATCTGTGCTGATAATATTCTTGTATCTCCAGAAAGCTGTGCAAGCCATTATTATTACTAGGGTTGCCTTTGAGAAGAATATCTAGTTATCTGGGTGGAAGTTATGAAAAAACTTTTTTTATATCGATTTGACCTTTTGTACCTTTGCATTCATGAACATTTATATATCGCAAATCAAAAAGCAATGATATAAAAAGCACCTTCTAAAAAGGCTTTTCTTCTAAATAACATTTTTACTACCTTTTCCAAAATGTAACAAAACTTGGTATACTTTTTTTCTGAATTCCTTGTTGGGAGGAGTTATTAAACAATGGATTTTGTTTTACAGTACTGAAATCACAAGTTGTGAGACTCCCTGAAGTCCACTGATGTCTTCATCCTTCCCCACTACCCTCAGACACACATAGTCCACTGATAAGCTCTGTGTGTTCCAAAATGGTGGGGAAAAGTGAACAAGGTCAATTTGTGGAAATGAAAGGACACTCAACTGAGGATGAGAAGATGAATTTCTTTGTAAGCAAATTTCCTTAAAGAGACTCATCTACTCTGTTCCCAGGTGAAGGTCCTATATCTCATCTCCCAGATCCAGCCTTACCCCTGAATGCTATGAGGTAAATCTGACATTAGTCAAATAGATGTGTGTGTATGTGTGTGTGTGTGTCAATGTGTGTGTGTGTGTACACACAAAATAAAAGTATACAGATAAACAATATATGTACATTTGATAAATGCTATTTTATAAAGGAAAACTGCAATAAACCTTAGGAGCTAATAAACTGGTATCTGATGAAGTCAGCAAGATTAGAGAATGTTTCTCTGAACACATTACCTTAGACCTGATCCTTTTAGGAGTGGATTAGAATTATATAACGGGTAGGTAGAGCATGTGCAAGCATTTCTAATAGAGAAAATCACATGTGTAAATTATTTATGGCAGAAGACAACATGGAAGTTTAGTAGATCTCAAAGAAGGCCCATATGCTTGGAAGGAGTGAACAAGAGAGGAAATGATGCCGTAAGGGTGGATAGGAAGCCGGATCCCATCTGTAGAACCTATGGGTAACACGAAGAATTTTCTTTTTAACCCAAAAGCAGTAGAAGCCTTGAAGATTTTGCACAGTTGTACTACACGATGAGAATAATCTTTTTAGAAGGTCACCTGACAAAATTGAGACTGGGTTACCAAAGGCAGATACTCTTTAAGAGAGTGCTGTAGTATAATAAGCAAGATACTGTGATAATGTGGGTTTATTGGAAAAGAGGGTAACACAGAGGACTCCTAGTATCCAAGGGTTCAATTTTGGAAACTGAAAGTTTGATAGTGAAATGGCCACAATAGGGACTAATGGGGAGCACTAGTTGATTATACATCCTATGTGTTGGGGAATGCTGGGTGGATAAGAAAGTCTCAGACCCTGCATTCACAGTATTAAAAACAAAACAAACAAAAAAATAAAATAAGAAACACTTGTGTTACGGATTTTACTACAGTACAGGGAACCAAGACACCATTTTCCTAGGAGTCAGGAAAGGGCTGTCTACAGAGTAATATTTCAACAGGGGCCTGAAGGATTAAAAAGAGGTAGCCCTATGAAATATTCAGGAACCTGTGTTCCAGGCAGAGGGGCTGGACAACATGTACAAAATGTTGCATAAAATGACAACATGAAACTGAAAGAAGTTTATAATCTTAGATATCAGAAATGGAGAAGAGAAACCATGAGAGATGTGCTAAAAGGAAATGATATAAAATGTGGATAAAGTTTTTAGGTGCAATTTACTACAAAATTATTTAAAGTGGGATATATTTGGAAAGAAAATGAATATTCATTAATAGAGAAATGCCTAAATATATGACTTTAACAGCTAGTGGATCCATATTGTGGATACAGCTAGAAGATTAGATATTATACAGCCATAAAGCATATAATTGTATATGCAGAATAAAATATTTATGCTTTCATATAAATATAAAAATATTACAGTTGCAATTAGTAAATCTGTATGGATGAGTGTAACCTTCTTTATTATAATTTCATATATTTTTAAGAACTTTCATTATAAATCTATTTTACTAGTAGTTGAAACAAATAAAAAAAGAAGACTTTAACGTTCCTAATAGGTTTCAGAAGACTTTCTAATATGATAACAGAAAAGGAAATAGTATAATAAACAGCTGTGAATGACCTTATTTGAAAATAGAGCTGTTGCAGATGTAATTATTTAAGATTAGGTCATGCTGGAGTAGCGTGGGACCTTATGCCAATATGGCTGCTGGTCTTTTTTTTCTTTCTTTCTTTCTTTATTTTTTAAGATTTTATTCATTCTTTGAGAGAGAGAGAGACAGAGAGAGAGAGAGCACACAAGTCAGGGAAGAAGGAGAGGGAGAAACAGACTCCTCAATGAGAAGAGACCGATATGGGGCTCAATCCCAGAACCTCAGGATCATGACCTGAGCTGAGGGCAGACTCTTACCTGACTGAGCCACCCAGATGCCCCTGGATGGTGGTCTTGTGAGAAGATAGACATGTACAGAAGGGAGACGATGTAGACATAATGGGGGAGTCTACTGGGAGGAGAGTGCCATGTGGTGACAAAGGTAGAGAATGGAGTAATGCAGCTGTGAGCTTAGGAGTGGCAAGAATTGACTTTCACCACCAGAAACTAAGGAGAAGAAAAAAAAAAAAAGATTTTACCCAGTATCAAAGGAAGCATGATCTGCTGATACCTTGATTTTGCCAGTTCTTTATCAAGAACTGTGAGAAATAAATTTCTGTTGTTGTAAGCCACATCTTGTTTGTGTGATGGCCCTGAGAAATGAATACAGTTTTCTAGAATAGCTTAGATGAAATAGTTTGTCAACAAAACCACCTAAATCAAGAGTCACTCCCCTCACTGAAATGGACCTTTGAATTTGTATCCAGATTTTAATTGCGCCAGAAAGCAAAGGTACTTTCGGATGTGTGTATTTGGGTTTATATATGTTTTTGTGTGTTTCTGTGTCTGGGTGTGGGTGTCTGCAGATATCTAAGCAGAAGTGCCGATCAGAGACAGAGGATGTGTCTTTTTCTGTTTTTCTGTTTGGACTCCATTAAAGTGTTCTATAGCTTGTGTTTATGTGGAAAGGGTAGACTAGCACATTTCAGATATTTTTAAATCAAACTGACAATGCCAGCGTGAGGACCACACTCTACATATCTGATTTATAGTCACCAAAAGCCCAGCTTTACAGTTCTTTGAAACATGGATTGGTTTCAAGATTTACTGATCAAAACATAAAGAAATGCAATCATATTCAAGATGAGAACTGTCTCTGTGACAAATCAAATAGTCCCTATTTTATAGGCATTCAAAGACTTCCCACAAACTCAGATTATTTTCCTTACAAGTTTGAAGATAACTTAGCCAAGGAAAATGAATGCTTCCAAGCTTCAGTGCTTTACTACAATTAAATTTTTGCTGACAGTAGAGTGTGATCACTTTCTTTCCTCTTTAATAAACACCAAGTGGAGCAAACAGAATTACTTTCCTAAACCTCTTTGGTGAAATGATGATAATGGATCCAATCCCTTGATCAGAGTACTGTAATAAAATACAGCTAATTTTTTATCTTACGATGTATAGTCCTTTTCCTTGCTCCTCTTCTTGTTTCTAGTTTCTTCTCTTCCTCTTTGCTCTCCTTCCCCACCCCCTCTCGATGTTAGACTTCTTTCTCTCCTACTTGGCCTATTTATCCTTCCTAATGTATTCTTAGTAACATTTCAACATGTGACACCATTTGGGTCCTCAAAATATTGTGCCAATCTGTTCAACTAAATGAACAAAGGTCTCCAAGCATCTTTTCTATTATTATAGAAATATACTCATTAACTTAATGCCAGTTGAATTATGGATATGTACAGTGATTTAATGCATTTTAAGATTTCTTAATGAAATGGTTTTATTGCTTTAAAATGTAGACATTATGCATTAGAAATGCATTTGGAAAGCCCTATGAGCAGTAGAATTTATAAGTTTTTGTTACTTTCTAAAAATGGATGTGTCTGCTTTTTATACTGACAACTCGCTGAGAGACACAATTGCTTTTTTAAACAACTGGATGTCATAGATTTACAGCCTAGTGAAGTCATTTCTAGTTTTTTAAAAATATTTCTATACTAATGTTATGCTTAGGAAGATATATTGAGTTTTATTTCTTTTTAAATATTATTTTAATTCCAGCGTGGTTAACACTTGGTGTTATCTTAGTTTCAGGTATTCAATCTAGTGATTCAGCAATTCCATATATTATTCAGTGCTCATCAGGATAAGTGTGCTCTTAATCCCCTTTTCCTATTTCAATCATCCCTTATGTATCAGCAATAGAAACTCCTCTTATTCTTTTGTATCTCAGTGACCCCAGCAGACAGCTAAGCAGAACAGTACAAGAATTCATGTGAGGGGTCCCAAAGGTACAAACAAAAATGCCAAATTCCTCATGATTTATCCGAGGTGGACACAACCATCATAAAAAGCAGTTCTGGGAGAGAGAGGGGCTTGTTTTCATGAAGGAGTGTGTCAAGCAGCGTGATTGCTAACAAAGAGACAGACACACGCCCTTTTGTAGTTTCCTGAGTCTTAGGATCCAAAGACATATTTAGAAAACTGCTAGCATATAGAAGAGAGGACACAAAAGATGGCAAACGGTCACAACAAGTAGACGCAAGGCAAATACCATCTCCACCACCATTGCCACTACTGAGAGTGTGAAGTTCCCACAGTGAAATAAAACAGGCTATGGAGTCAGCATTCTCTTCTCCTGGGTCATTGGCACAAAATTATGTATACAGGCAGAGACACAGACAGGAACCTCCTGGCCATGCCAAGAATGTTTCTAGCTTCAGAGTCCAGATTCAGGGGACTTAGGGAATGCTAATTACTTGCCGCCACTCAGATACTGACTGGTTACAAGCTGCTCCAATGGAACTGAGTGCCCTGGCTGGTCTCATCAAGAACTATAGCCTGAACCGATGGGAGTCTCTAGCAGTAGACAAGAGCGTAGAAGACATCGCCTCATGTTGTTGCAGACTCCCCTCTTTATAGTCAGTGGCTACTATATACTTTGAAAATGTAGCAAAATTTATAGGATACAGGTGGGGAAAGTTCTTTTAAGGAAGGAAGAGCCTGAGAATGAGATTATAAATTTTCCCCACCACTTTGAAATCCTTCCGTGTGACCATTTGACTACTCTGGCTAATAAAATGGAATTGCAAATGATCTGTGTTACTTGAAAGCCAAATCATGACACTGCTCATGCTTGGCTTTTGCACTGCCTCTTGCCCTGCCATAGTGATTGAGGAGGAGTGAGTGAGGAGGAGTGGTTGAGTGAAAACTCCAGATAATGCAGTTTCATGATCATCGAGCCTTAGTCATCATGAGACCTAAATTACCATGAAGAGCTGATATGTTTTGCCACCTTGCACTGAATACGTAGCATGAGTTGTGTGTGTGTATGTGTTTACTCTTAACTTACTATGATTATATAAACCCAAGTTCTGAAATAAATAGGGAATGTGGCAAAAAAAAATGAGATGGAGGTCAAAAGATTAAATATTACTGATAAGGGTTAAATTATGGACCCCCAAAATAGGTTTTTTTTTTAACTCAATCTACAAACTAGTTAGATTAGCCCCCAGTTGTAGACAATGCTGTCCCAGAGCAATTCTCCCTATCAGATCAGCATTCATGGAGAAAGGCAGCCCACAGCATCCCACCATCAACATTATTCCTTTGGGTTGGGTTTGGAATCCCTGGTGGGAAATACAGATTTAGTCCTCAAAAGTCTCCTAAATATATGGGAACAGTAAATTAATTATATTAACTCCAAAGCCACTCTATAAGTCTGAGGATTTACTCTTTATTCCATTTCTCTTTCTTAATGATATCCAAACTAATATACCAATAATATGTAAGGAGATTGACAAGATACTCCAATGGATAGACACTCAAATAATAATATACCATAGACAACATTTTAAATATTAAACATCTTTCACTTTTAACTTCCTAAGATAATTAAAATTTGAATATTAAATATCCCTGTGAATTTATGTCCAGATACATTGAAGTCCAAAGGAATTCATATGTGAAATATTTGGCAAGTTTTCTTGCCAAATGACTTTACATATTCAGTGAGCAAAACTTCTTAAATTAAAGATCAGGAAACATGTTTCCTCTCTTCCTTTTACTCTGTTTTCTTAATTTGCTAATTCTCAAACTAAAAATTTTTCAAAATCTGGTAGGAGTTGAAGTTATATCAGGACATTCAGCCCAGTTCTTACAGGAATAAAAGTAGTTTAACATCAGAGAATTAAGTCAACAGATATTTGAAATCTTCCATTTTGAAAGAAGCCAGCATTTAATAAAACATTAATATTAATTCTTTTGCTTCATAACAGACCACTCCAAACTTAGAAGCTTAAAACAGCAATCCTTTATTTAGTTCATGATTTCATGTATTGGCAATTTGTTTTGAGATCGGCTTGATAGTTCTTCTTAGCTTACTTGACCGTCCATAGCTAATTTATCTCATTGGACAAAGCAGGTGACAAGCTTAAAGCCAGTCAATGTGAGAAAGAACATAGACTTCACTGATTGATGTTAACTGCTGAAAATTTTTCTATTTTTGCAGTCTACTACAAATATAGAAGATTGTCAAAGTACAGTCACCAAATTTAAAAAAAAAAACATGCTAATCTCTCATCTTTCAAGTGGTTTTCCCATCAAAGTTTATACCCCAGAGAACTAGAGATGCCAAAAACGCTGAGGCTCATTTGAATTAGAATGAAGGTAGGGAGGTAAAAAAATATCATGATGCTTTTTAAAGCACAATGCCAGTTCGTTTATGCCATTAGTCGAGACCTGCACTATCCAATGTGGTAGTTACTAACCATGTATGGCTATTTACATTTGAATTTAAATTATAAAAATTAAGTTAAATTAGATTAAAGACTTAGTTCCTCAGTCACAGTAGTCCCATTTTTAGTGTCTAGTAACCATACAAGGCTAGTGACTACCATATTGGGAAGTGCAAAATAGAATAATTAATTTCATTGGACAAAACAGGTCCAGACATTGTGACCTGTGAACATATAATCAAATGATAACAATACTTCTCAGTCAAATGATTTTCTCAGTACTATACTCTTAATTGTGGGTTTTTTATTTGTTTGTTTGTTTCATTTTCCTTGGAGGGACCATAGTTCATTAAGAAATTATAAAAATCGAGGTCATAGAAATTAAGAATTTCTGTCCTGTCTGGAAAGTGATTCTTATGACATCTGGCCACAATCATTGGCCTGAATTAATCACATGGCCAGTCTTTGACTTCAAGGAGAGCAGAAGTACACTGTTACTATGTGCCCAAGAAGAAGAAAAATTTATAAGTAATTTACCACATCTCATTAAGTTTTGCACATTTCTTGTTAAGTTTATGCAGAAGTATTTAACCTTTTGTTGATAATGAATATGTAGTCTTTTATTAAATATTTAATTGGTTATTTTTGTTTAGGTAAACTGTTGATGTCTGTACATTAATTTCATACTGTGCTATTGTTTTCCACACTTGTTTCTATTGGTTTGCTAGGTTCTCCAGGTATATAATACTATTACTTGCAAATAAGGTAGCTTTACCTTCACTTCCAATTTCTAACCTCAAATTGTATTCTCTTGTAAATGATTACCTCTAGTACTATTACAGCCTCAATCAGGAGTGTACCTGTAATGAAGCAGCCATGGAAAATGTTCCCAGTGGCAAAATATCAAGTAAAACAATTGTTTGTCTACATTCCCTCTAATGAAACATAACCAGAAGTTTGGATCTATTACAATTCATGGGCGGCAACCACCAATTTTGCTGGAGGACCAAGGACACAAGATGAACAAGACCGGAGCATATATGACAAAAAACAAAAAACAAACAAACAAACAAAAAAAAACAAAACAAAAAAAAACCCTGGAGAAGAATTATGTGGATGGACTTCTCAAAATGAGCAAACATGATAGCAATATTCATTTCTTGTGTCAATACTTATCAAAGATATTCACTGCAGAAAGTATTAGATAGTGATTATGACTTTATCTGTGAATACTTACCAGCCTTCTTCCATAACTATTCTGTACTTGTTCACAGGGCCTAAATACCACACAGACATGGGATATGGTTAGAAGCTAGGGTTGAATTCAAGAATTCTATATTTCCCTATGAATGGTCTGGTCATCAACACTGCTAAGGGGTTCTTTCAAATAGCAGAAACCAATGCTGAGTCCCTAATATTATTCTCTTATGAAGTAGTCATCTATATGTTGTCAGATTGATTACCCTGGAGTTTCAATGATGGAAAGACAATTTAATTTCACTGGAATAGGCAAATATTCAAGTAATGGATTCAATTTTCCTCTCCAAAGTGTTGCTGGCAACATCACCATGTGCAGACTTAAGGAATTCATTGTTCACTCTACTACTACTATCCCACACATTGTTTTTGAAAAAAAAAAATGCATTTCATATGGGAAAAAAAGTCAACATTGCTTGCATGCCTATGGACTCTGCTGGTGGAACAATGAAATAACCTACTGCAGATTTAGTTGTAGTATTACAGAGACAATAGAGTTTTTATTGGAGTCATATCATACAGGAGCTAGTATGTTTTGAACTTACAGCCAATATGTGTTGCTCTTTCTCTCATAGCTAGAATATCCAGGTCTAAAAATCAAAGGATAGAACTGTGACTCTTTTCTTCATTTTCTTCCTTTCTTTAAAAAAAAAAAAAAAATTTTATTTTTGTATTCATGAGAGAGACAGAGACAGAGACAGAGACAGAGATGCAGGCAGAGGGAGAAGCAGGCTCCATGCAGGTAGCTTGACATGGAACTCAATTCCGGGTCTCTAGGATCACCTGGCCCTGGGCTGAAGGTGCCGCTAAACAACTAAGCCACCCAGGCTGCACATTTTATTTATTTATTTATTTATTTGTCATTTTATTTATTTCTATTGACTTTATTGATGTCTAATTTCTATGCAGTAAACCGTGTCCTTTTATACCATATGATTTGATGAGTTTCAGCAGATATATAAACCAATACATTCACTGCAACAATCAAGACAGAGATTTTCCGTAAACTCTATAAGAGATTTTTTATAACCTTTTGCAGTCGGGCCTCAATCCATTCCTGTCACTTAGGGTCAGGTATAGAATACAAAAGACTTGAGGTCTTTAATGCAGAGCTTGAACTGGAAATTTGAAGCACTAAGTTCATCCTTTTCTTTATCTCCTTTCTCCAGAACAGTTAGGAACCACCAGCCAATCCTTGTAGGTTCTTTAGTTAAACTAAAATATTCTAAGATGTCAAATACATGGTCACCCAGAGCCTTGCCTTTTATAGACAGTTGATTAGGAATAACCAACAGTGACATTTCACATATCTGTATTGTCATGTCACACCATGGCCCACTAGTACTACATGGTACTAGTACTACCTTTGCCACAAGGCATAGAGCTGTGAACGCCTACAGATCTGAGTAGATTAGAGAACCAATTCCAGAAAATCCAGAACTAATTCAGAAAACTCATTCCTAAGATTCTGTTCTTTGAGAACTCCTTTTCATATCAAAACCTGAAATCAGTCAGATTTTACTAAAGACACACAACCAGTATCAGAAATACATTAAGAGATTTACCGCTAGGAACAGACATACATGACCATGGAGACCGGCTAGGCAAGTGAAAAACTGTAGGACAGCCTATGAGGAAAGGCAGGCTGGAACTCACAGGCCGGTTGAGGCTGCTGTCCGACAGTCAGAATTTCTTCAAGAAAGCCTCAACTCTGCTCTTCAAGCATTTCAAAGAATTGGATTAGGGCACCCAGAATATGTAGGACAATCTCCCTTATTTAAAGTCAACTGATTATGGACGTTGATCACTTTCACAAACAAAATACTTTCACAGCAATACCTGTACCAGTGTTGAACTGAATAACCAGGGACTGAATAGCCAAGGACTGAATAACCAGTTGACACACAAATACATATATACTATCCATGATATATATCTTTTTCGTTGTGTTGTATTTTCTACATCGTCAAGTTTTTCCTTTGATCTATCTTTAGTTGAGAAAAGTATTTCATTAGTTAATGATCACTGTGTAACAGATTACCACAAACTTGCTGCCTTACAATAACACAGATTCATTTATCACAGTTTGTGGGTCAGGGATCCAGCTACTGCTGAACTGGGTCCTCTGCTTCGTTGTGTCACATGAGGCTGCAATCCAAGTATCATCAGTGTCTGGGGTCTCCTCTGAAAGCTTAGCAGAATATGAACCAAATTCCAGTTCATTTATATAGCTTTTTAGCAGATTTCAGTTCCTTTTTTGGTTCTTGGACTATAGGCATCCATTGTCATGGACTTCTCTAACATGATCACTTGTTTCATGGAAGTCAGCAAGGGAGCATGTATATTGCAAGATAGAAGTAAGGACACTTGTAAACTAATCATGGGTGTGACATTACTCTCAATATTGAAATATTCTATTGGTTGGAAGAAAGTAATTTAAGGAGAGAGAATCATACCAAGATGTCAAGATGTGGGCATCACTCGTGGTCCCCCTAGACACCACCTGCCACAATTATGTAATTATTTTATTATTTTTATTCTTGTGTATCTGTCTAAAACTGTTGATTATGGTTTCTTTTGTGAAACTCTTTTCTTACATATTTTTGTATTTTTATATTTTTGTGTATACAATACCAGCAGCCCCTTTCTCCTTATATCTCAGGGGGAAAAAAGCTATCTTCTCCTGAACAGAATTTTATTTGTGATAAGTAATTATTGAAACACACAGATTAACTTGAATTATTTAGGTACTCCAAAAATGAAAAAAATCTTAATTTTTCCAAAATTAGAAGGTACATATAACTAAAACATTTACACTGAGAACTTTATATCTACTTAGCCACATGACACTCACTTTTCTTTCAAGGGAAAAAAATAGACTTACCCATTTTTATAATGATGGATGTTTTATTTCTCAATTAAATATTTTTATTATCTTATTCGAGAGTCTCTTGTATATCTGACCCTTATGCTATGTACATCATTAAAAATGTTATTAGACTGCACAAACCACAGTGTAGAATTGATAATACCCAGAATTAAGAGGAAGTTTAAAAACATGAATATTTTCAATCTTTAAGCAGATTCCTCTTTTACTACATCATTTTGAGGAAGAAAAAACACAACTTTCTTTAAAAAATATATTTTATTTTATTTTATTACTCCCTCTCACATGTCTAGTCTTTGTTATCTCTGTGTTTTCCATTTTTTATGGTTCCTGTATTTCTGAACACTTCTGTAGGAGAATTTAGCACAGTAAGACTTAAAACATTTTTCAATTACGTTCCCAACTCATCTTACATTTAAAAGCTTGGCATCTGTTCTTTTCCTGGGGAGTTGCTACCTGCTAGTCTCCTGGAAACTCCAAGCAGTTGTGAACCATTCAACGGTTCCAACACTACCACCTCGTGTGTGTCTTATTCAAATAGATCACTCCAGGCACCCTTGGGTGGCTCTGTGGTTGAGCGTCTGCTTTCAGCTCAGGGTGTGATCCTGGAATCTGGGATCGGTCCCGCATTGGGCTCCTTGCAGGGAGCCTGCTTCTCCCTAGCCCATGTCTCTGCCTGTGTCTCTGTGTCTCTCATAAATAAATAACATCTTTAAAAACATATATCACTCCACACTTTTCATGACTTTGTTTCTCATTGGTTGATGATCTAGTTCATCCCATTCATGCGAGTATATGGTTGTCACTTCAGATTGTGCCCTCTTTCCAGTGCCAAACAGGAAGTCTTTTGCTATGAATGAAATTGCTTCCCATCACCCTCCCCCCATATTCAAAGACTGGAGCCCTGATCCATCAATATGACAGTGCTTATAGACAGAACTTTTAGGAAGTGGTTAAGGTTAAATGAGATTTTAAGAGTAGGGTCTTCATCTGATAGGAGGGGTGCCCTATAAGAAGAGGAGGGGACAGAGAGCCCTCTCCCTATATGCACACATGCACCACGCACACTGTGAGCGCACTGCGAGAAGGCCATCTCTCACCAGGAACGGAATAGGCCGGCACCCTGGTCTCAGACTTCCAGCCTCCAGACTGAGAAATGAATTTCTGTTGTTTAAGCCACCCAGGCTGTTATTTTGTTATGGCAGCCCAAGCTGACTAAGATAGCTTATATCCTGGAACAAGTGTGATATGTCTGCCATCCTAGCAACCTTCTGTTCCGAAAGATCTACATCCATTCACTTTTACCCCTAGGTCCTGAGAATACTCCAGCAATCCTAGTTTAGCCACACTCTGCATGATGGATAATGTATGATGTGATTTACATAAAGACAAAAATAAAGCAGACAAAGAGTACAGTTCCATACCCAGATGGCTATACAGAGCAGGAAATGCCTCATAGTTCTCCCTATCAGAGGACTCCGGATCCGACACCCAGGACATCAGCCTGCCAGCTTCCAATAATGTCATCTGCCTGGAGTGGTGATTTCATCAAGCACTTTAATAAGCTGGCTTAGCTTCCCTCACAAAGTTTTCACACAACTTTTGGCCTCTTCTAGCACTTCTGAAAACTGTAGATATGTGCCTATCTGCCCAGCAGGCATAAGTAACTGGTAACAATCTCAGAAAATTCTGTGTACTTAGTAGTAGGTGGTTGATATCACAGGAATATCTTCTCTTTATCAAGCGCTTATCAGGCCTAAAGTCTATCCTTTCTGGAAATTACACATACTCTCATTTTACAGTGAGTAACATTAACACACCTGTATTCATGAGCCATTAAATATAATGAAGCCAAAATACATGTGGCTTAATCTGATTCTCCTCATCATGTTTTATATATTTTAAATCTCAATAAATTGCTTTTTAATGATTCACAAAGATTTGTAAAACTAGATTTTAGTGTTCCCTACTCCTTTCTATTTAAAAACCTTAAAAATACTGTGCATGATTTGGGAACAGTTTTCAGTTTCTTTTCCTTAAACTTCTTAAAACGCTAATACAAATTAACAATTTGTCGGCAATTTCACATAAAACATTTAAAAGTATTAATTACTCCAGGAAACACAAACAAGGATCTCTGTATAATGCAACCCATTTTCTTCCTGTATGTTTTTTTTTTTTGTCCTATGTACTCATGGAATCATCTATACCTAATCCTGATGTTAAAGGATCTTTCTAATGTAGATGAACGATGCTAATTACATCATCACCCTTAGATAATGTAATTATAGTAGCTTAGTATTTCTAAACTTATTTCAATATTCTGAGATACTAAATGGAAGTTAGCTCATAGGTTATTTAAAAAATTACAGAGCTAGATATCTATTGAACCTTCAAAATAAGAACAAAAAAGAGGTTTTAAATTTTATCTAATATGTAATGCAAAAAGGTGGACTTCTTAAAAACATCTGTCACTGTCAGCATGGCTAGCAATATTTCTTTACACATAAAGATGTAATATCTAGTATATTAGGATTTATATGCTTAATTTTTAACAGATAATTTATGATTTATTATCATTAATTTTAAAAACTTTATTTTTTACAGTAGTTTTAGGTCTGCAGCAAACACACACACACAAACATACATATATGTTTCCCACATACTCCTGCCCCCACACATCCATAGTTTCCCCCATTATCTCCCACCAAAGTAGTTGTTATAATTGGTGAATCTACACTGACAAATCATAATTACTCAAAATCCATGGTTTGCCTTACTTGGTGTTGTTCTTTCATTGGATTTGGTTGAACGTGTAATGACATGTATCCATCATTATGGAATCCTGTAGAGTATTTTCCATTCCCTAAAAGTCCTCTGTGCTCTGGCTATTAATCCCTCCCCATCAATCCCCGGCAGCCTCTGATCTTGTTATTGTCTCCAGAGTCTTACATTTTTCAGGAAGTCATATAGTTGGAATCACACAGTACGTAGCTTTTCAGATTGTCTTCTTTCACTTGGTAATATACACTTAAGATTCCACCATGTATCCTTCATGGCTTGATCACATTCCATTTTAGCACCGAATGATATTCCATTGTCTGGATGGACCACAGCTTGTTTCTCCATTCTCTTGCCAAAGGGCATCTTGGTTGCCTGCAAATTTTGACAATTATGAGTAAAGCTGCTATAAATAACAACATGTAGGATTTTATGTAGACATGAATTTTCAGTTCCTTTGAATAAATACCAAGGAACACAAATTGTTGAATCATTTGGTAGGAGTATATTTAGTATTATAAGAAGCTGCCAATCTGTCTTCCAAAGCAGCTGTGCCATTTTGCACACCCACTAGCAATGAGTAAAGGTGCCTATTGTTCCACATCCTTGTCAACATTTGTTATTGTTTGTGTCCCAGATTTTGGCCATTCTAATAGCTGTATAGTGATATTTCATTTTGTAATTTGCATTTCTCTGATGACATATGATGTGAAACATCTTTTCATGTGCTTATTTGGCATGTGTATATCTTCATTGATGAGGTGTTCCCTTAAGGTCTTTAGCCCATTTTTTAATCATGTTTTTTTTTTTTCTTTTTTTTGTTGATATTTAGGTGTTCTTTGTATGTTTTGGAAAGCAGTCCTTTATCAGATGTGTCTTCTGCAAATATTTTCTCCAAATATGTGGCCTGTCTTCTGATTCTCTTGACATTATTTTTCATAGTTCCAAATTTTATGATTTATAATATATAAATTATATAAAATATAATAGATTCAAATTATAATATATAATTCTTTAAATTTATTTTATAAATTCAAAATTTATAATTTTAATGAAGTCCTACTTATTTATTTCCTTCATGGATTGAGACTTTGATATTGTATCTAAAAAGTCAGTTATTCCCAAAGTAATTTAGGTTTTCTTCTGTTATCTTCCAGGAATTTTATATTATTTTTCTTAAGTTTTTTTTTTTAAAGAAAGTTGTGCATTTTACATTTAAGTATATAATCCTTTTAGAGTTAATTCTTGTGAAGGATGTAAGGTCTATGTCTATTTTTTTTTTTTTTTTGCATGTAGATGTCCAGTTGTTGCAGCATTATGTGTTGAAAAGACTATGCTGTTCTATTATTATTTTTCAAATTGAATTATATATTTTCCCTAGATTAAATACATAAGCAACTAAACTATCAAAGAACAGTAAAAAACTTTATTTCTTGTATGGTGATTAAAAATTTTGCTCTCAAACTTCAGCTCTCTCCTAGCTATTTAAGTTGAAAATTCCTTTATCCAATCAGTTTTAATTTTTGAATTCTTTCTAGAGGAAAGTATTTCAGTGCTTTTAGTTACATTCTGATATTTGTCTCCATGTGTAAAGATAGATATTTATACTCTGCTCTTACTTGGTATTTTAATTTAAATTATCATTTCTTGATTTTCTCAGATTATTCTGTTTTTACATGTGTTGTTTAAGATAATTCTCCAATTCTAAGAATGATCAACAAAGTTAACATTTTGAGCTCTTCCACATTGCACTTATTTTTCCTTCAGAATTCTGGAGTTCTGGAGGCATCGCTTCACTGTCTTTAAATATCTTTAGCATTTCTATTAAGCAATTCGATGCTTTTCAGATTTCTGTTTCTTGGCATGTAATTTGTGTTCTCTCACACTTTTAAGATTTTTGTTGCCAATACTTGTGTTCTCATATTTTATTTGGATATACTTTGGTGGAGGTCATCTTTTAAAGTTTTGCTGAGGACTAGATTGATTTTTTCATGCTTGTAGAAAATTTTCTTCCATGGTTTATTTTTGTAATTCCTCACCTTAATTTTGACATTTATTAATTTCTCTTTCTCAGATGTTGCATCTTCTGGCCACATCTTCTGATTTTCTGTCTTTTTTCCCATTTTTCCATCTCTGTTAGTTGAGGGGACTTAAAAATCATTCTTCTAGCAACTTCTTTTAATTTAAAACATTATATTTGATGTGAAAGAACCTCTTATTGAATTTGATAGCTTATATCCTGGAACAAGTGTGATATGTCTGCATATGCATACATAGGCTCTTATATTTTATTTTTAAATATAATATTTTAAATATAAAATAATATATTTTAAATATAATATAAAATAAAAAAAATTATTTTTAAATATAATATCTTCTCTTAATGATCTTAAAATATGAATAATTTTTCCTTACATTTTGTTGTACTCTGCTTATCCCTGGTTCCTTTTATTATTTTTATTATTTTGACGTTTGTGTCTCCTAATGGAGTCTTTCCTCAAGTATCTTAATATCTTTAAATGCCCATTTATATTTTAGAATTATTTCTGAGAAGTCACAAAAAAGTTCAATATATGTATTTGTAAATGGATGAGGGCTTATGACAAGTGGGGCTGCTCATTAGGAAGTGCATACACTTGTATTTTTAGATCTCCTTTACCTATCTTCTTTTTTTTTCAAGATTTTATTTTTTATTTATTAATGAGAGACTCAGAGAGAGACAGAGAGAGTGGCAGAGACACAGGCAGAGGGAGAAGCAGGCTTCATTCAGGGAGCCTGACGTGGGACTTGATCCTGGGTCTCCAGGATCAGGCCCTGGGCTGAAGGCAGCACTAAACCATTGAGTCATCCGGGCTGCCCTACCTATCTTCTTTTTGAAATATATCCTCTCTGATATATTAGCCCATTACTGGAAATCTGGCTCTTATTCTAAGTAAAATGGAGAGAATTGAAGGGTTTGGAGTGGAAGAGTGACATGATCTAATTTTTTTTTTTTTAAAGAACATAATGGCAAAATTGTCATGCAGAGGTTTGAGGTAGGAGAAATGGGAGAGGTAAGAAGAGGCAGAACAAGTTAGTGGCTAGTAAACCTGATAATAGTCCAATGTGTTTGTTTTAAAAGTACAAAGGACTAGTTGGAATCTATATTTTGTTTTCATAGCTACCTGTGTAGGGTCTTATTATGTTCCTTGCTAAAATTATACAAAATGATGGATATTTTAGGTTACCTCGAGACATTGAGACTAGTCAAAAAGATTTCCTGCTGCTCTCTTATTGGCTATTCAAAATAATATTACGATTTTGTCTCATTTTCCTTATTTCATCTTTCCCCCACTCTCTTTTTTCCTTCTTTCTTTCACTTTAATTTCAATGTCAGTTGTTGAAGAAATCTTCCAAGCATACCGTTAACTCCTTTAGAGAGCCTTCCGTTTGGCTGAACAGTGCTTGGAGGTCTTTTGATAAGACCTTCTGAGCTCTTAAAAGATTTTATACTCAATCTTTCAGCTTCATCCTTGGACCACGCTCTCCTGTGAGTGCCCTGGATACTGGGAACACGGGAACACAACTTTTAATTTTCGCATTGTTTGCCATTGGAAAGACTAAGAATCTTCAAAACCAGCAAGTCCTAGCTCCTTTTAAGTTTAATTTCATCAGCTTATCATTCTTCTCTTATATTTCACAATAGCCAACAGGAAGAAACAAAGATACACTTTCATCCCTTTGCTTGAAAAATCTGTTAGATTGTTTAGTCCTTTATGTACATGTTCCACCTTCTACATCACTGTAGAAAATAAGATTGTTAAAAGTCCTTCCACTTGCTAATACAGATCTGCTTCTCTATAGTTTCTGACAAGATTTTTCTCATTTTCTTACAAACCCTCCCCATTCCCTTATCAAAGCCTCAAATTCTGTGAATAGTGTGAGCAAGGCTAAAGCTTTCACTACATCTTTTTTTCAGAATCCTTACATTCTGTTTAACTTCTCCCCACTGCCATTTTGAAAATCATTCGCACAATTTATGGTTTTGTTATGAGGGCATTCCACTTGTGGTATAAAAATTCTGTATTAGCTATGCACTAGTTATCTATTGCTCCATAAAATTACTCGCCACTTTGGCATTCTAAAGCTATAAACATTTATTCTATAATACTCCCTGTGGGTCATGAACCTGGGGACAGCTAGTTATACAGTTCCGGCTCTAGGTCCCTTATGAAATTGCGTTCAAGTGGTCAACCTGAAAATGCTTCTTCCAAGATTGCTCATGGGGTTGTCAGCAGGCTTCAGTTCTCACTGGTTGTTGGGTGGAGACTTCAGTTTCTTGCCATGTCAACTTCTCCACAGGCTCCCTGAATGTCTTCACGATATGTCATCTGGTCTTCCCAGTAGTGACTGATGATGGAGAGAGAGAAAGAAAGAGCCCAAGCAGAAGTTTCAGTCTCTTATGATCTAATCTCTACAGTGACATGTGACACACCATCATTTCTTCGTTAGTTCAATCACAGAGACCAACAACCTTGGTAAATGTGGGAAGATACGAGCATTAGGACAAGGGAATCATTGGGAACAATTTTTTAGATTGTTTTCCACACTGAGTAAAACTTGAGGTTCTCTCAGATCTTGAGCAGCATACCTAGAACTTGGTAAACAAGTAACTACTTTAGAGCAGCAACTTCTGACACTTAATGAAATTTTTCTTGTGGCAGAAGTGTGTGGCACTGAAGTACTCAGGGAACTACAGTAACTCATTTTATGGGTTATTGGATTTAACGGACAAATCTTTTTTTTTACTAATGATAGTTCATTTTTAGAACATTGTTATTATTAAATAATAAAATGCATGGCAACTATCAAAAAAAAAAAAAGCCACGACATTTTAGAATTAGAATTTCTGCATCAGTTTTCACCAAAGTCAATGATAATGTGAACTGGCATCCAGTATAAATATTAAATACAGGCTGATTTCCCTTCTAGTCATATGCATTTAGACAGTCCCCAGGGGTTTACTTCAGAGATCATGAAGCATAGCTTTTTAAAAGCATTTGCCATTTTTATGAGAACTGATTTTGTTTTCCAACAAAGTAAGCACTTTAAAAGAAAATTGACATAAATCATGTTATGTGTACAGGTCTAGGTATGAACCAAATATTTCAGGTAAAGAATACATTCAGTGTTATTCTGGATATTTTAAAGAAAAGACATATACTTCATAATTTCTAAGATAGCTAGTAGAGTTTAAAAATAAAATAGCTTTCCATGTAGTAGCTACCCGAGGTTTGAGTTACACCATGGTTTCAGATTTGTTTTTTTTATTATTATTATTTTTTATGATTAGGACCCCAGAGTTTTCATAGGAAAAAGAAACTATTGGTATACTAAAAAACTTGGTTGGATAAATCAACTGGGATATATATATATATATATATATACACACATATATATATACGTTATATATATTACACACATATATATTTAACTCTCAAAAGATTACATCCTGCATGCTATTTCCGTAACATTCTCAAAATGACAAAACTATAGAAATCAAGAACAGATTAATAGTTTTCCAGGAATTAAGGTGGTAGGCAGAGTAGGTATTAAAAAGATAACACTAGGGAATTCCTTTGTAATAATGGAATATTTTTGTATCTTGATTGTGGTAGTGGTTACATTAATATATAAGTGTAATAGAACTACAATTGAATTGTAACTACAATTGAACTGTAAAATTGAATAGAACTACACACATGCACACACACACACACACAAAGAGTGCAAGTAAAAATTGGTGAGATCCAAATAAGGCCTCTAGATCATACCAGTTGACCAATGAATCTTCCTGGTTTTGATATTGTACCCACAGTAACACAATATTTTATTACTGTGGAAGTCTGGATGAAGAGTACCTAAGATGAGTCTGAACTATGTTTCTTCTTCCTGAGTCTATAATTATTCCAAGATAGAAAGTTAAAAAACAAAAATAAAAAAATGATTAAGTGGATTGTAATCAGAGTACGAATGTTTAATGCCATATTTTACATTCCTTACATAGGAATGTATGGAGTCCATACTTATCAAAATTCAAGGAGAATTAAACTAACAATAGGATCATAATTTAAGTAAATCATAAATATATAATTTAATAACTATATTTGAAATACTAACAATTACACTTTAAGGTTGATATATTATAAATGAGAACACTGAATTTAATAGCATTAACTTATTAATGACACTTTTATACTACTTTAATGAAATGCTGAAAGTCTGTCCTTAAATTTCAAATTATATTAACTATCAAAGACTTATCTAAATGAATTAAAGGTATTATTCTTCAAGGTTATATGAATTTAATGTTACTGTATTTTTTTCTGTTATCATAACATCAAAACCAAGGATATCTAAACCTTCTATCAATATTAAAGAATTTATTTAATTGCCACACATCACATTACAGAGCAGTAAATTTAATTATCTAAAAACAGAACTAAATGGATGTATCTAGAACTATATGTATAGACTATACATATATATATAGAGAGAGAGCTATATATAGAGTATACACACACACACACACACACACACACATTATAGAGCCAGATATAAATATAAATATATATATTTGCCCATGGTTTTGTTTAAGTCAGCATGCATATTATTTTTGTGAATTTTCCTAACATAAATATTAAAAAAACACCTCTTGGTAATTAATTGACATTATATTTTAAATGGGCAATTTTTATTTTGCATCCTTAATTTGTCTACTGAGAAATTTTTTTTGATAATTTAAGTTGAAATGTATATTTGACTATCAATTATAAAGTATTGGTGAAAGTATAAGAATAATTTCTGTTGAATAGCGGTACACATTTTATTTTCCTTACTATTGAAGTAAGGAAGTAAAACAAAACATTTTAAGTGTTTTTGAACAAAATATTTATATTTATCATGTAAATTATGCTCCTTCATCATTTTTAAGTTTATATTGAATATAGAGACTGTTTATCTTCTGGAAAATTCAAGAAGGTGATAACTGTCATGTGACATTTGTATGAGAAGATACAGAATTTTCTATCCATATGATCAACAGAAACAACTGAGAAACTACAAAAATTAGCAGACATTTATTACAATTCAAATGGGTCCTTAAAAAATGTGTCTCCAAGAAAAATAAAGTAGGAAAAATAAGGAATGGAGCAACATTTTTAAACTTTCCCTGAGAGTTGTAAAATATTATAAACTAAAATAATTTTAATGTATTATTTGTGTTGACAGCACACTTAATAATGGAAACCAATAAAAAAAAACTCAAAAATATGGGGGATCCCTGGGTGGCTCAGCGGTTTAGCGCCTGCCATCAGCCCAGGGCATGATCCTGGAGTCCTGGGATCAAGTACTGCCTCGGGTTCCTTGTATGGAGCCTGCTTCTCCCTCTGCGTCTGTCTCTGCCTCTCTCTCTGTGTCTCATGAATAAATAAATAAAATCTTAAAAAAAAAAAAAACTCAAAAATATATCTAATCACAAAATTTAAAAAACTAATATATCAATATGAATGAATCATAAATATGTGGGAGGAAACCCATTGTTAAGTAAATTATGTGTAGAAAATTCGCTATTGCTTGGAAGAGGAAATATCAAAGTATAACCATATAGCTTAGCATTTATCAACAAATTCACAGATGAATTAAACATTTCTTTTAAAAAAGAATAAAAGTATGGTTGCATATTTACTTAATACTTCAGAAGGTTTCTAAATCATATTATGCAAAATGACATTTGAAAGGTACAAGGAAAGCAAGAGCCCTAATGCATTTTTGTGTGTGTTGGGATTCAGCAGACATGAAAACTTTGGGGGGCATCTGAGTGTTTTACTTAAAACTCTTGCTTGGTGAATAGGGAGCTATGATCATCACTAGCAGTATCTTGGGAAGTTTCCTTGCCCTCATCCCTCCAGTACTTCCAACAGCTTTATTTTTCTGTCTGTATTCAAAATTTTTGCTTGGTATATATAGATTTGTTTCTATTTTCCTGACTAAAACTGGCTAACCCAATGATCATTTTTTGGGGAAAAGATGAGGTTTAAGTTGAGGTAGAGGGGTGCATTCAACAACTAGAAATAATATTTCATTTTCAAGGAAATTGTAAAACTTAACTTAAGGTCTAAATCATTACTTAATGACACATGATTTACTTACTTGATTTTCACCAGTTTCTGGCATAAGCCTATTTGCTCAATGGTCTCTAATTTAATTTTGAATATTAGATAGCTGAAAATGTTCAGTTATACAACTGTCTGAGCAAATTATGAGGAAAGGCAATTCCAAATGTGTGTTGAATATGTCTCACAATATAAGATTTGGATTATTCTGTCAAAATTGGCCTACCAGATCTAATGTCCTCTTGAAACCTTAATAATACTTTCTCACAAAGCAAATCTAATAATAAAATACAGGGAAGTGAAATAGTCCTGTGTTTTTCTTCTTGAAATATATTACCTAATGATTATAGAACTTCTATTTGTTCCAAAATGTTTATTTTTTTTAGAGATTCTGTGAATTTTTCAGAGGAATTTTGTTTTAGTTGCTAAATCCTACATATTTTTAATCTTTAAATAAATATTTTTCCAGGGGCACCTGTGTGGCTCAGTGGTTGAGCATCTGCCTTTGGCCAGGTTGTGATCCTGGGGTCTGGGGATCTAGTCCTGCATCAGGCTCCCTGCATGGAGCCTGCTTCTCCCTCTACCTACGTCTCTGCCTCTCTCTCTCTCTCTCTGTGTCTGTCATGAATAAATAAATAAATTCTTTAAAAAATATATTTTTTCTGTATTTTATTACAATGTAAATTTTTATTAGTGGTCATCTTTCATGATTAAGTGTTTTAAAATGGTTGCATTAGATAATACTATATTTTAGGATAACCATTGGACAATGACTTACTGTTGTGAATTAGGGAAAGTACTTTGGTCAAGTCTACCAAAGCCATGTACTAGTAAGCCAAATTTTCATTGGCTTGAGCTGTATTAGACATGACTAGTTCTGAGTGGAGAGGCTTCTTTGTAATTATAAAATTTCCAAGTAGCCAACAAAATGATGTAATTCTCTGGGACCAAAATAAATGAGACTGAAAACTTAAGATCCTCATATAGATAAACTTAATGTAACACACAGTGCCTGCCTCTCCTGAAATTGGGAAGAATGAATTCATTCTGTCCATAAACTCCTCTTTCCATGTTATCCTAAGTAAGATCTAATGTAGAAACCACTAAACAGAGCCACAATGGATATGTTTTTTTTTCCCAAAGCACTTCTTTTGTAAGATAATTAGGAATATGCTCAGAAAACAATCTAAGGATTGTGCATAATTAAAACCACAATTATGTAAGCATTTCTGCCATTTTTGTTAGAAAAAAAAATATTTGTAGTGATTATAAACCAGGATTTGCCATTGCTATAATACAGAGATGGGGAGAAAATTGGGTGCAGCTATCAAAATATGATACTTCTTCATTTGTGTATTTGAGGACACACCAAGAAATAAGCTAAAATTTGACACCTATAAAATATCTAACACTTAGGGAAATTAACAGAGTTTAATGCTGACAACATTTCCCTAGGGAATTTGTTTCCCAAATTTATGTGTGAGAAAAATGAGCCCAGACAGTATGGCAGAAGCCAACAGCAGTTTACCAGAATTTATGCTTTTTGTGCCTTGTTTTGTTTGGTTTTCTTACTATTTTTTTCCTAGTGTTAAAAAACAAAATTAAACGAAGTACATTTGAAGATCTAAATGGCTGTATTAAGCGATTTATAAATTGGGCAGCCTCCCATCTAGCAAGCAGTAGAGCTCAGTTGAACTGCAGAAAAGGAGAGGTTTTTAAGGGCAGAGAGGGAGAAGAAAAAATACAATTATTAGCAAAGAATGCATTGTTTTAGGCAAGGTTGCCCTCCTAAGAAAAATCAAAGGGATGGAATACACCCTAGTGCTGACCAGGAAATTCCAGTTTGTCAAAGGTTACATTTCTGGGGACGAAGCTGAAATGGCAGTTAAGTTGCGTATTAAGTCTTAGTTTGCTGATGGAGGTGGGGGGTTGGGGGACCTTAACATCAGTGACTCCGTTTTGGTCCATCCATGGTTTTCTTTTTAACCCTAGTGTGTTATGAAGTTGATTGTGTACACATGACTAAATTGGATCAATGGAATTTGTGTATAGGAGCCCAGGTGATGTGTGCCATTTCCCATACAGGTTTATGTAAATATCCCACAGCCTTCTGCCATGATTTCTTTTCCCTGGTTGGATTGGGAATAACTTCCAAGGACACTAAGGAAGCCATATTGTGGAAACGGTGGTGCTTTGGTCAGTCTGGCCATCTGAATAACTACATGAGGGAAGCCTACTTGCCTATATGTTCACTCACTTATCAAAAGTAATGGTTAAAACTCTACGATGCTTGAGTTACACATTTTGTTTGTTTCTATTTGTTATTGCTATTAGCCCTCTCCAGCTAATTAAGTTAGTTGAATAAATTATCTAAAGTCTTAAACTTGGTAAATGGAAGAAATAATTCTTGAATGCAAGTTACAGAATTTAAAAATCCCAATTTCCCTACCACAAAGAAAGTTCTGTGTCTGTGATGATAAATAGGCGTGGGTACAGCAGATCCTTCTGACTGTGATCACTCACAATGTACATAAGTGTTTCTGAAGAAATTGATTTATAACCAATAGGCCTTTGTAATGTGCACGCATATTTTAAAAGTTGTTCTTTCATTCCTGCAACTGCCATGTGTCACTGTTTATAACTTTTAGAACTACTTGGCTTTGTAAAAAGAAAAAAAAATAGCATTACTATGGTCTTAAACATTACATGCTAAGGATCTTTGTCTTTATCCTCTCTCTTACCTGGGAGATCATCCATGATTCCATTTTGTTTTATTCAAGCCATTGGGTGTTAATCTGAGGGTATGAGTTTGGGTAGTGTAGAATATCAAGCAAGGGTAACATACTTGACTAGTAGCCACTGGTAGTTTGTGTTTTTTTTTTTTTTTTTTTTTTTTGTACGATGAATCTACATAACTTGCATCCTATGTTTCTTTTATTTTAATGGATCACTGTTAACTAGGAGATGATATTATCTATTGTTTGTGTTAACTAGGAGATGATACTATCTATTGTTTGTGTAGTAAGAAGTAAGTAGAAAATTTTCCTAAAGAGAAGAATGAGTAGATTCTCTCTACTTAATACAAAAACGAAGGGAAACAATAGCTCCCCTGGCCCCTGGCCCTCAATGATTCCATCTCACAGAGTGATTTTTTCCACACCCAGAGATCACCAATCCATTTAACATTTCCTAGGACTACCTTATTCCCCCTAACACAGAGTCCTTCTATCCACCCTGTACAATTCAGGGAGAGTGATTATATTTAAATACAGGACTAGTCAAGTGTTGAGTAACTTCTTCTTTTCCAAGACCTTTAATTGCCACTTTATCCAAAGATTATTAGTATAAAGTTCTAACTTTCTGTATTCATAACTGCTATATTCCAAACTTCTAGAACAACTCCTGATCTATTTTAAACTCTACATAATTCATTTTTTAAAAAATCTTGAATTTCTTCAATTTTTTAATCATTAAATTTGAACAAAAAAATGAAAACATGTAAGATAATTATGGCTTGGAAAGGTTGGGTAGTAGGGAAATCATGAGTCATGCAGTTAAGTCTTCTATGAATGGATCCTTGTGGGATAACAGGGCTCCAGAAATCCCAAGAGAATAGTAGAAAAATGTTTTTAAAGTGACAGTGAGGAGTCAAGGTAATAACTTCACATCTAGATTCCATAGACCCAGGTTTCAATCAAGGCCAGGAAATTCAGGGAATGTTCAATTACAAGATAAAGACATAGTACAAGGTCTGTTTTGTATTGTTTTGTTTTGTTTTCCTTTGGTGGGACATGTCTTTTGTGTTCTATAGCCTCTTACATACATTAATATTATGGGTGTAGAACATCTCCTTGATGTTATAATAGGCTTCAAAAATACTACAGCGTGACTCAGCACTTCCGCTGCCGCCCCCCCAAACCCCCACCCCCTCCTCTCCTGTGTTCTTTTCCATTAATGTCTTTTTTTTTTTTTTTTTTTTAAATTTTTTATTTATTTATGATAGTCACAGAGAGAGAGAGAGAGAGAGGCAGAGACACAGGCAGAGGGAGAAGCAGGCTCCATGCACCGGGAGCCTGATGTGGGATTCGATCCTGGGTCTCCAGGATCGCGCCCTGGGCCAAAGGCAGGCGCCAAACCGCTGCGCCACCCAGGGATCCCTCCATTAATGTCTTTACTTAACATTTCCCAGGCATTTAGCTTAGTAACTAGAATTATCCCCAGAATTTTCCCATTCCCATTAAAATTTTAACTTCTCAATATTTCTTCAGTTGTGTCCCTGTTTTCATCCACGGTATCTATGCCTTTATTCAGATTATCATTTCTCTTGGGTATTGCAGTTATTTCCCACATATTTCCCAACTTTATGGGGAGAGTCTGGCATAGGATTTGTAGCAAAAGCTTCATGTGAAGGCAAAATAAACTAGGATATGAATTCGTCCCATGCTAATGACCTTGGACCGGCTGATTATCTACATTTTTCTTATTCTTTTTTTTTTTTTTTAAAGATTTTATTTATTTATTCATGATAGAGAGAGAGAGAGAGAGAGGCAGAGACACAGGCAGAGGGAGAAGCAGGCTCCATGCACCGGGAGCCTGATGTGGGATTCGATCCCGGGTCTCCAGGATCGCGCCCTGGGCCAAAGGCAGGCGCCAAACCGCTGCGCCACCCAGGGATCCCCATTTTTCTTATTCTTAAATACAGTTTTACATATGTAATGAATGGGGTTCAGAGCAGGTCACCCCAGAATGTGTCATTTTAGCATGTGGGTTATTTCAAGCTGAAAATAATCCAGGCCAAACAGACTCAAGAAGAGCGTTTTCCTCCCAATTCATTGCCTAAAAGAATTTAGAAAGGGAGTCCGTACTAAGAGCTATTAGCAAAGATAACTTGTTTTTACTTTTGTTTTTATCAGCAAAACTTCTCCACAAGGCATGGCAAGGCAATCATTTGTTTACCAAACTTTTGCTCTTCCCATATTCCTGTGACTTGTCCTCTCTCCTTTAAAGTCTCACACCCAACCCCCCTTTAACCATTATTCATGTGACTTAGACAATTATCTCTTCTCTTTATTCAGGGTGCATATTGCACAGTACCATACCAAGCTTCTAATATATGCTAACTATATTTTTTTCTCCCCACTTCAGATGCGGAGTTTCAATGACTTAAATGTATTTTATGACATCTAAACAATTATAGAAATATAACTTACTATTATATACCTGTATGTTTTGTAATATAATTATCAAGTATTCATGTATTAAATAATTTTTGCAAGCATATTAATCAATTCAGAAATTTGGCTGTGTATGTCAGATAAATGATAACATGCATTCAAGAAATACTGCTAAGCTAAAGATGATATTAATGAAAATAGCAAAACAGATTCTTAACATATTGTGATTTTAAAAGTAGATGGTAATGAGATATTAAGCATTATTAGATAAAGATAAGACATTTATTATAACTTAGAAATTCAGACTTCTTATTTTGGAAATCACTGGAATGAGAAGAAAGCAAAAAAAGAAAAATGCTAAAGCCTACATAATGTAAACCGAATGGCTACATATATTTAAATTCATATATACTCAAGGGTACCACTTCGGAAGAATCTCGCTAAATGTCAAGCTTAATTATAAAACTGAAGAAAATTTTAATCATCAATTAATATAATTTTAGAGGCTTTTGAGAATTTGAGAATCTCTCAATTCTTACTTAAATCAAGTTCATTCCAATTGTTAATGCAGCCAGCTGTCTTAGAGTCAAGAAAGTATACTTACTACTAACATTTTCAATAATCTTTTTAAAGATAACAAATGGCTCTAAAAAAGGTATCAGAAAGAATACTTACCTATAGAGGAGAGATTTTTGTGTTCTCCATATTTTATAGTAAAATGTTTTATAGAAACTTTTTTAAAAGATTTATTTAGCATCAGCTCAGTAATGCATGCATCGAAAAAAAATACTACATGTGTTAGTTACTTCTTGCTATATAACAAATTACCACAAACCTAGTGTCTTAAAAAAACACATAATTATCTTACAGTTTCTATACTCCAAGAGTCTTGTCATGGCTTATCTAGGTCCTCTGAAGGCTATACTCAAAGTCTTTCCAGTCTGGGGCTGTCGTGTGAGGAGAGATGATCCTTAATCATCTCTTTTCTCCTTACTCAAGTTGTTAGCAGAGTTCATTCCCTTCTTGCTCTGGGACTGAAGCTTTGAGCTTCTTGTTGGCTGCTGCCTAAAGGTCACCCTTGACTCCAGAGGTCAAGTGATTCCTTGAGGCTACTCAAATTTTTATGGGCTAATTTTTTTGCCATTTAAACTCCCCATCATGGCCTTGACTTCATCAAGCAAAACAAGGAGAGTCTCTAGAGCAAGCCTCCTGGCAACACACGTTTTATGTAAAGCACACAATTACAGGGCTGATATCTCATGATCTTTCCATAGTATGTTAGTGAAAAGCAAGTCACAGGTCCTGTCTACAGTCAGAGGAAAGGATTACATGAAGAAGTGAATAGTTTGGAGGGGAGATTATGAGGGCCACTCAGGATTTTTTCCAACAGATTATAGAAACAATGAACAGGGGATCCCCGGGTGGCTCAGCGGTTTGGCGCCTGCCTTTGGCCTGGGGCGTGATCCTGGAGTCCCAGGATGGAGTCCCCCATTGGGCTCCCTGCATGGAGCCTGCTTCTCCCTCTGCCTGTGTCTCTGCCTCTCTCTCTCTCTCTCTGTGTCTATCATAAATAAATAAATAAATCTTTAAAAAAAAAAGAAAGAAACAATGAACATTTAAGATTTTAAGTCAAATTTCAGAGCAGTAACAATGAATTGTAATAGATATTCAATTCTCTGAGCAACATTTTCTTCCTAACACTTTCCTAATAAAGGTTTTGGAATGTCATATTTTATCCATAAATAGCTATTGAAGAAATGAATAAATGAAGGATTGCATGTTTGGTTTTATCTTATACATTCACTAAAATAAATCATCTTTCTCCATAAACAAATGAAAAGTAAATGATTAAAGGAGAATTTAAGCTTAATTTAAGCTTAATGGCTTTCCTTTATTTTGGTGACAAAATGGGTCCTTTTCCTTTTCAGAAAAATAAGGTGTCAAAATTTTTTTTAAAAAAAGGGGTCACTGCACTTTTTGAGAATATACATCTAATGTACTTTTCCCATATACTCACCAACACTATATATATATTTTTTTTCCATGTTTCCAATATAATAGATTCTAATGAGTTATTTATAAAAGGCAGAGACATTTGGAAAATTAGGAACCCAGTTTCCATTAAACTATTACAAATAATGGTCTAATGACAAATAATTACAAATAATACAAATGGTATCATAGTATATATGCTGGTGGTTAAAGCAATAAATCTTAAAATGTAAAATGTATTATTTATCAGCCAAAGGATAAAATGTTATATAGTGCAGATGTAATTAGTAAAGCATTTTTATCTTCCAACTGTGCCAGCTTTTTTTTTTTTTTTTTTAATTTTTATTTATGATAGTCACAGAGAGAGAGAGAGAGGCAGAGACACAGGCAGAGGGAGAAGCAGGCTCCATGCACCGGGAGCCCGACGTGGGATTCGATCCCGGGTCTCCAGGATTGAGCCCTGGGCCAAAGGCAGGTGCCAAACTGCTGCGCCACCCAGGGATCCCTGTGCCAGCTTTTTATTTTCAAGTGTGTTAGTATTATGCATAACAATTGCATAGCCCTTAGTGCCAGGTCAATGACTCCCTCACCACATGTTGCTGTAAAAATTCATTGCAAGGGACCAAAAATAGAAGTTTGTTTTTTGTTGTTGTTGTCGTTTTTGTTTTGTTTTGTTTT
Source organism: Vulpes lagopus (assembly GCF_018345385.1). NCBI lineage: Eukaryota > Metazoa > Chordata > Mammalia > Carnivora > Canidae > Vulpes > Vulpes lagopus. The sequence goes on along the minus strand of NC_054826.1, from coordinate 11,270,807 downwards.
GTTTTATTGCTATGTGTGGTCTCTGGTCAAGACAAACCTGCATTTACTAGCTCTTAGGTACAAGGAATAATGCTGGGAAGAACATGTTAGGAAAAATGCAAAATAGCTTTTTTTTATGTCATAATCTATGCAAATGTAGAGTTTGACTTGTTTATGTAAAATTGGAAGCTCTGAGAATATATTGATTTCAAGTCTGTGTCATTCTTGCAAATAGATAACTCTTGCTTAATTTAGTGAGTTATTCTATTTAAATAAAGGCTGTGAATATTTTTGCTGCAACATTTTTTATAAGAGCATAAATTTAAATATAATTTGCTATTTTCAAATTTTAAAAATCAATATTTATATGGCATTGTTATTTTGAGAAATGTTAGGAAAATATGCTATTGGAATTATTAGGTTGTTAAGAACTCCTTCTATAGCCTCTTCCTGGCTCCTATTTTTCTTGCTTTTGCAAAAGATTTTTCAACTTTCAACATTTATGATATTCTGAAATGTAGCAAAACAGCTATTTAATTATTTTTAGTTTTAGATATTAATCAAGATTTTGAAACTTTCTGAATATGAATAAAAATAACTAATCTAATATATATGCAATTAATGCAAATAAAATTATTTAAATATCACTTTAAATTCAAAACAGATATCAACTAACCACTGATATAACTGTTTGTAAACATATTCGATGGAACTTTAAATGTTCACTGCTCTCTAGAAGTTCTTCACTTCTAGCTAATACTGTTCAATGTGTCCTGACAGACTACATAAATTTTACATGAATTTCAAGCTTGTTAAACTTTTTTTCCATTAAGAACTTTTGAAAATTTGTCAATCTATTATTGTTGCATATGCATGAGTAGTGTCATACAAACAAATGACAGAATCAGAAGTGTTTGAAAATCTTTTAATTTTTTCACATTTCATCTCTTCTAAGCCAAAGATATTCTTTTAAATATGTGTATAAAGTTCTTGTCACTTCCTCATTAAATATTTCTGCAATTCCATTAAAGCTTTCACACATGACAGCAATGCTATCATAGGCCTGGCAACACATTTTCTTCAAATAATGATGACTATACTGAATTGTTTTGTTTTTTTTTTTTTAACTATTTAAGTTATATTCATCATCTTCTTTATCAATTGAAATCCAAGGATCATCTGGATGGTCTCTCTGGGTATCATATCACATTGACAGATATTACTTCAAATTATGGACACGGTATTGATACAGAAACTGAATGTTTGTATCTCACTAAAACTCCTATGTTGAAACCTTAAGTCCTAAAATTCTGATATAAGGAGGTGGGGCCTTTGGGAGGGGATTAGTCATGATGGCAAAGCAACCATGAATGAAATTAGTTGCCTTATGAAAGACGCCCCAGAGATCTCTCTCACTCTTTCTACCATGTGAGCACAAGAGGAGTAGCAGGCTGTCTTCAACCTGGAATGAGGGTCCCAAAAAATCTAGCATATTAGAACCCTAATCTTGGACTCCAAGCTTCCAGAACTGTGAGAAATAAATGTTTGTTGTTTAAGCTACCATAAGACTATGATAATTTGTTACAACAGTCTGAACTGACCAACACATTTGATAATCTGTAAAATTGCTGATCCTAGTCATCTTTTCTTTAGAGATTTTATTTATTTATTTATTTATTTATTTATTTATTTATTTACTTACTTACTTACTTATTTGGGTGAGAGAGAATGTCTGTGAGATGGAGGGGTGGGGGGGCAAAGGGAGGGGGACAAGCAGACTCCGCACTGAGTGAAGAGCTTAGAATGGGGCTTGATCCCAGGACCCTGAGATAATGACCTGGGCTGAAATCAAGAGTCAAGTGCTTAACTGACTGAGCCACCCAGGTGCCCACCAATTATGATATCTTTTGACATTTGGATCTTTTTTTGCTAAAGATTTTCTTTTAAAAATAGACATATTGTGAATGATGTCTATTCATCAATGTCAACTCCTGTTTTCAAGACTATATCATATTATATTCTAATCACCAGATATTTGAGGACTAGTGCACACTTTTAAATTTGTCATGAGGGATCCCTGGGTGGCACAGCGGTTTGGCGCCTGCCTTTGGCCCAGGGCACGATCCTGGAGACCCGGGATCGAATCCCACGTCGGGCTCCTGGTGCATGGAGCCTGCTTCTCCCTCTGCCTATGTCTCTGTCTCTCTCTCTCTCTCTCTCTCTGTGTGACTATCATAAATAAATAAATTTTAAAAAAATAAAAAAAATAAATTTGTCATGAAATTTTTGTATTTCTAAAATAACTTTATAGAATGTCTTTCTTTTAAAAAAATATTTATTCATGAGACACAGACAGAGAGAAAGAGAGAGAGAGAGAGTTAGGCAGAGGGAGAAGCAGGCTCCATGCAAGGAGCCTGACGTGGGACTTGATCCTGGGTCTCCAGGATCAGGCCCTGGGCTGAAGGTGGTGCTAAATTGCTGAGCCACCCGGGTGGCCCCTATAGAATGTCTTTCATTATATTTGCCCTAAATTCATATGGTATGCATGATTTTGAATTGAAATTTAAGGTATTTTTGCCACTGTACTGAGGCCAGGCTTAACCTGATAACCTACTATCAGTGATGCAATTCATTCTTTTGCATTACTGTCACCAATATTGTCCTGTTTCTCAGACATGTGCTCCAAACTGAGATCTTTGCACTGGTTGTCCTTTTGCTTCAAATACTTTTCTCCACATATCTGTCTGGCAAAAACCTTTACCCCCTTTAATTCTTTCCTCAAATATCATACATTCAAGGAGGTCTGCATTGACCCCACTTAAAAATGTTCTCTGGACTTTTTCCATCTTTTCCCAAACCAGGCACTCCCAGTTTACCTTACTTGGAAATAACTCAATTAATTTTTACCATGGCATTATCATTAGTTATCATAATATATGTTACTTATTTTGTACCAGCATTATTTATTGTCTTTATACTTCAGAAGACAGAAATAATTTATTTTGTTTATTGATGTGTTCCACATGCTTAGAGGAGGTCCCAGCATATAGTTGGGAATGAGTATTATAAGTTAAATGAGTAAACCAACTTAGGAATGAATGAAAGTATCAGCGAAACCCTAGATTCCCTAAGACCTGCTGGAACTTTTTTATTAAAAATGAAAATATAGGGACACCTAAGTGGCTCAATCGGTTAAGCATCTAAATCTTAGTTTCACCTCAGGTCACCATCTCCTGGGTGGCGGGGTCCAGCCCAGAACTGGGCTTCCTGCTCTGTGGGGAGTCTACTTGGGGGTTCTCTCCCTCTGCCCCTCCCTCTACTCATGCTCGCTCTCTCTCTCAAATAATAAATAAATCTTAAAAAAATGAAAATGCAGATTAACGTTTTGGTACACTTTTGGAATAATCAAAGATAATGAAAAAGATCAGATGTTAGCTATAATGTACCACAGAACAATTTTGGAGAGCAGAAAGAAATAAATGTCTATAAGAGTAATTTCTTTCTATGAATAGGTAGAAAGAATAAACAAATTTAGAAAGCATGTGAGTGACATATTATTTTTATTGCTTTATGCCAAAGTGTATAATTTAATTTCTACCTTTAAAAAAATCAGACCACCTTGTTGCTTTTTTACCCTTAACCAGATAGAACTGTGGGTTGTATTTCAGAATTTACATACCTTATTTTTAAAATTTTATTTTAGCAGTTCTGCAAAGCTTTCATAGCTATAATTCTTTTTTTTTCTTTTTCCTCTACAATATTCAGTAGAAAACACACACCCTTCTTTTACCTTGTCTAGAGGTTGTGTTCAGGCAAAGGAGGCCAACCTTCTAGTTAGATTTCCAAGGTGAAAGCACCTAAGGTATCTAAAGTCTTTCTAAAAAATCAATAATCAATTCAAGTCAAAATTAGTCTAGGGGCGCCTGGGCGGCTCAGTTGGTTAAGCGTCTGCCTTAGGTTCAGGTCATGATCCTGGGATCAAGTCCCATATCCCCCTCCCTCTGCCTGCTGCTCCCCCTGATTGTGCCTGTTCTGTCTCTCTGTGTCTGTCAAATAAATAAAATATTTTTAAAAATTAGTCTGAAAACCATTAATTTAGTACTGTATTCAAGAAATATTGGAGCTCCTGGGTGGCGTAGTCAGTTCAGTGTCCGACTCTTGCTTTCGGCTCAGATCTGATATCAGGGTCTTGGGACTGAGCCCCAAGTCGGCTCCATGCTCACTCAGTGCCTCGTCTGCTTGAGTTTCTCTCTCCCTTTTCTTCTGTCCCTCCATACTGCACTCTCTCTGAAAGAAATTAATACATCTTAAGACAAGAAAAGAAAAATACTTACCCCCTCCCCATTGTAAGTCCAGCCCAGCTTATTGGTTCATGAGTAAAGGAACAGATAATTATTTTTTTCTGCTAAATACTAAATAAAATATTTGACTGGAATTTAGAGGTCTAGTATTAGAAGAAGAAGAAAAATATCTTTAGACACTACAGCTACATTCAGATTGGTGAAATGATAGGGAAAAGCAAGGGAAAGGACGGTCGCGTCTCCTATCAGAAAAGATCTCACAGGTATTGGCTCATGACTGGGATTGCAGATGGAACTGTATACACTTTTAAGATTCTCTATTCTTCTCTTTAACTCTTTCTCTATCCCTCCAACTTAAATATACAGAATGTACCATTGAGATCACTGTTAAGGCATAAGGAATTTGATTCTCTCTATTTCCCTGAATAGTATAAGTATTGGTTGAGGGTACCCTTGAAGGCTATAATTTTCTTGAAATTCCACCCCATACAACAAACTGCAATCAATCTCCCAAGGTTTCAAATAAGGTCCTATTTCCCCTCTTGTCTTTCTGGGGCAGTAGTATTTTGTAAAAGGGCTGGGGGGAAAATATTTGCAACACAGTTAAAACTTGATCCTGAATACTACTTATTCTCTCATAAACATTGACGGCTTGTATTTCACCAAATTCCTATGTTAAACCCCAGTGTGACGGTATTAGGAAGCAGGTCCTTTGGGAGGTAATCAGGTCAGTAGAATGGATCCCTTTTGAGGGGATTAGTGTTCTTAGAAGAAGAGAGCTTACTTTCTGTCTCCTCTCTGCCATGGAGGACACAAGAAGGAAGCCATATGCAAACCAGAAAACAAATTCTCACTAGACACCATGTCTGCCAGCACCTTCATCTCGGGCTTCTTAGCCTCCAGAAGTGTGAGAAATGTGTTTGCTGTTTCAATTATACAGCCTATGGTAATTTGTTAATAATGGCCTGATATAACTAGGACAGTGGCCGTATTTGCATTTGATTCAGCAGCTTTTAAAATCAAGATATCCTAAGTAAGAAAATAAATTAATAATAAATAAATAAACAAATAAATAATAAATAAATTCAAAATATATCAACCCTCTTCACTTGCCCTTTCTGCCTAACCTTAATGTAAAAAAAAAAAAAAATCCTCAATCTAGAATTCAATCCTTCGGCAGTACTGGCATAAAGCTACGACTCTACATGTATAAATTGTGGAGTGTAATATGATCTGCAGAGCCAGAAAACACAAAGTCAAGTAAATTTGCATCAACGTGAGATGACTAAAAAAAAAATGCAGTATATTGTATCATGGAATAATATGCCTTTTTAGAAATAGTGAGTTTCTTCTGAATTTATTGACTAGAAGAGGTTTCCATGATGATTTAAATGACAAGAGTAAGTTGTAACGAAATGTATCTACAGATCTTCCTCACCTTATGATGAGATTATGTCCCAATAAACCCATCATATATTGACTATATTGTAAGTTGAAAATGTATTTAATACACCTAGCCTATCAAACATCATAGCTTAGTTTAGGCTATTTTAATTTCGCTCAGAACACTTACCTTAGCCTACAGTTGGGCAAAATCATCAAACACAATGACTATTTTATAATTTAGTGTTGAATATCCCATGTAATTTACTGAACACTGTACTGGAAGTGAAAAATACAATAGCTGTATGGATACAGAATGGGTACAAGTGTATCAGCTGTTCACCTTGGTGATTACAGGGCTGAGGGGAGCTGAAGCTTGCTGTTGTCCAGCCTCACGGGAGAGTATCACATCACACATTGCCAGCCTGGGAAAAGATAAAAATTCAAAATTCAAAGTATGGTTTCTAATGAACCTGTATTAATTTTGCACCATCATACAACTGAAAAATTATAAGTTGAGTCATTGTAAGTCGGGGACTATCTGTACAGTATTATATCTTGATGTAAATCACAAATGAATAAGCAAAGTCTGAAACTTAGATAATTGTATAATCATGAAGACGGTTTTGGAAGGGGAAATATTAATCTGGTAGCACTTTATAGAAAGGACATAGAAAAGGGAAAGAAGAGGGGAAGATGTAGGTTAGATTATCATAAAACAAGTAACTGAGCACCTCAAAATTATACAGCCACACAGGTGATGTATAAAATTGCAAAAATTTAAATAAGCACATGTATGTTTATATACATACATATGCATGCCATGAGGTTTTGGATGGATTAATTCTATTACCTCCAAACATGTAATTTTCAGCTAATTAAAAATTGTTGTACATTTATTTTTAATTAACATGAGACTGTTGATGGGAAGACAACTTGAGCCATCTTATATAGTGCAATCTCATTTATTCAATGTATAGGATGGAGAATTTATAAGTTCTCTTTAGCAAATTATATTTTTAATTTATGTCTTAAGTAATATAAGTAAAAATAAAATATTACTTCACTAAACTTCAAAAAAATAAGGAAAACCTATGAAAATTGAGAGTAATTCTTTTGGGGACAATAGTGATTCATGGTTAAAAGGAACCAATGTGCCGTTTTTAGTTAAAAACATGGTTCAGGCACAGGCAGTGATATATGGCCCTTCTCTCCTCTAAACATTTTAGTTTTTATGTGCCTGTTAAAGGTGGTTCATCATGGAATGTTAAGTGTAAATCTGTAATCATTGAATCACATCATCTTAGAGTTCAACTAGTTTTTCTTCTATTTTTTAATTTAAATGAATTTGAACAATTTTCTTAGTTTCCTGAACTACAAATTCTGTATTTTTAAAATCATTTTTTGTAGAAGGCTTCTCAAAGTAACAGCACCGTATCCCTTTTTCCAACTGCAGGGCTGAAAGATTCCCACCTGCCCTTGCTGTCACCACACCTCATTTGAGATCCCTTGTTCCCCAATGCCTGGCTTCCAATATATACAGAAAAATGAACAAGAGAAAGAATTAATAGCACTTGAATCAGACACTGAGATATTACAAGTCTACAGTGGTCTTCTGGGGCTTAACATGTCAAGATACCTTTTAAATTTGCTGATTCAAAGCCCAAACAAAATCCCCTTTCACCAGCAAATGCTTAAGATATCTGCCATCCATCCCCTGCCTGCTCCCAACTTCCCTCAGACCAGCAACGGGTCCAGGCAGGCAGTTTTAAACAAATGACAGAATAATTGATAAATTATTATAAATTCATCCTTCCCTTCAATTATTATATAATCTCATAGAATGGGAAAGAAGGTTGAAAGGTGATAAATATTCACGTGTTAGGCTAAGTATTTCCAAGTGGAATGAAAAGTGAAGGTGCATTGTCATATAAGAATTTCACATCCTAGCACTCCCATCCCTGCAGTTAATCTCTGGAATAGTATTTAGTTCAGTGTAAAATGATATTCAGCCTTTTTCTTGGTTATTACCCTATTAATATTATTAGTAACACTTAACTCAGTATCCCATTATTCAAAATTGTTTGAGGTAGTAAAGGTCAGATTGTATTTATGGCTCCATACAAGGACTGCAAAGGTTCTGGCTCTGACTAGACTACTCTGGTCTTTCATCTCTTTGGTTGGAAGAGTTTTGTTGAAATCCTTCTTTATAGGATACAGGCATAGCCAATGCACTCTAAATTTAGCAGGGCTAAATCTAGGCCAGGAAAAATTCTAAGAGTATATGATCAAGTTTTTGGATGCTAACTCTGGATAATCAGCATATATCACTAAGTAATTTTTTGAAGAATAAGTTAATATGCATAGAATTTTAAGTATAATGCCCAACACATAGTAAGTGACAAATGATGATGATGATGATGATGATGATGCTATTGATTTATTGACAATATTACAGTGACTCTCAAATGTCTTTGGTCTCAGGGACTCTTATACTGTTAGGTATTATTGAGGATCCAAAAGGGCTGATGTTTATGTGCATTTATATCTACCAGTATATACTGCATAAGCAATTGAAACAGAAATTTTCAAGATATTTATCCATTTTAAAATCTCAAAAATACTTGATTATGTCTTAACATGAATAACGTACTTTTTTAATGAAAAATAAGCATCTTTAAAAAAATTATTTAGTTTGATGTTAAATTAGCTTTCTTCGGATAGATATTTCATTTTTATTTATTTATTTACGATAGTCACAGAGAGAGAGAGAGAGAGAGAGAGAGGCAGAGACACAGGCAGAGGGAGAAGCAGGCTCCATGCACCGGGAACCCGACTTGGGATTCGATCCTGGGTCTCCAGGATCGCACCCTGGGCCAAAGGCAGGCGCTAAACCGCTGCACCACCCAGGGACCCCCAGATAGATATTTCAGTAGGGTATATACACATACATAGATATACAGAAATAGACTTACTATAAGCGATTGGCTCATGGAATTATAAAGACTGAGAATTCCTATGGTCTGCTGTCTGCTGGAACCCCAAGAAAGCCAGTGATATAGTTCCCCTCCAAACCTGGAGGCCTGAGAACCATGGAAGATAATGGTGTAAGTCCCAGTCTGAGTCTGAGTCTGAAAGTTCAAGCACCTGAACACCAGTGTCCAATATCCTCAGGCAAGAGAATACCTATGTCCCAGCTTGTGCAGAGAGCAAATTGGTCTTTCCTCTGTCTTTTTGATCATTTCAAGCCCTCCATAGACTGGATGATGACTACCTACATTGGTGACAGTGATCTAATTTACTTAGTCTACTCATTCAGATGCTAATCTCTTACCAAAACATCCTCACAGACACTCCCACTAATAATGTTTTATCAACTGTCTGAACATCCCTTAGCCCAGTCAAATTGACACATAAAATTAACCATCGCAGAAATGACCTTGCTTTACATATTCTTTTCTTTTCTTTTTTCTTGGTTGGTTCAGTGCTATTCAATAGATATATAGGGCAAGACACAAATATTAGGCCATATGTACAACTTTAAATCTTCCTGTATTTAAATTTCAAGAAAAAAACACATGGCATTCATTGTAATATGTTTTATTTTCAATAAATCCACATTATTTTCAATTCAACATTTAATTAATATAAAGAATTATTATGATGTTTTACTTTTTTTTTTTTTCAAATACAAAATCTTTAAATCCAGTAGTTGTATTATACTATAGCCCATCTCAGAATTTGTCACAGTGTATGTGCTCCATGGTTGTATGAAGATAGCAGCTACACAGCATATGTGCTCCAGGGCCATATGAAGATAGTGGGTACACAGTGTATGGGCTCCATGGCTGTATGAAGATAGTGGGTACTCAGTGTGTGAGCTCCATGGCCATATGAAGATAGTGGGTACTCAGTGTATGGGTTCCATGGCCATGTGAAGATCATGGGTACTCAATGTATGGGCTCCAGGGCCGCATGAAGATAGTGGATACACAATGTATGTGCTCCAGGGCCATGTGAAAATGGTATGTGCTCAATGACCTGAACAGCACAGGCTTGGTTTAGTGAAAGAAAACTATGTTCAGTCTGATGTTAGTATCACAGACCATGTAGCTTCCCCAAATCTTCTCTATACTCACAAGAGAAATGAGAATAAAAAGATAATAATTTATAATTATTATGAAATTTGATCTGAGAGACCTCCAATTGTCTCGGTGAAGGAGGTGGAGGTCTACAGATGGTACTTGGAGAAGCCCTGCTGCACTGAAAAGGTGCATTGATTCCTATGAATTTTGAAGGTGTAAAGTGGGTCCTTCTTTCCTACTTCTTTACCCCTATTCAATGGGGACAGAAATAGACTGACCTCCCAGCTACCGTGTGGTTCTCAGGACACCCATCGAAGTGGTTGAGTTGGGAATGAGAGGTTGTACCGATTCTGTGCTAGATCTGCCTAGCTGTCAGGCCAACCTAGGAAATAGAAAACTTTTCCATGAGGCTGCTGCCTTCTTCAGGTTTATATTGGAAATGCTCATGTTTTCTGAACTCTTGCCTGGGTGGGGTTTTTTAAGAACTTGCCTGGGTCCTTTGTTTGTTTGTTTTAATCTTAGTCATTTTTAAGGAACCTCACCCATAAAGCATCCCTCATCCCTATTCACAGTCTGCCCTGTAGGTGGGAGAAGACAATGGTCCTCTTTTTTTTTTTCTGTTATTTTAATTTAATTTTTTTTAATTTTATTTTAATTCCAGTGTAGTTAATGTAGTGTTATATTAGTTTGAGGTGTAGCATACAGAGATTCAATGATTTCATACATTACCCTAATCTCATCATGACAAGTCCACTCCTTAATCCCCATCACCTGTTTTACCCATGCCCTGACCACCTCCCCTCTGGTAGCCATCAGTTTGTTCTCTATAGTTAAAAGTCTGTTTTCTTGGTTTCTCTCTCTCTCTCTTTTTTTTCCTTTGCTCATTTTTTCCCCCTTAAATTCCACATATAAGTGAAATCATATGGTATTTGTCTTTCTCTGGCTTACTTCACTTAACATACTCTCTAGCTCCATCCACAAATGGCAAGAGTTCATGCCTTTTTATGGCTGAATAACATTCCATTGTGCATATGTATACCACATTTTCTTTATCCAACAATGGGCCAGTTTCTAGAGTTTCACATTCAATTCAGTGTTCAAAGCCAGTTGTCTCTCTGTCTCTTCTCTCTCTCTCTCCCTCTCTACTCTACCACACAGGTAAATATTAAACAATTTCTGAGGGCAAAGTAATCCATTCTCTCTATAGTGTCCTCTTTAATTAAACACTATTGTTTTCAACTAAAGTTTAGGCTCTGAATTCCTCAGCCTTTGGCTTTCACCAATCTCTACTTCTTCAAAGTCAAAGGCACCTTTGTCTTTACTGCTTCTGACCAAAATTTACCTGGCTCTAAATTGTCTCTTTTCATCCTTTGTTTTCCTGTCTCTTGTACCAGCCTTGCCCTGAAGGCATTGAACACAGAGGTGGTCTAGTTATCATCTAAATAAGAAAAAGGGCGGCAGCCCGGATGGCCCAGTGGTTTGGGGCCACCTTCAGCCCTGGGTGTGATCCTGGAGACCCAGGATCGAGTCCCACGTTGGGCTCCCTGCATGGAGCCTGCTTCTCCCTCTGCCTGTGTCTCTACCTCTCTCTCTCTCTGTGTCTCTAATGAATAAATAAATAAAATCTTAAAAACATAAAGAAATAAATAAGAAATAGATTAAAAAGAAAGGAAAAAAAAAAGCTAGTGAAGGAAAATTAGAGAAAAAAGATACACTAACCATGAGGAACACTTGAATTGATATCTCTGGATTTCAGCCTACCACAGAAGTAAATTTAATACTACATGGTTTCTATGATTTTTTTTTTAATGAGTTTAATGATCAAAAGAGTATCATAAGAAAATCCCGTAAATAAAAATGAAGAAGTCCTGTTTTAAGGAATCCAACTTTCTTATGTTTGCCAAGTACCATTTTGTAAGGACTGAAGTTAAAAAAAAAAGAGGCTTAAATCTCCCTGATAATAAGGGAAGAAATGCCCCTCCTTCCTTATTCTTAGGTCATTTACTTTAGAAAACTTAAGTACTTTCTCCACTTTTTTGAAATGTATGTAAATCCTTTTGAAAGTGAGATAGAACTTTTGTCAGCACGAGGTCCCAAGAACATTTTTCTCAAGGATGAAGAAGCCATCTCTGAAATGTAACCATCATAGGGGATAGAACTTCTCTCTCTCAATTTCTGTGTGAGTAGGAGCCAACTTTTTCAATGCACACCCGGGCTCCAAGCTGCAGAACCACCTCCTCTCATAAAGATATGAGCCGTTTATTTGGCTCATACATAAAGCCAATTAATTAACGCAAATGGCCATGCAATGAAGAATGTGTGTGGTGTGGATGGATGACTGTGGTGTTGTCAAATCCTCTTGAGGACTAACTGCTTATCTTGAGAACATATATGCAAAGGGCTGTACCTGCTTGGCTATATAGAAGCCAGTATACAAAAAGTATTTTTGTATTTTTAATATCTTAGCAGATTGCCTGTTAGGTGCATCACATTCTGGTTTAATGCTTATTCAATAATAATAACATGTTTATTTTTTTTCCTAATTCCCTTGTTAAGAAGATTTCTGGAGCGGGAGAAAAATTTTTAAATTATATTTCCCCTGTATTTTGCCTTAACAATAACAACAACAAAAGAAAGAGAGAGATGGAAAGACAAAAGCTAGACAAAGGCCAATACTGTTATAAATTATAGGTCAATAAAAGCATGCTAGTCAGCACTATGTGCGTTGCAACTGCCTGGCTGATAAGCAGCACGGATATGAATTGAATCAAGGCCACCTTTCCTGCTGGGCTGTGCTCCATGCACAGAGGTGGCTGTACTGATGTGCCAGGAGAAAGGCAGAAAATAGTCTGAGCTCTCACTGAACGCCTAGAGAATGAGTGAGAATACTAGGAACATTATATCAAAACATGATAATTATAAAACTGAACCGATTCCCAGGCAAAATGGGCAAATACTGAACTCTCAAGTGGCATGGCTTTCTTACGTGAAGGCGGTTCCATGAACACAGCTCCTAGCAGAGGATAGTTAGCACATCTTGGGGAGAAGAAGCAAGCTTAGCATTTGAGAAGTTTGTACCAAAGCTAGGTGCTAGAAGAGTGAACTAACATCTGTCAATATTGTGGATAATACGTTATGAACACTTTTCTCAATTAAACAACTAAATACTAGATAGATAGATGATAGATAGATGATAGAGTTGTAGGTACTACCATGGAGGTATCACAGCATAGCCTACTTTCAGCCAACTTTCTTTTCTCTTTTTTTTTTTTTCAAAGATTTTATTTATTCATGAGAGACACATAGAGAGAGAGAGGCAGAGACACAGGCAGTGGGGGAAGCAGGCCCCTCGCAGGGAGCCCAGTGAGGGACTTGATCCCCGACCCAGTGATCATGCCCTGAGCTAATGGCAGACGCTCAACCTCTGACCCACCCAGGCGTCCCTCAGCCAATTTTCTAACTGAATCCTGGAGACCAAGAACTATCATTTGATAACACAGAGGATTGTAGGACGGAAGATAAAACTTGGGACTGAAAAAAATGAGAGGTTTAAGCTGGGGCCACAGAGGAATACAACCTATATGCAGAGATGGACAAGAATTTATCCTCACCACGCAGAAGAGTATAGTAAGATTTGTCTGCCTTGAAATGATCACAGATGGGATAAGAAGATAAATTAGAAATTTAAAATCCTAAGTGAGCCCTCCTGTGGGTTTGCAGTCCAAATTCACCCTCATGAGAGCAATTTGTAGAGCCTTTAGATAAGAAGCAGTATCAAATGTACATTTTCTCTAGAGGGAATTAAGTTCAAGCCCAGCGTTAAGTAGAGATAAAATTCTAAGGAGAAGAAAGCACTCACAGAAAAATCTTTTTTAAAAAAAAAAAAAAAGAAAAATCTTTTTTTTCTTCAAAACGCAGCACAGGAGACCTGAACCTGACCAAAGTCTGAACGCAGCTAGCCAGCCAAGCTCAGGCTAAATAACCCAAAACATATCCAAATATGAAAATTAATATTCACAGATCCACAAAGATGACAATTAATGTGTGCTCCTGCTATATACCCTTTTTCACGGTACTTCAGATCTCATCCTCCTATAATACACATGAAAACAATTTCAAATCTTCAAATACTTGACTATAATGCTAACTCATGTGTACGATCCCATAGAATAGACACACCACATTTGTTTCTCAAACCTTTCCAAATTAATGGGCTTCTATTTTGTTCTCTATTTGGTGAATAGCTCCGTTTTTCACTTTTTTATTTTCACTCTGCATTTTCTTCATTTTTCTGATATAGAATGGAATGTTCCTAAATTATGCCATATTGTCTTTTACTGTATGTCCTTTTAAATTTTCTAAAATCATCTTCCAGGCCTTTGGCAGTTTTGATTCAATTACTCAGTGTTTTTTATTTTATTTTTTTTCATGTTAATTTCTAGGAGTCTACTTCTTCGCATTGAGGATTTTTCTTCTTTTATAGAAGTAACATCTTAATTTTGCAGACACTAATTAGATAGTTTTGAAGTACTCACCACCACTAGTTTACTTGCTACATGGTGAGGATAGATAATAACATAATTTATGTATCTAAGACTTGCCTTTAAAAAGGAAATTCTGTTTTAATCACCTCCTATTCACCCTATCGGCGATGGAAGGCTTCCCATACTGGTGAGGTGAGATTGGCAGCAGTTTTTTAGTTGGGTAAACTCAGAGACTGGAAGAGGAGGACACAGTGCACCGTGCAGGGTAATGTGGGAACTGCACCCAGGAACAGTGTGAACAGTCAGGGTCTCTGGGAGGCAATCTTCATAGTAACGAGAGGAAAAGGTGGCTGAAATAAAGATATAAAGTAAAACAACAAAAGGGAGATTGTTTAGTTGATTTGTCTTAGCATTTAAAGCAAACAAATAACAACTAGAACACTTATTGAACTAATATTTAAATCTCTATTCACATGTATGTATTATTTCTGTAAAATATCCATTGTGAACTTGTAATAGTTTTAATTAACTTTAGTGTGTTAATATGCTTGAAAACATATATCAGTGGAATGAGACTGAGATAGAGACATGAATAACATCAACTTTTCTAGGCACATTACTAGTAAGCATGCCAGTAATTAACTTTTACATTTAAAGATTATGGAATGTTTTGCACAGATTTTAAGTAATGCAGATTGTGCACACGTGCACACACACACACACACACACACAATCACTCATCAGTTTACTGAACAAGTTAATGCAATATTTAATAAATATTTAATAGGGGCACCTGGGTGGCTCAGCAGTTGAGTGTCTGCCTTTGACTCAGGTTGTGATCCCGGGGTCCAGGATAGAGGCCCACACTGGGCTCCTGCAGGGAGCCTGCTTCTCCCTCTGCCTGTATCTCTGCCTCTGTGTCTCTCATGAATAAATAAATAAAATCTTTTAAAAAATATATTTAATAAATAGTTTTTGAGTGATATGCACTGAGCTGTGCCAGTCCTCAAGAGGAAATAACCACACTCTGTGTGCTCATGACACAAACAGGATAGACATGGGCATGAAAAAACTTAATAGAACCTTTTGATGAGACTGAACATGAGCCATGGGTTGTGAGTGTATGTGTGTAAGATACAAACGATTGTAGTTAAAATCAGTTACATATAAATATTTTGGTATTTAGTTTATAATTGCTAAAACTATATAGGATATATTAATTTTCAGAAATATATTCTGAGTAATTCAGTTAAGCATATCTTGACCAATGTTTTACTACATAGCATCTAATTATGCAAAAACATGTAGTTTAGCTTTGTGGAAATTATTATATATTTTTGTTTTGTATGTTTGCTTAGGAATTTTTTCCCTGCACATTTAAATTATGCCATTTTTTTCCATGACACTGCATGTATATCTTATTCTTTCTAATAGCTGCATACTGTTTTGTAGTTTGAGGTATTATATTATAATTCATCTAGTCCCTTTAAATGTGATGGTTATTTTGGCTGCTCCCATCTATTTATATTTTAAAACAAAGTTAAATAAAAGATTATCTGACTCTTTCTGCCTACACACAGATATTTCTCTAGGACAGATAGCAAAATGTGGGATTATCAGGTTAAGTATAATTTTTTTACTGTTTTTTTTCTGCTTCAATTTTCAATTTTCTCTGGGATTTTTCTTGGTCCTTCTCTTTTCGGCTACTCTTGCTGGTGAGTGTTTTGTGACATTGTTCTTTAATTCTTTATTCTTTGAATAAAGAATTTGTTTAATTAATTTAGATGGTAGCACATGTGCTTTAAAATGTACATTTTGAAGTTACTTGTCTCAGACAAATTATTCCTTGAAATAGAAGTCCAGCTGTAGAGAGATACAAATGAATGGACTTTGCAAAATGTCAGGCTCTTATTAAAATAGTTGAAAGTATGGGCGGCCAGAATTTACCTTAATTGCAGGTTTGAAATCAGGCCCCAGCTGCTTTCAAGGCTCTGATCCATTCAAATGCACCATTCCCCACTGCTAAAATTTAAGACAAGATGTGATGTAGCCTCATGATAAACATTTGGAGGTTGATGGATGAAGGAAGAGGAGTCAATAATGCCTAAATTTTATAATTTTCCATGGTGCTCAAAACAGGCCACCCTCCGGGATATCTTCTAATTCACTCCTTTAAATAAATACCAGGGCCCTTAAACTCAGCAGGAATATTGTATTTCACACAATCTTATGAACTTGGTTTTCTAAGAGCTGCATGGTTTTGTTCATTACCACTGAGAAAGGCCACTGGGGTGTGGTAATAAACAGAGGAAGGCATTTGCCAAATCTAAGTGGCCTCAGATTTATTTCTTGAGCTTCAGAAGCATGATCAGTGAACCACATAAAATGATCTGTGGTTCTTCTTTGGGCCCCACAACGATACCAGCATATAGAAAACAAAGTTCATAGAAAAAAGGAAAACCTTCTGAATGGTTACTTTGTAGTGATTCCCAATCTTGGCTGAACTTTGAAATCATCCTCCCAAGGATTTCAAAATATCGATTCCCAGGCCTTATTCTAACCATTTGATTCAGAATCCCTGGTGTTAGGTACCAGGTAGCAATACATTTTATACTTATCTGATGACTCTAGTGCACAGCTAGCTTGGGAATCATAGACTATTGGTTTGTGGATAAAGAACCAGCCACCTGCTTGGGAGAGTTAGAAAATCTATATCAAGTAATTATGACTTTTCTCCAAGTGAATAATTTAATACATTTCCCTTTGGAAAAGTGTTGCCTTTATTGGATTTGAGGTATGTATTCGTACACGTGCTTGTAAACGTGTGTGTGTGCATGTGTACCCTTTGTCCATGCTTTTTTGGGAGGATTAAAATTATAACAGTTTTTGCAATTTTTTTGTCCACTAGGATCCCGAGCCCATACAAGATAATCAGTTTTTTAAAGATTTAGGTTTTCTAGTTTTGTCCTCAGGAAAATACTTAGGGCCAGATATTCCTTCAAAACTTTCTATCTGTAGAAAGGGAAGATAAAGGTAGACTGGCTTAGTTCACCTCAAAAATATACAGTAACTTCATCATTAATGTAATAATCAATTAAAATAGCTCTATAATTACGATAGTGAATGTCATATTGTCTACCGTTCTTTTCTGTAACTTGGAGAAACTACTATGTATTTGCATATTTGTAACAGTGGCTTTTTTTCTTAGGCTTATTTTTCATTATGTAACACTAGCCAACTTATGCTTTTTAGTACCTCACCAAACTTTCTAGATTGGACATGACACTCCATCCTATATTATTTTGTCATTACTCTTATCAAAGTATGTATTTACATTTTTAAAATTTTATTGCAATTTCAATATTAGATTTAATTCAGAAATGCATGCATATGCATCCACTATCTTAAAAGGAAAAGATTCTTCTGGTGTTTAGTTGACTTTAAAACATTTATTTATTAAATATTTATTAATGCAGTTGAAATAATATATGGTTTTACCTCATATGCAAAACCATGTCAGAAATATTTTTATAGGCAGAATATTGACCTCATCAATAACTGAAGTCAATTGTAAGATGTGAAAAATATCTGGAAAAGGGTCTGTTAGCAGACCTCATACTTTATGGTGAAAGGTTGAAAACCTTCCTCTTATGATGGAGAATGAGATAAGGGAGCACACTATTACCACTTCTTTTTAACTCTGTAGGGGCTGGTCCTATTCATTTCATAGAGACAAGAAAAGTAAATTATTTTCATTCTATAATTTTAATATGGAATTCCAAAAAAAAAACAGAAATAAAATATTAAATTATTTAGAGAGTAGAAAAAATAAATTCAGAATACATATACAAAAAACCCCCAAACAATTCCACTTCAGTACTTCAACAATAGCTAGGAAAAAAATAAATCTGAATATAAGTTTGATAAGGCATTTATGGAAATAATTATAAAATGTGATTTAAAAGATAAACAAACAGATAAATGAAGATAAATCAAAATTATAGATCTCAGCCTTCAAATGTGTCTATAGTGATATCATTAACATGCAATCCTTATAAAAGTTGCAATTGTTTGGAACAACTTGATAATCTGACTAGATTTATATCAAGGAGCAAAGGTCAAAAATATCAAATCCTAAAGAAGTATAAAGATATCAAAAACTTAAAAAATATATCAAAAGCTTTATCAAGATTAATAATGAAAGTAATTAAAATACGGTATTGAAGCAGAGATTGAAAACTGAACAACAGTACAGAATCAAGAGGCCATGGAGAAACTGACACATATATTTAAATTTGGTTAGAGTCTGCATTTGGTTATTTATTACTACGTTTAAATCTGCTACAAAATTTAATGGCTTAAACCAATATCTGCTTTAATTTTTCAAAAATCTGTAGATTGATCTCATTCTACTTTACCTGGTATGGATGAAGTTACAGGAATGACTGGAAAGCCAAAATATTCTCATTCATGGCTTGGAGCTGCTATTGTCTGGCAGATGACACCTCAACTGAGACTGTCAGTAGAGAGTCTGGTTTACCTTCTTCTGAGCCTCTCGGGTTTCCTTACAGTATGGTGGAGGGAGGAGGAAGAGGTTCCCAAAAGGGGTATTCCTCAGTGAAAATAAGATCTGCAGGTCTCTGAAGGAATCAACCTCAGAATTGAACAGCAGGACATTCCATTCATTTTTTTTGTCAGAACAGCTCATAGGACCAGCTAAGATCAAAAGAGAAGGAAAGTAGATTCCCCTTCTTGATGGGGGGAGGGGAGGGGGGAGTGTGGTTACATCACAGAAGAACACCTCAGTATCCTACTGGCTGTTGTACATCACTGGAGAAATAATAAGCTTTTTAATAAATTGTAATAGGACAATTGATGTTCCTTAGGGGGAGAAACAAGATAAAACTTTAGATCCTTGGTTCTAAATCCATAATGAGACATCACAATGAGAGTGATGTCACAATGATCATAAAAACATAATAGATGTTTTTAAGTCATATGTCCTGACAAAAGACAAATAATATAAGCAGAATTACTATAAAAATTAATAAACAGAATACCAAAAGAAAAAAAGAAATTAATAGAAATTCTGTAAAATTAAAGAACAAATGGCCTACAAATATTTCAAAAGATAGTCAGCTTTACCATCAATTATGGGGATGCCAATCAAAACTATAAAGATGTTCACCTTTGTATGCATGAAATTGAAAGGAAAAAGAAGCAGAGATATATTTACAAATGTGGGGGGACCTCTATCTCCATTTTTTCCTTGAGTTTTCCTTTTTTTTTCTCTCAACTGGAAGGATTTATTAGGCACCATTTGATTCCACTTAGAGGTCAGAATAAAGGGTATAAAAGGCATACACTAGATTTGATCTTCGTTTCAAGGCTAAGTTCTTTTCTTTTTTTTTTTAAGATTTTATTTATTTGACAGAGAGAGCACACAAGCAGAGGGAGCAGCAGGCAGAGGTAGAAGGAGAAGCAGGCTTCCCACTGAGCAAGGAGCCTGATACAGGATCCGATCCCAGGACCCTTGAATCATGACCTGAGCTGAAGGCAGATGCTTAACTGACTGAGCCACCCAGGCATCCCTCAAGGTTGAGTTCTAATGATGTTTATAGGTCAAAGGCATTCTGACTTGCATCTTTTCTTAGCTGCTTATTCCAAACATATACAAACTAGAATCACTGGACCTTCTGTATTCTCTTTCCTTTCTTCATCCAAACCAGGCAGTTCTTTTCTGCACTCATTCCTTTCTGGAAGAATTTTCTGAAATGTAACCCACTGAAATCAATGCACATCATGCCACTAACATCCTGTTTTACAAACTCTCCTGCTAGTGCTAGGCCTTTATAGCTATATCACCTATTTTTAAATTATTTTAATCAAAAATTTCCCATTGTGTTACATGGATGTTCATCTTTCCAGCTTGCAACCACTCTTTCCTCATTGCCAATTCCTATAATTACTCACACATACATAATGTGTGATAAACCCACATCAGTGACAAAAATTATAAAGAAAAACGGGAAGATAATTAATGAGAAAAAACAGTAGCATTATTATTTTTATGGGAGAAGAAAGATGGTGCTATTAAAAAAAACACACGTTTTCTAAGATATGTGACAAATTGTATCCTAGTTGCTAAGTACCCGTATTTTATCTTATCTTGTTCTTAAACAGATGCACTTTCAAACACTTTTTGCATATATGCCACAACTCTTTTTGGACTTAAAACATATTAGGTGCCTGGATTAGGTAGAGAAGGCCACTAACATTGCTAAGAGAGAAGGTGACTTTGAAAGAGATTAGTGAGGTCTGGATATATCACGTATAAGGTAACTGTTTGGGAAAGATTTTTACTGGTGAAGAATAGAAAGATAAATATTATTTGCAGAATAGCAAAGCAAATTAAAGAATCATTGGAGAAATTCAGAAAGTTAATGAGCAGTGGGGTCTGAATGTGAATTTACAGATCAATCAAGAAATGGAAAATTCATTTTGCTAGGGAAATATGAAGTCACTTCAAACTTTTAGCTTTTATTTTTGTCAAAATTAATGCTCTCTGATGGTAACATTGAGTGCTAAGTGTAATACAAGGGTAATACAAATATTTCTATGATTGTGGTATAATAAGTATAGTTGGTGTTTATCCCAAGGCCCTAACGCAAAGCTCGGAAAAGGCTTGGAATTTCCTGAGTGATAGGAGTGTGTCTTGTTACTCCTAAGGTGGCCCTCTCTCTGCACACCTGAGTTTGTGCTAATAAACTTAGGGTGGGGCCCCTATGTAGCTTCAGAATGGGGTTGGTCACTAGAAAGACAGAGTGATTAAAGGATTGGAACTTTTAGCCTCACCTACAGACTTTAGCCTCACCTACAGAAAAGGGGGCAAGGGCTCCAGATTATGCTTTATAAAAACCAATGAACAAGAGTTGACAAGCTTCCAGGTTGGTGAACATACACAGTTCCTAGGTGACAGAAGCTCCTGTGTGTGGGACCATCCCGACCTTGCCCTGCACATCTCTTCATTTAGCTGTTCACACATATCCTTTATTATATATTTTCTAAGAACGTGGTTAGAATAAGGCAATATTTCTTGTAGTTCTTTATCAAATTAATTGAACTTGAGGAATCGGGGTAATGGAAGCCTCCAATTTGCAGCCAATTTGTCAGAAGCAGAGGTAACAACCTGGACTTGTGTTTGGCATCTGAAATGAGGGTGATTTTCTGGGATTGAGCCTTTAACCCATGGGATCTGAAGCGATCTTTGGGTAGATAGGGTCAGAATTGAATTAAATTTATAGGACTCAGTGAGTCAGTGTCCATTGAGTATTGGAGACTTTCCTGATAGTGTAGGAAAACAGATGTATTGTCCTGAACATTGCAATTAACTTATCAAACACACACACCCACACCTCCCACACCAGCCATCCACCCACCGCTGCCCCCCCCAACACAGATGCACACTTATTCATGCACATACTGAACAACTCTAAAAAACAGTGATGGGGGTTTATGCATATTATTTTGCTTCTGTTGTTCAGGGCATCAAATTCTCCTCAGAAGTATAATACACACACATTTGAAAGAGAAACAGCTTAGGTTTTTAATTACTATTTACTACTTGATTTTGTTTTTGTAAACGGCAGAGTTCTTGTAAATAGAGTAAGTGCTTACTGATATGAAATAATTCAATTGTCCATAAAAATAAATCTCTAATATTAGAGTAAACCAATTAAGTGTTGTTATAAGTAGATGCTTCTGAATAAGGGCTGTAACTCTGCCACGAGAGAGTGAGAAAAGCTGGGAATATAAATATAAAGCTAAAAATATTTCAAGAGCAGGTTAAGTCAGAAACTCTAAATCTATAATTCATCACATGAAAAAATAATTCTTAGAACAGACTAAAATTTTGTTCTGTCAAAATCAGTTCTTGTATCCAAAGTACAACAGTTGTACTAAAGTGGTGTCAAATAGGTAGCATTCCCTTTATTTCCTTTACGTTGTAAATTTTCAAGATTTGGAGAGCTTACTTGTTTTGATAGATAAAACAAATAGACAAACTTCCAGGCCTATGATGAAAGATAATTTGTTGTCCTTTCTCCGTCTCAATCTTACTCGTATAAGGCAATTTAAATTATTTTGATTGGTGTGGGTTGATACTAGTGAATAGTGGCATTATTTGTGGCACTAAAAGGGCCAAAATTTTAAAAAGAGAAAATCCAACTATTGGTGAGGCCATGGAACAACAAATCTGCCAAATATAGCTGGAAGGAATATGATTTGCAGCAATTACTTTGAAAAACTGCTTGGCATCATCTATTAAAGCTTAACATACACATTTTTGAGGTATACTTAGAAACATACCCTCCTAGATATATACTCGGCATGAATGCATGACTATGCACACTCAATAGCAAATGAATCATTTTGGTCTCAACCTGGAAGCAGTCCAGATGTCTATTACAAGCAAGTGGATGAATTAATAATGCCAGATTCACAAAATGGAATAATACACTGGATGAAAGTAAATCACTCGTAGCTCAACAAAAGTACACAGGTGACTTCCCAAAACAATACTGAGTTGCGTAGAAGATAGGCAAAGAAAACACATCGTAGACTATTCCATTTACTATAAGTTCAAAAGAAAGGAAAATCATTCTAGGTTGTTAGCCCTCAGGATAGTAGTTAACTTTGGGAAGGGGAGAGGAGGATTGGAGGCAGAACAATTGACTTCTATTTCCTGATGTAGATATTAATTACATGGGTGAATCACTTTATGATATTTCATGAAACTGAAATTTATGATGAGTGTGCCCTTCTGTATGTGTGTTATTCTCTGATAAGTAGCTGTTGTTAATGTTGGCACTAGAGAAATCAGCATTGGCCTCCTTCTCTGATCATTTTGATTCATGCCTTAACTCTCTAACACTCTCTCATATAACTTAATTATGTCACTGGATATCTAGAGGTATTTTTAAGTTGTTTCCTTAAAATCTTATAAGGAGAACCTATATATCAAGCAGCAGGATGATTGATATGTGGGGCTGGTCTTCAAAATTATAGAGACATTGATTTAAATATTCTACAACTTATCAGCTATGTTGCCTTGGTGGACACAGTATTTTCATTAGACTATGAATAAATGATCTAATTAATTTAGACGCTTCCATAAAAAACAAGTGCTTTAGACAAAAATAATGTAAAGATGCATATAAATACAGACCATCTCTTAGGAAATTCACAGTTTGGAAGGGAAACTTAAATAAAGGTATTATTGTGTGGTAAAATAATCTGCAGGGTAGTTTGGAAGAACAGAATGTATTTTGTAGGGTAATAAAGAAACTATTGGGATGAAATGCTAACAAAGAAGAAGCACATGCTAGCCCGAAAAGACACCAATGAAGGAAGTGAGGACAGAGAACTCTGAAGTTGGGATTCCAGGAGTAAAAAGAAAGGCCTAGGGAACAAGGGAGGGGCTGTTAAGTGATGTGGGGCAGGACAGTGAATACCTGTATGTCTGCCTAATTCTGCTCAAGCAGTTATAACGGAAAGTTCCATCCACTGGGTGGCCTGAATGACAGACATCCATTTCTTATAGTTCTGGAGGCTGGCAAGTCCCAGATCAGGTGCAGGCAAGGCGGATTTCATCCTGAGGCCACTGCTGTCAGCTGGTGGGGGACCACTTCTCACTCTGTGCTCATATGACCTCTCTGTGCCAGTGTGGGGAGAGAGAGTGTGTGAGTGTGCGAGTGTGTGTGTATGAGAGAGACAGAGACAGAGAGCGAGTGAGCTCTGGTGTCCCTTTTAAAAAAGGACACTAATACTATTGGATCTGGAACCCTTCCTTATGACCTCATTTAAACTTAATTACCTTCTAATATGCTCTATCTCCAACTACAGAAACATCGGGGGTTAGTTCAGCATATGAATTTGGGGGGAGGAAAGACAAAATTTAGTCCATAGAAATGTAAAACTTTAATTTTTTTACAAAAATTAAATTTACATGAAATGTACAAATGCCATAGAATGAAGGTCATAAATATTTAATGGTTTCTTCCTTCCTTCCTTCCTTTCTTTCTTTCTTTCTTTCTTTCTTTCTTTCTTTCTTTCTTTCTTTCTTTCTTTCTCTCTCTCTCTCTCTCTTTCTTTCTCTCCAACTTGCTAGTTACTAGGAAGGAGAGATGGATGTCATGTACGTGACAGTAACTTTAATAGTTTCAACATGTCATGTCTTCCTAAATTGATCTATAAATTATATGTATTTTTAATTAAGAATTCCAAAGACAAATTTTAAGATAGTACATTTAGAAAATCTTTAATGACAGCCGATAAAATTTTGAAACAGGAGAGTAATGAAAGAGCTTATTCTTCCATACATCAAAATGTACTATAAAATTATAATAATTAAAACTGAGATTTTCACGAAGAGATTAGTAAAACAAAATGAGGCAATATAAGTAGAACCGTGTCTATGAAATAATGTTAGATCTCAATCTCATATATACAAGAGTACATTTCAAATGAATTAAATAACCAAAAGTGTATTTATGTATATATCTTCCTTAATATACATCCATCCACACACACAACTAGGGATATGTATGTGCGCATATATGCTTGTGTGTGTGTATAACTTCAAAATATCTTAGGGTGAGGAATATCACCCTAGACAAACATTTTTTAAAGTGAAAATGCAAACGAGATTTTGGTTTAAAATCATGACAAAAGTCGAATGGAAATAGAAACATTTCTGGAAATAGAAACACTTCTGGAAATGGAAATAGAAAACAACTTCTCTAGGCCAAACAAATGAGAGGAGGAATAAAAGTCTTAAAAAGGAAAAAAAAAAGATAAGCCAATGGGATAAAGGTCTAGCAACATATATATCTCTAAGTATTCAAATACCTATAAGCAATGAAACAAATTGATAAGAAAAATGATGAAACCGCAAGTTATCTTTTCCCATGACTAAACTTCAAGTTGGCTTCCACCTAACATGATGGAGCAGTTACTATTTCAGCTACTAATAGATTCACTCTGTTCCCAATGGGAGATCACGTACTGCTGCACCACGTACTGCATTCCAGTTGCATAGTGATGTTATCTGAGCCACGGCTTTTCCTCGGGTCCTCTAGATAGACCAGGTGCTGCTTTTCATTATCCTTCAAACTTTGAGCTAAATGAGAAAATAATCATCCTGAATGTAACAGATAGACAATTTTGGACCGAGAAACCCAGTGTGATTAGGTGGTTATGAATAGTTGTCAAGAAAAGAATTTCTGGAATCAAATAGCCTGCTCGGAAAGCCCAGCTTCATCATTTACTGGTGGTATAACTACGTGCGTGTTATTTCACACCTCCATGCCTTGTTTCCTCATTTGTGAGAGAGAGTCTGTAAGAGCTAACTTTTTCTCTGTGTGCTTGTGGGATAGCCAGGACTCTTCAAAAGACTCTATATGTGTTAACTCATTGAATCTTTACAAACCCCTCATGTGGGAAATACCATCTGTATCCTTATTTTTAAAGCTAAAGAATAGGAATCCATCGAGGGGCAAGGTGACTTTCACAAAGTCAGAACTGAAAATTGGTAGGGCCAGGAAGAGATCTCTGGAGGCAGCCTCAGATCAGAGGATCATCTGCGCCCTTGTAAGGGCGAATCTTCTCGTACAGCAGGTCTGACTGCCTGGTGGGTTGTTTGTAAGGAGGGCTCCTCCCGTGTCTGGGGCTTCAGCCCTCCTCTGGGGGAAAATCTGGAGAAGGCCCATGCGGGTATGAATGCCCACGTAATTATAATTGTCTTCAGAATTTTTGGTTACTTAGGGAGATGAGATGTTCTCTTTGGCAAAATTCAAGCATGCGTGTGTGTCTGTGATACTCAAATGTGTGTGTCTGTGTATGTGTTGTTTCAGCTTACTTTTCTCCTCTTTGACATCCTATGGACTCTATACCAGTTCCAGTTGTTTGTTTGTTTGCTGGTCAGATCTGTCCATGAATCCCTCTCCAGATTCACCCCTTTTGCAAGTTACTGTTCTAGGATAACCCAAATGGAAAGCTTTATTGCTTAGCAACCGCAGAGCCTCCCCCCAAGCCTCTTCTAGCCTGAGGGCACTGGTGGTAGGCAGCGTTCCTTGGGAGTGGGGCTGCAGGGACCTTTTCTTCCATAATATGGTTCAGCTCATCTCCTCATGCCCCCTGTCACACAGCAACACTAATTAGGCTTTACAAAGGGATGCACTAAAGAAAGCTTCCACATAGGTTGTGCAGCAGAAGAATGCAGGTAGTTGTGTTTCCACAGTCCCCTGAGGTCCTCTCATGTGTCTAAATTTAATTTGCCAGGATGATTCTACTTACCAAATAGGCAGACCTTATGCTATAAGGTCATACAGTAAGATATCCTGTGGTTTCAAATAAGAAATGATTGATTTCTGGCAAAGCATCATTCTAAGCCACATGTCTTTTTTTTTTTTTTTTCCCAATAGGATATGAAGTCCACATTTTCATTTCTGTTTTAAGCTTAGTAACCCGAGACTACATTTTTGCTCTTTTCTTATGGGCTAAGTAACTATTGTATGTACTTCCTCTAAAGCATGCACTTCATGTGACACAAGATCTAGGCTCCTAGAGGTTTCGGGGGACAGCTTCATTAGTTGATTTTGTACTTCATTACTTGGTGGTAATAGGTTAATGCCCCAACATTGGGAAAAACCTCACTCTGCTCTCTGTGGTCTCACTTCTAGCTATCCGATGCCTACAACTAAATTATTTCTTTCATCGTGATTGTTACCTTCAAAGGACAAGGACACTCAAACCCGCTGAAACGTAAAGGGGAATTCATGTTTACCTCTCAGCAGCCAAGGAGTATATATCACCCACCTCTATTTGCTGACCTGATTCAAGATCGGGTAATTCATGACCTGATGTTACTCTCTGTGTCTTTGAGGCAACAACATGGGCTCATGGCTTTTTCTCACTCATACGTCTGAACCACCTGTCATAGAAACACATTCTTGGAAGATACCTCATTTGCAAGGACTAGGTTACCTCTTCATCCCTTATCAAATCATCTATGGCTAAGAGGCAGAGCCATATTTTCTTAAATGGAAATGATGCACAGACATCAAATGATGGAGAGTTCTCAGACAAAGTAGCAGGGGCTGGAGTGGTGTCATTACATTTTGCCAGTCATTCAACATATGTGAGATAAGGTGACAAGAATGGGGGGGAATATATAAAGCATTATTATCAAGGATGTACCAAATTTAAATTCACAAAGGATGAGCCCAATCCGAGACAAGAAGAGTGGTCCGAGAGTCAATATTATCCAGTGGCTAAGGATACAATGAAATGGTTGGCATCAGGTAGCAGATTTGGTTTGGAATCTCAATTCTTCTTATCACCAGATGATTGACTCAGAAAATTATTTAACTTCCCAAGCCTCAGTTTCCCCTTTTATAAAATATAGAAATTTTTTTAAGAATAAAAACAAATGTCCTTAGTATAATCTTATTAGCTCATTCGTAGCCTTGAACAAGATGCCCGATCCACAATAAGTGATCAAAAAAGTTTAGCTAAACAAATAACAAAGTAGTCTTGAGTGTCATGAGCATGCTATGAAGGTGCACACGAGTTGTGTCTTTCCACAATGTCAGCTTTACTCAATCATAAGCAAAGTTAATCATAATTATAAAGCAGGTTCAGGAATCCAAACCCAATGACATTTTACATGTGATTAAACTTGGCCTCTTACACAGCACACAGAGCAGGACCTAAGACAAGCCACACAACAAACTAAATGACAGAAGGGAGTAAGAAGTAAACTAACCAAACACAAAGTCTGTCTGTGGGCACGTAGTTGAGAGAAGGCCTTGGTCCAGACCAGGTCAGCTCTCAGCACTCCTTGCCTATTACGTTCAAGCAGTGAAGGATATCAGTTCTCTTCCAAGAGTGATCGGGCCATAGCCTTTGGTGGCAACGGCCTTTTTTAAGTGGTCAGAGAAAGAGAGGTCACAATTAAAGAATTTGACACTTTGCTGCAAAACTCCTCCCCTTTTTAAAGGAATTTTGTTGGTCTTGAGCCCCTGCAGACCTCCTCTGGTTCTGCTGGTTATCAGTTCTGGGTGTTTGCAGACACTAGTCCCAGTGATATCTCCTGCTGGAGTACCTTAGCTGCTTGTGTCATTGCTTGACACAGGCCCCTGCTTGACATGGGGGACTCCCATCTTGCTCTCTACAATGACTTACAAAATGAGCATAGTAGAGGCAAGCAGGACAGATGAGCGGTGGAGATGTTGAAGAAGACAGAGTGAAAGAGTGTTATTTGCTTTTGACAATTAGAACTCCTATTATCAGAAAGGTTATTGATCATGGCAGCTGTCGAAAGAGCAGGGAGGGAGGATGAAAATAGAGAGCGTTACAGTTGTACTGAGCCATATTGCTTATGATTATAGAGAGAGTAGGGCACCCAACAGAGAGGACAGTATATGTGGACAGTGTATCACAGCTACTTATGGAACTTAGGAAGTAAGATCTATGATGTTTGGCCTAAAAATAAATCTCAACAAACAATATTTTTCTAACTTTTTCCTGCCTTTTCAGATAGAGATTTTAAGGCATAGAAAGTTATAACCAGGGGCTCTTGAATAATATGAATCCTGACAACAGCCTGCCAACTATTGGGGTCAAGATATGTATGTATATCCTTGCTGCCTAGCATGGCACCTGATACATAATTCATGCTTAAAAAGGCAAGAATTCTTTCACTTTCCTTTCTTATATTTATTCAACAAATATTCATTTAGCATTGACTGAGTGTCTGGAGATATGTTAGGTGAGTGATACGAAAAAATAGGATGCAGATTTCCTTCACACGTACATCACTCTACTGGCTGATGTATGTTTTGAAATACTATTAACGGGTGCTCGCAAGTACTAAGGGAATGATTAATTTTGTGAAAAATACTTTCTGGGGGAAATGACATTTAAAATGCATCTTGAAAGTTGATTGGAAATTCATGAAAGAGAAAGACAAAGAGATTATTCCAGTGAGAAGGAATAGCAAAAACAAGTTCAAAGATGAAAAAGCAGTTCATTATGCACCTGAACTATGCTCCCATGTGATTATTTACAAACCATAAGATACTTGCAGATTTATTTGTGATATCGGGAACGTGATGACATTTTGATCATATTTTAAACATTTATGTATTTCAGTAGCGAGGGAATGCTATAAATACCAATACTCTATCTAACTGCACCCTCTATGTGGTTATAAGACTTAATGAAAAATTAGGCTTTCAGGAAAAATAATTACGGTAGATTGCATAAGATGTATTTGATGACTGAACACACGATATTTTGATTACTTGCCTTCTGCAATGTGAAAAAGAAATTTTAAGATAAATCACTAATGATAATTAAGAGAAACTAATTTTAACAGATTTGGTATGCATGGATCTTTATCCCAACACATCTACACACATACATCATAAACACCAAAGGATTATAGAGAGATGTAATCTAGGTTAAAGGGTGAAACATAGGATTTAGGGTTTCTGAGACCATAAATATTAAATCAATTATATAAATATTAAATAAATATTAATCAATTCTTATCTGATCTTGTTAGGGTTTCTATATTATTATATATCTAGAGCCATAATATTAATCTAGAGCCATAATATTAATAAATAAATATTAATCAATTCTTATCTGATCTTGTTAAGGTTTCTATTTTATTATATATCTAGAGCCCTAAAAATTACATGGAAATCTTCAGTGGTTTGTTATTTGTAAATAAATTTTAAATAAAAGTTTGTCACTAAAGACTTATGGGAAACTCCTATAATATTAACTATCTGGTGCAACAGAAACAAAACTGGAATACAAGTGAGGAGACCTGGGTTACAATCAGATCTGAAACTATTTCCACAAGGTACTATAAACCTTAGTTGCTATATTCATGAGTAAAAAACACTCAACCACGTTTTGGGGTCAGAGACCTCATTTGAGAATCTGAGAAAAGCCGAAGACATTGCTCCTTTTCATTGCTCTTATTTTCTCTTTAAGTCTTTAAGACTATCTGTAGCATTCAGGAAGCAAAGATTACTGAGTCAGTTATTTTCATATCACAGAAAGGCCTGCCCTAGTCTGGTGATTTAATTCAGAACAGGTCTTTTTCTTTCTTTCTTTCTTTCTTTCTTTCTTTCTTTCTTTCTTTCTTTCTTTCTTTCTTTTTTTCATTCATTCATTCATTCATTCATTTATTTAATGTATTTATTTGAACAGGTTTTCTTTAATTTTTCACTATCACTGGTGGATGTTGGTCAGGCAGGCAGTGGAACTAGACTGGGGACTAGAAAATGAGATATATAGAATTTCACCATTTTCTGGAAGCAATAGTTTAAAGAAGTCCTATTATATATAGAAATTCAGCTACATTATTGTAACAGATGTATATTGTACAATTTGGGTTTTTTTCTCTTATTTCTGTAAATATTTCATTCCACTCTCTTCTCCCTTGTGTGGTTTCTGAGAATAAGTTACATGTATCCTTATCCTTATGTTCCTGTATAAGCAAGGTGTTTTCTTTGTTTTCTTTTTTTCTTTTCTCACCCCCCCTTCCTCAGGCTTTTTTCAAGATTTTTCTTTATCTTTGATTTTCTATAGTTTGAAAATGAAAATGATATATCATTGTATCATTATATATTAATTATATATATATATGTCACTATATATATATCACTATATATATTAGTTCATCCTGTTGGTGTTCTCTCAGCTTTCTGGATCTGCGGTTTGGTGTCTGACATTAATTTGGAGGGAATTCTTGGTCATTGTTATTTCAAATATCCCCTCTATTCTTTTTTCTCTTTCTTCCCTTTCTAGTATTCTCATTATGTGTATGTTGTATCTTCTGTTGTTGTCCCAGTCCTTGGAAATTCTGCTCTGTTTTTCGTTTTTGTTTTTGTTTCCAGTCTTTGTTGTGTTTGCTTTTCAATTTTGGAGGTTTGTATTGAGATATTCTCAAGCTAAGAGATTCTTTGCTCAGCCGTGTCCAGTCTGCTAATAAGCTTATCGAAAGCATTCTAAATTTCTTTTATAGTGCTTTTTACTGTAGCCTTTCTTTTTGGTTCTTAGGATTTACATTTCTCTGCTTAATTGCTGGTTTGTTCTTTTTTTTTTTTTTTTTTTTTTTTTTTTTTTTGCTTTTTAGCTTGCTTTGTTGTTGTTGTTGTTTTGTTTTTTTCTTAATCGCCAGACATGATGTGCCCTGTAAAAGGAACTGTTGCAAATAGGCCTTTAGTAATATGGTGGTAAGGTGTCAGTGGAGGGGACGGGTCCTACAATCCTATGATCGGAACTCCATCCTTTAGTGAGCCTGCACCCCTGGACTGCGAACTCTACAAATGTAACAGGAAGGTTGGTGTTGGTTGGAGCTGGGTTGGGTATTTCCCTTCCCCCAAGCCAGTTCGGCTCTGATAATACCCCAGCAAGTGAGACTCCAATTAACTAGTTTCCCCTGAAGGCAGCTCTTGTTAAGAACAGAGGACTCTTGAGTATTTCAGTATGGCTCCTTTCTCTGCTCCTCCCTAGAAGCAGGAGGGCATTTTCTTCCGATATTTACTGTGGGAGCCTGGTTGAGCTCCTGGTGGTAAAGTGACCATATTGTAGGGCCCCCTGTGATTGGATTGGAACCCCCCAGAGTTTCTAACTCTCAAAGTTGCCCACACTTCACCCCCAGCACTTTGTCAGCTACCATTTAGGTCTGCTACCAAAGCAAAGCACAGTTCCCTTGACTGTCTTCTGCTCAGGGATCTTTGCTCCAAGAAGCCTACATTTGCCTGTCAGTCCCTTTAATTTTGGGAGCAGCAGTTTGCCCTGTGCCTTCTCCTCTTTCTTGGTTTGAAAAGAGTTGTTGGTTTTTCAGGCTCTTCAGTTTTTCACTTGTTAGAATAGAATGGTGACTTACTTCCAAGCTCCTTTCACTTGAAATGGGAAACCGGAATCCATTGATACACTTTAATGGACCGCAGACTTCTCCATATTCTAGGGATGAAATGGTGAGTGAATGTAGTAGCTAAGTTAAGATCTTCTGAGACAGAAAGAAGAAGTAAGTATGGGTGCAAACACAGGTACTTTGGTGTATATAACAGATACCCGCTTCTCTCCCTAACTCCTACAAATCTAGATTTTCTTGGAAATATTTCAAGACACTTGGACAGACAATTGTCCTAAGCTGCACTGGCACCTGGATTCTTATTTCAATGCTGCCTCCTACTGGTTACTGGTTATGACTCTGGGTGGCACGCTTAGCCTCTCCGATCCTCACTTTGTTACTAGGGACAACTAAATGATGATATCTTTCCTCATGGCTGTTTTATTTAAAAGGAAATAACTTGAGTAAAAGCACTTTGAAATCTGTCAAGACCCAAAGAAATGTGAGTTATGACTATATTTTCTGGAAATTGTTTTGTAAATGACATTAGCATTTTTAAATGACCGTCTGATTAAACACAATCCTGCATTTAATCCTGGATATTTCAATAGCATGTCCATAGGCATGTCTTCATTTACACATTAAATGCAGAACTTTGCAGCTGCTTAAATATATTCAATCATGCCTCTCACAAGTGAGGCTAAGGTCAGAGATTTTTATGGTTAGCAAGTTTATTCAAAGATAGATCATTAAAACGACCCTTCTCCTATGATCGTTGACCAGTGATGTTCTCAAATTCTCCAGTCAAGTCCTGGTTCTGAAACCGTTTTCATGTTGTGCCACTTTGTTTGCCTGAGCTATGCTGCAAAAATCCCTTCTGACAGTCCAACATCAAAGGAAACAATGTTGTTTCCTTAAGCAAAAAGGACAGAGCTGTGGCTGCCTGGGCTTTACAAGTGCCAACAGCATTTCTTTCTAAAGCACCTGCTGTTACACATCAGCCTCAGCTGGCAAAGGACACAGACAATGACAGCAATTTTTTTTATTATTATTCCTTTCCACTGTGTGAAAGCAGGGTCATGAATTTTATACAGAGAGCATTAATTTATGGCACGCAGACAAGCACTTGCTTCCTTAACCTCCAGACTCATGAATCGTAAATATTACTGTGGAAGGTAAGAGAACAAGTAGCTGCTATAGAAAGTAATTGACAGGCAAAACCAAAGAAAGGACTCGGTTTGGAAGATGTTCACTATCACAGAGCACTGGATGTGAAGCAGAAAATGAGATATGCACAGTCAAAAAGAAAGCTAGTTACAATGGTCTTGCTCATCTTTTTATCATATCCTCCCACCTATTTTTGTTTTCTGTCGTTTCTCTAATCTCACTTGACTCATGGGAGTAAAATCTAATTTTTAAAAATTCCACACACTGTTTATACAGGCAAACCTCCATCAACTATGCAGATTTTGCCCCCTGCCTCTCGAGAAAACAAATATGTACAGTTAAATACTTGCTTTGGTTACTGTTTAGAGGCTCATCTATGAAGATCCTATGATTTTTAACCTTAGAAACTTTCAAGGTTTTTTTTTTCTTTAAGATCTTATTTATTTATTTATTTATTCATGAGAGACACCAAGAGAAGGAGAGACATAAGCAGAGCTAGAAGCAGGCTCATTGTGGAGAGCCCGATGTGGGACTTGATCCCAGGACCCCGGGATCATGACCTGAGCCAAAGACAGAGATGCTCAACCACCGAGCCACCCAGGTTTCCCAGAAATTTTCAAGTTGTTAATATCGGCCTTAGTCATAGGCTGTGTTGTCTTTCACGCCCAGTGCTTTATGCAGATAATATCACATTTTATCTCATGAACTTTGAGTTAAAAACGTACCCCAAGTCAGAATGCAATCCACTGCTCAAGTCTGAAATCTTTTCATTGATCTGCTCCTGTCTTTATCACTCTTCTCTTTGGGGGAGCTCAGACCTCCTCCTTACCAGCAACAATGGATGCTCTGATTTCTGCTTACTTCCTTGGTTCTTTTTATTACATTCCCATTTTTTATGTCCATTTTCCTCCTAAGACAACTTTATGCTTTGGGACTCCTCAAGTCCTCCCTCCTCTATGTCTCCTGTCTTCCTTAGTCCAAGACCTCTCCCGAAGTTCACTTCCCAGCACCTCTAAACAACCCAAGGTTAGGAAACTTAAGTAATTCCCTCATTTCCTCTGAAAGAAACAAAGATTAATTTATCCTCCTTGGGAAACAGGAACCTAGATGTTTATTTCTTTTATTTTTATTTGAAAGTTGGAGCAGTAATAAAATCCCTACCATAAAAACGTCAACGTTGTTAGTGTTGTTATTACTGCTGTTATTGATAAACCTGGATCTTTCAGCCTCTATAAAAATAGATTTCTTTCCTTGATGGGTGGCAAGAAAGAAATGAGGGAATGCCCCTGTGCCTCTTCTTGTAAGCAATCTTAGTGTCCGGCAAAGTCTGGTTATGTATTAAAGACTGAATTTGTGGGATTTCTGTTGCTCAAAAAGTCTTCTGGGCTGCTTTTCGTGTTGCTCAGAGTTCTTCAGATGACATAGTCCCTCACTGTTACTCTGATTGTTAGAGTATGGTGATGCTATCTTCTTTTTGTATTTTCTATGAGATAGGAAATAAAATATGTTTTCATTACTTTTGAATATGTCTGTCTGCTTAAGAAGTCTTTGGATGACAAACTGCCCAAGGTACCACTATAACCATTAGCAGAATATTTACTCCCAATTCTTGTAGATGTCCCAGCTCCTCTCCTGAAACTTATTTACAAAAAAAAAAAATTAAGATACAATGTTTTATTTCCTTATTTTTGATATTGAAGGAGGCTTCTGGCTAAGTGCAGATTTCTAGCACAAGACACAATTAATTTCCCTCACATTGCCAATTTGGTTCAAACAAATTTAGAATGAACCCTGGGGACTTAAAAGATTATGAGGAGAGGAAAAAAAAAAAAAGATGATGTGGGAAATGTATTGGATATTTAGACAAAATAATGTTAAGGTAAAAATGATGACAATATTCAAAGCTTTTTCACATTTTTCTCTTCCCCCTAACCTTCTTTGACCCACCTTCACCTCTGGCAATATCTGCCACCTTCTCTATCCCGACCACAGGATGCAGAGGTAGGTCTAGTGTTAGCCTTGGGAATGATGTGGCTTAGAGTGAAGGCAGTGGTACTTTCTTCCTGAACTTTGACCTTGGCTCAGCTGTGCAGATGTCTAAATTCCCGAGCCTCAGCAAGAGCTAGAGAAGTATAGCTGAGCCTCCGGTTATCCTCACAGGGTGGACGCAAGGACATCAGTGTCAGCTTTGCTCTTTCGCTAACACTAACATTTGTGCATCAGAGTGAAACTAAATTCCTGCTGGTCTTTCTTTTCTCCTCCAAAGCAAGCAAGAAGCTTATCTGTCTAATTGCCCCGTGACAGTGTCTTAGCTGAATTTCTTGCATGCACTTTCACAATCCACTCTTTTCTTTCTCCCTGGATCTATAATCCATTTTTCATCCTACTATCATTCATCCTGCTGAGTGAATTGCAAGCTCATTAGGGCAATGAGGAAGGTCCATTTTAATTTGGCGCTGACTGACTTTTTTTTTATGCCATACCTACTAACAACCCAGGCTTCTATGACTGATTTATAAACACCATATATGTCTCATTCTTTGCTCTTGTTCCTTTGGGCCCTGTGTCTGTACTATATATTCTCAATTTGCCCTTTCAGTGAACCCTTGCTTACCTTCATGATTCAGATTAGTTACTACTTGTTCTGAAAATTCTTTCCTAAATTCGGTATTTCTATCTCAGGTGGAGTTGGATGATCTTCTGACTCCACACACATGTAAACCAAGATATAACTATATTATGGCATTTATCACATATAATTGTAAATATTTCTCTACCATAGCAACATCCATTTTATTATGGGCAATAAAAAAGGTCTCTTTTTTTTTTTTAGATTTTATTTATTTATTCATGAGAGAGAGAGAGAGGTAGAGACGTAGGCAGGGAGAGAAGCAGGCTCCATGCAGGACTCGATCCCGGGTCTCCAGGATCACACCCAGGGCTGAAGGCAGCGCTAAACCTCTGAGCAACCCAGGCTGCCCAAAAAGGTCTCTTAAAAAAAAAAAAAATCCTTACAGCTATGGAGTTATACACGTGCTTATAATACCAGGTATACATCGGTCAGTTTTTCTGTAGTAATAAAAGAACATGCGAATCTTAATTGCCTGTAAACAACAGAATTTAGTTTTCACTCCCATGATGTTTTGATGGCTATAGGTCTGCTACATCTGCTACAAGTTTGCTTGTAGTGACTTCTGTCACTTATGATCACCTGCTCCATGTGTTTTCCCATTCTAGAGCTTAGGTTAAAAGAGCAGCTGCTGCTCATAACATGCTTCTCTCATGGCAGAGCAAGACTAATGATAGAGAAACATGTATTTTAAAATTTCCAACTCATATCTGGCATATTGTCACTTTGGTTCATATTCCATCATCTTAATCAAATCATGTGACTGAGCTTCAGAGCAACCAGCTGAGGATGAAACTCCTCCTACAGGAGGAAGAGGACATAACAGGACAAGAGATGGGGAGACATACCTCAGAGATACAGCAGGTCTGGTTCCAGACATCACAAGGAAGCAAATATTGCAGCAACATGAGTCAAATGATTTTTTTGATTTCTTGGTACACATACAAGTTAGGTTTACATTACACTGTACTCTATGAAGTATACAACAATACTATTATGTCTTTAAAAAAAGCAATGCATATACCTCAGTTAAAATACTTTATTGCTAAACTTGATAATTATCTGAACTTTCAGCAAGTTGTAACCGTTTTGCTGGTGTCATCTTGATGCTGATGGCTGCTGACTGATCGGGATGATGATTGCTGAGTTTTGGAGTTTCTAGGGCAATTTCTTAAAATAAGAAAACAATGAAAGTTGCCACATCAACTGACTCTTCCCTTTCATAAACATTTTCTCTGTTGCATTTAGTAGCAGTTTACCCATGGTAAAACTTCTTTCAAAATTGGAGTCAGTCCTCTCAAATCTGCTATTGTTTTGTCAATTAAATCTATGTAATATTCTAAATCTTTTGTTGTCATTTGAATAATTTTAACAGCACCTTCACCAGGAGTAGGTTTCATCTCAAGAAACCATTTTGCTCATCCATAAGAAACTCCTCCTCCAACACGATATATAAAATAATATAGTTTATACTCCTGGCTACAAATATTCACTTCTTTCTTTCTGTCTTGAGATTACAGCAATCCAGTCACACCTGCAGTCTCCCCTTCTAAGTCTAGTTCTCTTGCAATTTCTACCACATCTGCAGTTACTTCCTCTACTGAAAGCTTGAATCCCTCAAAGTCATCCATAGAGGCTGGAATCAACTTCTTATAAACTCTTGTTAATGTTGCTATTTTAAACTTCTTCCAAGAATTATGAATGTTCATAATGGCATCTAGAATGGTGAATTATTTCTAGAAGGCTTTCAATTTACTTTTCCCAGATCTATTAAAGGAATCACTATCTATGGAATGTATAACCTTAAAAAAAATCTATTTCTTAAAAAATATCATTTGAAAGTTGGAATCACTCCTTGATCCACGGACTACAGAATAGAATTGGTGTTAACAGGCATGTAAACAATGTGAGCCTCCTTGTACATCTCCATCAGAGCTCTTAGGTGCAGGTGCATTATCAATGTGCAGTAGTATCTTGAAAGCAATTTTTTTTTCACCAAGACATAATATTTATCTATTAAGTTTGCTGTTTATCTGAGCATACAAATCAAGTATAGTAGTAAATTCAAAGATCAAAGACCATCATAAAAATATAGTAATGATGATGAAGTCTGACATATTTGTGAGAATTATGAAAACATGGCACAGAGAAATGGAATGAGCAAATGCTGTTGGAAAAATGGCACCGACAGACTCACTCAATATGGGGTTGGGGCAACCTTCAGTTTGTAAAAAACAGTATCTGTGGAGTATAAGGCAAAGCACAAAAACATGAGGTATGCCTGTATATAAAATGTATATGTATAATATATAGGTATACATAAATTTAGGCATGGAAGAAATAAAATAAGGTATGTATCATATATCTAATCTTTTAGGAAGCAAGAGTATATAATGAGAAATAATAATGAAAAATAATATAGTTTATACTCCTGGCTACAAATATTCACTTCTTTCTTTTTCATACACAAAATATGTTACCATTCTCCCCAAGGAGCTCTCAACATTTCCATCCATTATGGCATCAACTAAATACCAGAATTTAATGATATATTTTACTACATAAACTGTCAATTGATTTTGAGATCTATGTGCTAAAACAATGAGTATCTCATTCTGGCACTCATGTGCACACATAGCCATAGGGAGTATATGAAGATGGACCAGAGACTGTCTCTGACCTCCCAATAGGAAGTACACTTTAGTGACTGGTTCATAGCAGTTCTGAAATCCTCCTGGGAAAATATCATAGGGACTCCTTATTCTGAGAGTAAGGCCCTTATTGAACTCCTTTGCATTGCTTCCCAGCCCACTGATCTTCCTGGAAATTTCATTTGAGTGTTTGGATGTTCTTCCAAATTTCTTGTTGCCCCATTTGAAGAATATTCTAGAAAATATGTCTTCCTTGGTGACTGTTCACTTTTCTTAGTCCAAGCCTATCTTGATGTTTTTAAAAGTAACTGAAAGATACTTAGCCTTAGACTTTTAAAAATATGGTTGATGGATCATTTGGAAATACTGTTATGGTAGCATTCAATGGCTTGACACCAAAATCTATATTTAAGTCAGATTTGATGTAATAATAAAAATCTCAAAATTTTAGTGACCTACTATAATATACATTTATTTGTTGGTCTTAATTTATCTATTGATCTTAATACATTTTGTCAGCTACTGGCTTTAGCTGTTGAACTTCTGTTCAGTTCGGCTTTAACATCTCCTTATTTCAGAACCCAATTCAAGGAAACAACTCTTATTTGTCATGGTAGAGGGAAAAGAGCAGAAGAGATAGTAGCAATAGATGATATCTCTTATGGCTTCTGCACTGAAGTTGCACAATGCCACTTCTGATAATACTCCAATGACCAAAATAAGCCATATGATCATACCCAATATTAGTGGATGTAGAAGCTCATGTCTTATAGGAGGGGCTGCAAGGCAGATGACAATGGGCAAGAGTGCATAATGGTCTTCTAAAAGGTCAAAAGGATAGTTGGAAACAATAAGGCAATATGTCCTACCATTATTTAAACTTGAAGATATTGGAGCATAACCCAAGTTTTAAGTGGCCTAAAAGAACTATAATAGAAGAGTTTTATTTTTTTTAAGATTTTATTCATTTATTCATGAGAGACAGAGACAGAGAGGCAGAGACACAGGTAGAGGAAGAAGCAGGCTCCATGTGGGAGCCCGACGTGGGACTCAATCCCAGGACTCCAGGATCATGCCCTGGGCTGAAGGTGGTGCTAAACTGCTGAGCCACCCAGGCTACCCGAGAGAAGAGTTTTAAAAAGCCACAGAAATCTATTATTTACTTCTCAACTTTCTAGATATTCAATAAATGTTTCTTGGACAATTACTTAGTGTCAGTCATCCTACTTGGTTTTAGTCATAAGAACTTAAATACCTGGGATGCCTGGGTGGCTGAGTGGTTGAGTAAGTGCCTTTGGCTCAGGGCATGATCCCAGGCCCCTGGGATCAAGTCCCGCATGGGGATCCATGAAGGGAGCCTGCTTCTCCCTCTGCCTATATCTCTGTCTCTCTCTGTGTATCTCTCATGAGTAAATAAATAACATCTTTAAAAAAAAGAGAAAACTTAAGCAGATACTGTCACTGAAGTAATGTAATTTCACATAATGGGTAAATTGGGGAGTAGGTAATAAGAAGTTTTTATATACTGACACCTACTATAAAAGGTTAAGTATATCCTGTTCCAGAAGCACATGGAAAGTGCTAGACCCAAGTATGTAGTGAAAACCTGATCTGTATTTGAGAGGGTCATGGCATATACCTGTAGTAGATTAGGAGTAGATATGTGTGAAATGCCAAAGAACCAAAAGCATTTGGAGGATCGATTGACTGGAGCATCTCACTGAATTTTAATATTGTCTCTGAGGCTGACTATGCATAATATTTAAACATAGGCCAGCTTATAATTTCCTTCAATTCAGATTTTACTATAAATATTTTCCTCACTGATAATTTTCAAATAATAGAATTTTTTCCATGCCCACCACTGATGGGGAATCAAGCTGCTGATGTATGCTCAATGCCAGCAACAATTTAAATCTAATATTAGACGAAGAAAAATATTGATGGTTACAAAAATTTTTTAAGTAGCATGTTAAGTGTCTGTTAATTGTTAAACTTATTCCAGAAACAAATAATATGTGGCTTTTTTTTTTTTAAGATTTTACTTACTTATTCATAACAGAGAAAGAGAAAGAGAGATTGAGAGAGGCAGGAACACAGGCAGAGGGAGAAGCAGGCTCCCTGCAGGGAGCCCGACTTGGGGCTGGATCCCAGGCCTCCAGGATCAGGCCCTGGGCTGAAGGCGGCGCTAACCTGCTGAGCCACCCAGGCTGCCCATGGCTTTGTGATATTAACCTATTTTCTACTAATATTCTACATTCAGTATATACGTCCATACATTTATAAATTTATATAAATCATTCTTCCACGTAGGTTGACAACTGTATGGTGCATTCACTTAAATATCTTAAAATAAAGAGATAAATAGCAAAACATATTAAAATACATTTCTGGTGCATCAAGTGTATTTGCACGTACATACAAAGTGCAGTGCACATAAATAGAGTATATGTTTGTGTATTTACTTAGGCAAATACATGAGCTTTGAGATGTATAATATATGAACACTAGTCTAGAGGTAACTCCATAGTAAAAAGATCCCTGACTTAAGGACCCTTAGAAATAGCTCTCTAACTAATTGAGTTTATGAATACCTATGAGCAACAGAGTGTCTGGGCCTCAATTTCCCTTTTTTTTTTTTTTTAATTGAAGCTGTTAGTTCTAGTCTGTTCTAACTTAGGAACTCAATAATCCTTTTAATATCTAACATTCTATTATATAAGTATTGGGGAATGGAGGCATGGAGATGTCAGTTTAGTTTCCCAGTTAGGGGTGGGACAGACGGAAACACTGAAACTATGTCTTGACAATTTATTTCAAGGGAGAAGTCCTGTTTTCATCTTTTAGGTACTCTAGTTTTATCCACTGCCCTTGAATTTAAGAAAAGGTGAAAAAGGATTTCTGTGTATCTATTTTACTCTATTCTTTACTTAATATGCTTTTATTTTATCACCTTTTCTCCTTCATCTTCTCAGAGCAATTCAGTCTAGTCTTTTTAATATCCCCCTCATTTGGAGTTCCCTCCTGGAGTATTACTTGTGATTACAGTCCTCATTGTCCTTCACTAGCCTTTTCTGTTTCTCTTAAGTTTACTTAGAGACTAGGTGACCACAACTGAAAACTTTACTGAAGGTGAAACAGACTGTGATACATGCACCTTGTACACATGCAATGGGATTTTTATTTTAATTCATTTTATTTCCCTTAGAAATATATTGGGACACTGTGAAAATATCAACAAATTCTAA
Organism: Vulpes lagopus; assembly: GCF_018345385.1. Lineage (NCBI taxonomy): Eukaryota > Metazoa > Chordata > Mammalia > Carnivora > Canidae > Vulpes > Vulpes lagopus. Next base: position 11,228,942 of record NC_054826.1, on the reverse strand, counting down.
ACATATGATCATACTTTATTTTTTAAGTGAGGAAGTTATTTAAACATTTTAAGACTATAATATCCTTAAATATTCTAGTGTTTTTACAAAAACTAATTTATTCCCTCTAGCCAATATTTTTCCATTAGCAAATATTTATCTGCAATTTCATCATTTGCAATATTTCAATGGAATTCACATTTGTTAAGGATGGACTATGATCAAAGCACATATAAGTGTTGCAGGTGAATACAAATAGAGTAAAATATCTGTTATTAATGACATTACATTTTAGGCAAGCAAGTAAAACACTTGAACAAATGTATCTAAAATATGGTAAGTGATATAATGCAGTCACAAAGTATAGGAAGAAGATATTACTTTTTTGGGGAAAGATGATATAATTAAGGAAAATACCCCCACTATCACATTGCTACAGGGCATATTGTTTCAATCATACAAACCTAGAAGCTGTAGATAATATTAGCATCCACAAGTATTTGTTGTATCAATAAAAATTTTAAAAAGGATCATCATAAAATATGGTCACTTCAGCTCTTTACTCTGTTTCTGTAGCTGAAAATGATGTCCAAGCTGATATCCGTATCCTTCCTTTCCCCACTACCTTTCTGAAATTCTCTTATCCACTGTTATCAAATCCTATCAACCACTTGATTGAAAGGATTTTATAAATTTTCATTCCCATAGGATCCATGTTTCAGTGTTCCCATATGTTTTGGTTTGTATAGGTGGCTACTGCCAATCAGTTAGTTCCTCATAGAACTCAGTTGCCCTCTTTATGGCACAGATCCACTGTAATCCACTTTACCAGGAAGCTAACTGGTAATCTCAGAACATGGTGCCATATGTGGGGTCTAGTTTTGAGCTTTACTATTGGCAGATTGGACAATCAGTAGTGTTAGCTAGACTTGCTTTGGTGAAGGGGAAGTCCACCACATTAAAACTATGCATAGACTCCATCATAGGAATTTTGTATACAAAATTAAAAGTCAGTAAAATTCAGGTCGACTAGGAACAGAAGTTGACTGACACGCAGAAGACAGATCTTGCACATTGTTTTATAGGTTTATCTGCCATGAATGTTCTCTGCAGGACATCAGTGTGTGGCGTGGACATCTCAACATCCTGTGTCCTTTCTGATGTCTTCATCCACATACCTCTTCACAATAATTCCTTGTCATCAATTTTTCAATGCCATCAGTTTCTGATCATTTAGCCAGTGAATTAACCATTACCTATGAATTTATTTATAACTAAGGGTTTTTAGACAAAATAGAAAATTCTATATATTGCCAAATTTATACTAGGTGGGAAGATTTCTTTCCATCTTTGCCTTTTGGATTATCTATGAAGAAAGATTTAGTGCAATGTTTACATAATTGTCTGTTAACTAAACCCGCACTTTTTCCTCACATGTCTTAGCTTAAATGCAGTTAAATTTTAGGTTTCTTTTCTTTTCTTTTCTTTTCTTTTCTTTTCTTTTCTTTTCTTTTCTTTTCTTTTCTTTTCTTTTCTTTTCTTTTCTTTTCTTTCTTTCTTTTCTTTCTTTCTTTTCTTTTCTTTCTTTCTTTTTTCTTTTTCTTTTCTTTCTTTTTTCTTTCTTTTTTTTTTTTTTTACACAGACACTATCTTAAATAGGTTGTAGAACCTCACTCACTCAAAGGACTGAAGTATACAAGATCTTCCTGCTGCACAAAATAGGTTAGGAGAGATTTACATGAATAATGACAATATCTTTGGGGTGATTTTGAAATCCCAAGAAGTTTTAAATTATCTATTATCCAGAGAAGATCACAGTGTGTCAAGTGCATTATGTGAATGTGGTTATATTTTGTATCTGAAATTTACATGGTAACATGACCAATCTTTGTTGCTCTTGAATGATAGTTCATATTAGTGACTAGTTTTTGTTTATTTGTTTTCTGTTTTCATCTTTAAACTACTCCAAGGGAAACGAGTGGAAAATTATGTTTCTTAAATTTGGTTAGGAAACTAATAAAACATAGAATTGGTGAGATTGGAAAATTCATCAGAGTATTTCTAGACCTATGAGTATTAAAGAAGCTAAAAATTCTGATAGATAAGTGTAATATAACATAATGGGAAACATTTGAGTATTATGTTAACAGCTAGAACTTTAATGTACTATTTCAGTAGGAAATAAAATAAAGGAAAATCTAATTTGGACAGGGTAGGATTTCAAATAAATGGTTTACTTTTGGTTTCAGGAATTTTTATCATTTTAAGGACTAAATAATTTACATTGAACCTCCAAAATAAATCTTTGTAACAATGTTTTTGCTTCTGTATATTTATTTTCTTTTAAAAATTATGCTTCACTTATTATAAATTTATAAAACTTGTATATGTTGTAGGTATCTTAAAAATGTTAGAGGCTATTTCAATTGCACAATACCTTAACGAATCTTGTTAAATGTAAGATATTTAGGGGAAATATACAATTGGGATTTCAATTTTTGTTTTATGAAAGAAAATTATTATTTAAAAGTTATTATCAGTATTCTTTAAATGGCAGAGCACATGTGTATTTAATAATATGTGTTCAGATTTTACCTTTTTAAAAAAGATGTAATGATGTATGGGGAGATGGAGGCAGAGAAATTTAACCTAAAGTTGTAGGAATAGATTTTCCAAATGAAGAAGAGAAACAAAGATGTAATAATATTTAAACCATACTTTTATGCACTGGGGAGATGTTACAATACAGTTTCCAGGCAAAAATGAATGACCACGGACCAAATGAAAGAATGGAGATCCATAAGAAATACATAAAAGCAATACATAAAGATTATGATGAGAGTTAGTACTTGTGTTTCTCAAAAAGAAGTGGAAAAGTGCAGAGGTCGTGACTGCATTTGAAGGAATGAAGGTTTTACCTCGCATTTAAAAATAACTATTTGATAATTGCATAGCTTTCTTTCTAGGCTAAATTAAGTACTTGACTTCCTTAAAGAGTAAAGAATAGTAATTACTATGAAATCAAGTTGGATTAATGATAGAATTTCTTCACTCTTTTAATTATTCTATTTATGTGCATTTGGGTTGATGTTTAAAATAATTAAGTTCTTATTATAGAATATTTGAACAATACAAAATATTACAAAGAAGAATCTGAAAATTAGGTGTTTTTTTTTTTTTCAAAAGTACTCTTACTTTTCTATGCATATATGAGCACATATATATTTTGCAGAAAAGTGTATTCATTTTATAAAACATACTTCTAAAATATATTTAATATATTTCTTGTTTAGTCCCCCCGCTTAGATTTTTAAATTCTTTGTACTAGTTTCCAAACTTACAGATGTAGTATAATTAAAGACGGACTCTCATGTAAATGGTTTGCATTTTTACAAATGTTTCAAATACCACTGTTATGAAAAGACTTGTTTTCCAAATATATTGTTATAATAAAATCCTAAAGTAATAATTTCAGGATCAAAAGTGCATTGGGCACCTGGGTGGCTCAGTTGGTTAAGCATCTGCCTTCTGCTCAGGTCAGTCCCAGGGACTGAGTCCCACCTTGAGCTCCCTGCTTGGTGGGGAGTGCACTTGAGATTTTCTCTCTCTCCCTCTCTCTCTCTCTCTCTCTCTTTCTCTCCCTCCCACCACTTGTGCCCTCTCTCAAATAAATAAATAAAATCTTTTTTTTTTTTAAAGAGTGCATCAATAGTTATCTCTTAGGACTTTCTTCAATAGTTGGAATTCAAATAATACATTGAGTTCTTAAATACACATTGTACCTTCAAATCTTATAAGTTCTTAAATACACAGAGATATATACACACATGTTCTTATGATGTGTTACATTTTATGCTCCAATATATAATCTATTATTTGTGTTCTTCTGTATTTGTATTAGGTAAAATATTTGCCTAATTTTAATGTCTGTGTTTTCCATTCTGAATCTTGCCTAACAATATATTTTTTTTCAGTGTTATTCTTACACATTTTGGGAAATGGGAGGAAGTTCATTTTTATTGTCTTGAAAAATTTTTTGTAGAAACAAGCATTCATATTCATCCATTAAGATCACTCAGTGAATCTCTGTACTCTCAAATCCTTTTGGCATTTGGATTCAATTGATTTCATTGTATAGATGAATTTGAAAGGACATAGTAGTCATTTGTTATTAAATGTATATATTTACTTTAGCTTTTTATTACTTAGGTAATTTTTGTGCTTTCCTAGCTACTTCATTTTTCAGCTTATTCCTAATTACTTATTTTATATTTGTGTTGTTGCATCTATAAGTAAGGTTTTTTCATATATATATATGAAAAAACCTTACTTATATATATGTATATATATAGTTATATATATAAGTATAATTATATATATATAATTAAGCTGCTCATTGTTTATAAAATAACTCATTGGTTTTGAATAACAATTTTATAAATTATAATATTGCTACATTATTTTATTTTAATGTTTTTTTCAGCTAATATGCTTGCTTGTTCAAAAAAAGATATATATTATTGTACATAATTGTATTTTCTTTCTTCATAATTTGATTATCATTTTTTCATGTATTTGCATTGGCTAGAATTTCACAACTATTTTGCTTTATAATTAATATTAGATCTTTTGAAATGAGATACTTTAAAATCAACTTGACAATACCTATTTAAATCTTTTTTAAAATTAATTATATCAGAAATGTGTGAAGAACATCATCAAATACTAATCTAAATCTGTAGGCAGATCACTCTCTCCTTTGCACAACTTAGCAGGTATGGCAGGCAAAATTTTAAACTAACTCCCAAGAATGTCCACACCTGGTTCCCCATGACTGTGATTATGATTATGATGAATGTCACTCCCATGATTATAATATGTTATATGGCACAGTTGACCTTAAGGAAGGGAGATTATCAGGATGGGCCTGAACAGGAAATATTCTCATTTCTTCAGTCATTTTAAGTATGACTAGGTTTTTCTAATTATTCTTGAAATATTTCATTATTATTATAAATTCACTAACTTTATTAATATCTTCAAACTTTTTACTAAGTTGAGGTTTTTATTTGCATCAATATTACTTAAATTGGGGTCATTCTCTATAATAACTAGAGAATGGTTTTTAAATAACTTTGTTGCTCACATCTTGGGCAATTATAAAATTTTCCATTTATGGATATCATTGTTAGATTTTTTTATTTATTATTTGAGGAGCATTTAAAAATATAGAAAAGCAAAGAAATGAAATGAGACATATCTTTTTACATCTGGAATTGATATTTGGAAATACTCACTTGTACTTATTTCATTGGTTTTCAACATAAGAAATAATTAAGTGCAGATACATTTGAAGTCCACGTTATACAATCTCATTCCCGTTACGTCCTTGTTGTTCATTCTGCAGCCAGATTTTACACATTTGCGCTCATACATTACATATATATTTTGCTTTGTGCTTTAAATGTTATATCATTTTATTCTTCACTTTGCTTTTTTCACTAAACATAATGTCTTGGAGATTTAGTTTTGTTGGCAAATGTCAAGCTTTTTCATTATATTTGATGTTTTCTTTTGTATATATTTGCAGCATTTTGTTTATTAATTTCATTCTTTTGGGATATTTATGTCAAGTCGTTGAGTATCTTTGTATTAGGTCTTGAGCATTATGTCTTTTTTTTTTAAGATTTTATTTATTTATTCATGAGAGATACAGAGAGAGGCAGAGACATTGGCAGAGGGAGGAGCAGGTTCCCTGTGGGGAGCCTGGTGTGGGATTTGATCTCAGGATCCCGGGATCGCTACCTGAGCCAAAGGCAGACGCTCAACCACAGCCACCCAGGTGCCCTGAAAAGTAGATCTTTTATAAGAGTTTCCCTCTGTGTATTCCTAGACACAGAGTGGTTGAATTGTAGAAAAGGCATATTATAAATTTCACCAGGTGTTCTAAAATGTCATTGTCTTGATATTTCAATATGCTTCCCTCCAGTACTATGGGTTTTTCTTTTTATCTTTTCACTAAATAATGCACATTTGATATTTTCTGACTTTTAATTTTATTGCCAATCTAAAGAAAGTAAACTAAAATCCCCCTTTTTTGGTTCTAATTTTTATTTTTATTTTTGTTCAGGTGATGTGTTTACCTTTATCTTATATATATTTTCTATTTCTGTTCCTTTACTATAAATTATTTTCGTTTAAAGTATTTTTTTCATTTTAAATTAACTGTATTTGTTTCCTTTTTTATATTTAGGACTACTTTATATATTCTGGAGAAGATATTTATTTGATTACATACATTAATAATCCCCACTCCTGTCTATACTTACATTTTTATTTTTTAAAGCTTATTAGTTGCATTTAAAAATCCTAAATATTTAATCTCACTAAGTTTTCCCTAAATGATCACCAATTTGTGCATACTGTTTCTAACCATTATTATAAAAATAATTTTAAATACTGATTTTTATGGTCGGTAAAAAATTAGTTTCTCAAATATAGTGTGACACTTATAAAGAAAAGTAGAAGGTATCTGCAATGTGTTTTCTAACATTACCCTAAGTACGTTTCTATGTTTTGTTTTTGTTTAGTTTTTGTGTTGTTTTGTTTTGCTTTTTTTTAGAGAGTATAAGTTGGTGGGGAAGGGCAGAAGGAGAGGGAGAGAGAGAATCTTAAGTAGACTCCACACCCAGCCTGATGCAGGGCTCCATCTCATGACCCTAAGATCATGACCTGAGCTGAAATCAAGAGTCAGATGTTTAACCAAAGAGCCACCTACGTATCCCTACATTATATTTTTAAAATTTGTATTTGTGAGTATATTCCAAAATATGTCATGAGATTTAGATTATTGAATGATATACTCTGTGTTCATCCATTCATTTCTCAAATAAGAACAACTTGAGGAAAATGTTTCTTGGATACTATGCCTTGTGTTTGTTTTCTGAAATGTCTTATTTTTGTATAAATTAAAAGTCATTTCAAACCACATGCACAGTGAAATGTAAATAGACATGACAAGAGATATTTCCCTCACTGGAAAAAAGTATTAATTTGTTTACAGTGTTTACTCTGTATACATTTTATTTCGACCAGATGCTTCTCAAAGTCTTCATTTAAACCAATTTGGCAACTAAATCCAGTTTTATTTATTTATTTATTTTTCCCTATCAGGCAACAGAGGTATACTCTTATTCTTTTAATTCCAGGATAATTAATGTACAGCTTTATATTTTTTTCAGGTATGCAATATAATGATTCAGTAATTCTATACATTAATCAGTGCTCAGCATGGTATGTGTAATCTTAATCCTCTTCACCTATTTTACACATTCCTCTACTTACCTCCCCTGTGGCGAACACCAGATTGTTCTCTGTATTTAAAAGTCTGTTTTTCTATCTTGTTTTTCTTTGTTTATTTCTTAAATTCTATGTGTGGGTGAAATCATATGATATTTATCTTTCTCTGATACCTGATAGGGGTTGCATTAAACCTATAGGTTGCTTTGGGTAATATGGATATTTTAACAATACTGGTTCTCCCAGTCAGTAAGTGTGGAATATCTTTCCATTTATTTGTATCATCTTTAATTTCATTTATTGATGTTACATAGTTTCTGGAGTACAGGTATTTCACCTCCATGGGTGAGTTTATTCCTAGTTACTTTATTTATTTATTTATTTTGGTACAATTGTAAATGGAATTGTTTTTTTTAATTTCTCTTTCTGCTACTTAATTATTAGTGCATGGAAATGCAACAGATTTCCATATATTAATTTTTACAACCTGTGACTTTACTGAATTAATTTATTAGTTTTAGTAGCTTTTGGGTTAAGTCTTTTGTGTTCTCCATATATAGCATCATGTAATCTGTGAAAAGTGAAAGTTTTATTTCTTCCTTACCAATTTGGAAGCTTTTCTTCTCCATGGGTGATTGCTGCATTCCCAGCATTGTGTTGAATAAAACTGGTGAAAGTGGACATCCTTTTCTTGTTCCTAACTTTAGAGGAAAAGGTCTCAGTTTTTCCCCATTGAATGTAACGTTTACTATGGGTTTTTCACATAAGAACTTTATTTATTATTTTATTTTATTTTATTATTTTATTTTATTTTATTTTATTTTATTTTACATAAGAACTTTATTATGTTGAGATATGTTTCCTGTAAACCTTCTTTGTTGAGAGTTTTGTCATGAATGGATGTTGTACTTTGTTAAATGCTTTTTTTTTTTTTGCATCTATCAAGAGGATCATGCTGTTTCTATTCTTTCTCTTGCTAAAATGATATATCATAATTAATTTGTGAATGTTGAGCCATTCTTGCATCCCTGGAATAAATCCCACTTGATTATGGTGAATGATTTTTTTTTAATTATTGTTGAATTTGGCTTGCTAATATTTTGTTGAAGATTTTTCATCTATGTTTATCAGAGATATTGGCTTGTAGTGTTGCTGTTTTTGTTGTTGTTGTTAATAATGTCTGCTATCAGGTTTCAGGTTTGGTATCAGGGTATTGCTGGTCTCAGAGATGAATTATAATTTTTCATTCCTCTTCTATTTGTTGGAATAGTTTGAGAAGAATAGGTATTAATTCTTCTTTAAATATTTGTTAGAATTAACCTGTGAAGCCATTTGGTCCTGGATATTATTTCTTGGAAGTTTTTGTTTACAAATTCAATTTCATGCTGGTAATTGGTCTGTTGAAATTTTCTGTCTCTTCCTGATTCAGTTTTGGAATCTTTTATATTTTGGATATGTTTCCAGGAATTTATCCATTTCTTCCATCCAGTTTGCTGGCATATAATTTTCCATCATATTCTCTTATAATTCTCTATTTCTGTGTTTCCAGTTGTTATTTCTGCTCCTTCATTTCTGATTTTATTTATTTGCATCCTTTTCTTCTCCTCACTTTTTTTTAGAAGTCTGGCTAAAGGTTTCTTAATTTTGTTGATCTTTTTAAAGAACCAGCTCCTAGTTTTATCGATCTGTTCTACTGTAGTTTCTTTTTTTTTGGGAAGGGGTCTCTATTTCATTTACTTCTGCTCTAATCTTTCTTATTTTCTTTCTTCTACTGGTTTTGGGGTTTGTTTGTTCTTCTTTTTCTAGTTCCTTTAGTTGTAGGTTAGGCTGTTCATTTGAGATTTTCCTTGCTTCTTGAAGTATTGCTATAATCTCTCGTAGAATAGCTTTTGCTACATCCCACAAATTTTAGGATGCTGTGTTTTCATTATTTATTTCCATGTACTTTTTGATTTCCTGTTTGATTTTTTGGTTGATCCATTAATTGTTTAATAGCATGTTATTTAGCCTCCAAATATTTGTATTCTTTCTAGTTTTTTTTTTTTTTGTAATTGATTTCTCCTTTTATATTGTTGAGGTTGGAAAAGATAAATGATATAATTTCTCTCTTTATCACTAATTTTTTCCAATCTTAACTATTATGTGTCTTGATTAGACCTCTTTGGCTTGATTTTGTTGTTGAATCTCTGTACCTCCTGGATTTGGATATCTGTTTCATTCCACAAATTAGGGAAGTGTTCACCTATCATTCCTTCAAATAAATTCAAATAAATGTTCTCCCCCTTTTATCTCTCTTCCTCTGAGATCCCTATAATGTGAATGTTCCACTTGATCATGTGCTGAGTTCCTTTAACCTATTCTCATTTTTTTTCCTGAAAATCCACTTCATTCTTTCTGTGTTGTAGACAGATCCAGTCAGTGTGCTCTGTTTTCTGTATGTGTAATAATTTATCAAAATAAGTTTTCCTACAAGATTCTTCCATCAACTCTGAAAGACCTTTATTTGGGTCTGACAACATACCCAAATAAAGCTCTTTAAGATAACCTCTTAACATTTGGAAGAAAGTGTTTCAAATCTTTTCTATACCTAGTCTCATTTTTTTAATGTTCTTTTTCTTTTTTCTGTTCAGCCTGATTGCTTTCCATTACTTTGTCCTCCAGGTCACTGATCCATTCTTTTGCTTTCTCTGCTCTACAGTTAATTCCCTCAAGCGTATTAAGTCCAGCTATTGAGTTCTTCATCTCTTATTTATTCTTTTTCATATTTTCTATCTCTTCGTCAAAGGTCTCACTGAGATCCTCCACTCTTTTCTCAAGTCCAGTAATCTTTGTAACTGTTACTTTGAATTCTCTATCAAGAATCTTGCTTGTCTGTTTTGCTGTGATTTTTGTTCTATTTTTTCAGTTGGGACATATGCTCTGTGTCCTCATTTTGTCTAACTCTCTGTGTTTGTTTCTATGTATTAGGAAAGTCACCTACATCTTCCACTCATGAAAATAATGGCCTTGTGAAGAAGAGGCCCTGTAGTGTAATGGCCTTCACCAGAACCAGAATTTTATGTGTTTTGCATGTGCCACACCATTGTGGCAGAGTCATATTTATTTTCAGTATAGTCAGCTGCAATGTCCTACTCCACTGTTGTGTGCAGGATTTTGTCTCTGTGCTGTAGAGGGGTCAGGCTGTGGCTGCCCTGGGCTTGTAGTTGGGTCTGACCAGATGCCTGCCCTCATCCAGTTTGCCAGGGCTGCAGTAACACCAAACTGAAGGATGCTATTCCTGTGTTGTCTCTGAGAGGCTTTTGTGGGTGGGCAGGTCCTGCAGTCAGACCAGATATCTGCCCCTAGTCTGTCTGTTGGGGTTGCAGTGATTCCAAACAATAGGGCTCTCTCCTTGTGATCCCCCTGTGAGTTTTCTGTTGGTGGGTAGGGCCAGGGGTCAGATTAGATGTCTTGCCCATAGGTAACTGCTGGGGCTGTAATCAATCTGGTATGTGTGGTTATCTTTCTCTTTCCCCAGGGCAGGAGTCACTTTTAAATGGCACTGGTCACTGTTGTGGCTGCTTGTAGAATGAGATATGTCAGAGCCATTTTGGAGAGACTACTGCCAAGCAGTGTGGGTTGGATGGGGCAAACCCTCTGAGACTGTGAAGGCAGGGAACTCAGTATTAGCAAGCCAATGAAGGAGTGTTCCTGCTGGTTCCCACTGGTGTCTGGGTACCTAAGCTGGGGGTGTATGGAGTGGGGGGAGAAATGGAACCTGCCAGCTCTTTTGGTTTTGGAGAAGTCTCCATCAGATCCCTGCCCTTTCAGCACATGTTCTGAGATCAGAAAATAAATCTTCCAATACAACCCAGATCCAGATGGCTTTTCAAACTTCTGCTTCTACAGCACATCTTTGTGGGGCTATTGGTTATACTACCTCTTTAAGGGTGGGGACTCAGTTTCTTATCAGCTCTCCCAGAGCTAAGCCCTACTTTGTAAATTACCCAGAGTTAAGTCCAGTTGGCTGCACAGACTCTGGAAGTTAAGTCCCACTGGATTTCAAAGCCCAGTGTATGAGGAATGATCCTCCCAGAGCAGATCCCCTGTGTCTGGGATTCTTGGTGTGGAGTCTGTTCCTCTCCCTTCCCTGTGCTTGTGGTGTCGCTCCCATTTGTGGTTTGTTTCCACTGGAATTTGGTTCTCTGCCCCTCCACCCCTTTTCTACATGATTTCTCCACCTCTTTCTCTCTATGATTAATTGTAGAGTCTGTTCTACCAGGCTTTTGGGTCATTTTCTGTATTAGTTGCACTGATGGGGTGATTATTTAGTTATATCCATGGGGCAAGACAAGCTTAGAATCTTCCTACTCCAGCATCTTTCCAGGCTCTGACTTTTAATGAAAATGTCAGTTTTGATATGAAATATGTAAAGTGGTAAATGCTAGAGCTCATTCGTTACTTTTGAATCAGTATTTAACTTCCCAGTTAGACTCTCAAGTTAGGTAGAGCTGAGGCCAACACAAGAATTGATAAAATGCCATCAATGATTGAATAAACTATCATCTAGTTACTAATTATATTAAAAATATAGATACATTATAGCAGAGTGGTATGGTTTATAAGATTCAAACTCAAATGAAGAATATTATCTTACAACCTGACTGTGATTTAATTTATTTTCCTCAGGGTGCAGTCTGCCTTGGGTGTCAAATGAAATAGAAAAGTCGATCTTTTGACTAAATTAAGAGGAGGAAAAAGTGTGTATGGGGATGTGTGTGGGGATGTGGTGCGATGAGGTGCCATTGATCGCCTCACTTTATTTCTTCTGTCTTCTGTCTTTACTGATCCTGTTTTTTTCTAAACCTAGTATTTACATTTGGATTTATTGTAGGAAGAAAATATGCCCTTTTCTCCAGAGCATTTTTTTCCCACACTCTGACATATGTTTTTCATTTTATGAATCTCCTGAAAAATGGTCTATTTACACTCTCATTTGTGGCTTTAGTGCCTTCAAAAATCCCCCAGACCCCTCCTGTAGGTAAGAACTCCTATCAGTCATTTAAAGGTGACTAATCCATTAGGAGTGACCAATAATACTTTTTTGCCATTCTTTTGGTAAAAGTCTTAAAGATCAAAATATACCCGGTTTCACCAATATTGAATGATCCATATCCCTTAATGAATATCTCTTTGTCCAGTAGTCCTTTTGTTTTAACACATTACCGAATAGTATTTGCTAAAATAATATTTAAGAATTTGACTTACTAATTATTGGTATAATTGGCATGAATTTTTCTTTTTCTGCACTATTTCTGACAGATTTGAATGTCTGTTAATGATGAATGCAAATACATGTACACAGTTACATACACGACAAAAAAGTTTTCAGATTAATACAAACACAAAATTTTCTGGTCTCTAGAAAATTGTAATGTAATTCAAAAAGTTTTTTCCTTAATGGTCTCAGTGGATTTACTTTGCCACTTCATTGGGTTATTGCCCTTTTGTAATTTTTTTACCCATGTCTTTCAATCTACACTTTCTACTTTGTTTGGGTTTCCCTTTTTTTTTTTTTTTAAGATTTTATTTATTTATTCATGAGAGACACACACACACAGAGAGAGAGAGAGAGAGAGAGAGAGAGAGAGAGGCAGAGACACAGGCAGAGGGAGAAGCAGGCTCCAGGCAGGGAACCCGACATGGGACTCAATCCTGGATCTCCAGGATCAGGCTCTGGGCTGAAGGCGGTGCTAAACCTCTGAGCCACCCGGGCTGCCCTGAGTTTTCCTTTACATATGCTATATCAACTATATATCCAATTGCTATAATATTGTTTTTATATAATTAAATAAAATTATATATAAAAATTAGATATAATTTTATATAAATATAATTATATATTTTACATAATAGATTTTTTAGATTTTTTAATATAAAGAAGCTCTTAGATTTAACAATTATTTGGTTATATCTTTTATAATTCATGGTTATCTGGTTCTATTTTTATTATTTAACTTTATTTACTTTTAATATTTTTAGTTATTGATATATTTATTCAATGAAGTGGTTTTCAAAAATTCTTGTGCTTAGAACCAAAAATGAATTTTTTTGATAAAATTGATTTTAATGTTCATTCACCTTAATAATTCCTTAAAAATATTGTAATTGTATTTAATATATGTTACTGTATGTTTCCTCTGCCTGCTGTAAGAAATTACCAGAAACTTGGTGTCTTAGACAACAACAATGTATTATCTTATAATTCTGGTAGGCAGAAGTCAAAAATCATTATTAACTCTGATGAAATCAAGATGTCAGCAGGGCTACGCTCTCTCTAGAAGCTCTAGGGGGGAATCTCTTCCCTGACTCTTCCAGCTTTTGGTGACTACAGAATATATTGGTTTGTAGCTGCATTAGTTGAATCTTCGAAACCACCATGCCAAATCTCTTTCTGCTCCCATTTTATAGTGTCTTCCCTCTGTTATATTTCCTCTGCCTTCCTGTATACATGTGATGGTATTTAGGGTCTACCCCAAATAATCTAGGCTTAACTGCCACCTCAATATCCTTAATCACCTGCAAAGATTCTCCCTCTGTCTTTAAAAATAGCAATTGAAGGCAATATTCACCAGTTCCAGGGATTAAGACATAGATATCTGATGGGAGTGCATTTTTTAGCTCACTATAATTAAAATAATTTCTCTGTATATTTTTATATCTGTTTTTTATGATCTATCATTTTTACCATTTTATTATGGCTTTTTAAAAAATATTTTATTCACTTATTTGAGAGAGCACAAGCATCAGGTGTGGGGTGGTCAGAGTGAGAGAGAGAGAGAGGGAGAAGCAGACTCTGCTGAGCAGGGAGCCATACATGCTGACACTGGGCTCAATCCCAGGACCCTGAGATCATGACCTGAGCCAAAGGCAGACACTTAAGCCATTGAGCTTTTGCTTTGGCACTTAATTGCTTTATTCAGGTTTTCTCTACTAATATTGACTCCAGTTTCCTTTGTAATCCTGCTGAATTTAAGTACCAGAATCTATTAATGTATATTCAAGTTTGATATTTTGTTTGTTTTCCCCTTTGGTCTTGGTCTTTAGAACATAACTTCTCAGGAAATTACAAAGCAGCAATATATTATATTTTAACATAGACATGCAATAGGAACTAAATTGTAAAAACAAAAAGATCACCATACCATTATTCATAAAAGCAAAGAATGTAAATATGTGTATTTTAATACTATAGATGTTGTTTAATATGTTGTATTAACCCCATATGATAGATAATTCTATGCTTCTAAAAGTGTATTTTGTAGAAGGATATTTAATTACATTTAATTGCAAAAGTGGTAACAATATGGTGACAAAGAATAAAGAACACTATAAAGAAGAAAGAATAAAATAATTTAATTTTTAAAAATATGTATTTTGAGGTAATTGTAGATTTACAGCAGAGTTGGAAAATAGTCAAGAGAGTTCCACATACCCTTCCCAAAGCTTATATTGCCTCTTATTTAACCATGCTACAAAATTAACAAAACTAAAAAATTATAATTTACACATTCTATGGCATTGAAAAAAGAGACAGTTTTGATTTCACTGTTTTTCCCCCCTAAATTTCATTTTCTTCTCCTAGATCCAATCCACGAGACCACATTGCATTTAGCCATTATGTCTCCTTAATTTTCTCCAGTATGTTATAATTTCTCATGTCTCCTTATGTGACAACCTTGACACTTGATAGTAGCAAGTATTTTATAGACTGTTTAATGACTTGAGTGTGTCTGATGCTTTCTTATGAGGCAACAGCTCTTTGGTAAAAATACCACAGAAGTGACTGCCCTGATCATTGCATCATCAGTATGCAGTATGTGATATCGATACGATTTACTGGTAATGCCAACTTTGAACGCTTGGTAAGAGTGGTGTCTCCTAGATTTCTAAACTCCAAAGTTATTATTTTTACCATTCCATTCATTCTGTTCAGGCTTAGTTTTATGTTACATTTTAGGAAGGCACATTGTGCAATTTACATTGTTTTAAGTGGGTTAAAGTTTGAGTTGTGTCACAGAATATGGTCTTTGTGAATGCTCCATGTACTGTGTATACTCTTGTTGTTTTGGGGTGGAATTTTCCACAAATGTTAATTAGATCAAGCTGGTTGGTAGTGTTTTCCTGGTCACCTATCTCTCAAGAGAATTTCTGTCTAATTGGTTTATTAATTACTGAGAGAGGACTGTTGAAGTCTCTAATTATATTTGTGGATTTATCTATTTTGCTTTTCTTTTTTTTTTTATTTTTTTTATTTTTTTTATTTATGATAGTCACAGAGAGAGAGAGAGAGGCAGAGACATAGGCAGAGGGAGAAGCAGGCTCCATGCACCGGGAGCCTGACGTGGGATTCGATCCCGGGTCTCCAGGATCACGCCCTGGGCCAAAGGCAGGCGCCAAACCGCTGCGCCACCCAGGGATCCCTATTTTGCTTTTCATTATCTATCTGGTTTTTTGCTCATGTATTTTAAAATCCTGTTGTATATTACATACATAATTAGGATCGTTATGTTCTTGAGAATTGACCATCATGCAATGAACATCTTTAACCCTGACAATATATTTATCTTTATTTCCCCAAGTTCTAGAATTTAAAACATATATTTTGAAATAATCTGGATACCCTTGACTAATATTATATGTCTTTGCTTATTATTTAAGAGACTTATAACATTATATTCCCAATTGATTTCTACCATCCTTTGTTCCATTATAGTCACAATTTCACTTCTTCAAATGTTATAGCTTTTGCTGCAAAAGACTGTTTTCTTTTAGAACAATTAACATTCAAAGATTATATTTTATCTTCATTGAGTCCATTTCTGAAGCTCAACATCTCTTTGAAGAGATCCAAGTTTGGACTAAATTGTACTTTATTCGGCTAAATAAGTTATCCTCTTTTCTTCTTTGTAGGCACCTGGTGGTAATCATGTAGGGAAAACCCAACCCATAAGAGGTTGCAATTCCCATATGCCTGTAGACCTCAGAGTTTTCACACGTTTATACAAACATTTGGTCTTTACCAATTTGTTAAACATTTTTAGCTTTATCATCTTACTGGCTTATGTGGCATTCCATAGCATCTGCTCCAAGAAAGCGCATGCTGGGATTTTGTTTCTTCTAGAAAATTCCTGTCACTTTCCAGATTTAGTGTTAGCTATTGTCTATGGTGTCATTTTTCTTAAGGCTCCAATTAAAAGGTAATTTGCAATTTGCCCAGTACTTATAAGGATTGGAGCAACATTCATTCCATCTCTATATCTGTCATCTGAAAGTCCAATAATTTAATTTTGTAAGAAAATATAGAGCTAGATTTAATAAAGTAAATTCACTTCAAAGGTAACAATGTCTGTTTGCAAGATGTACGTTCACATTTTGAATCTTTCTACATTTCCCAATATAGTAAAATCTTCCTGTAATTATTATATAATCAGAAAAATATTAAGATTGTAGAATTATGAACACAGTATAGTGGATATGCAAGAAGAATTAGAATGGATATGTGAGGGAAAATAGTAAAATTGAGAAATATATTAAAATATGATTATGTAGAAGCTAGAGTTAAATATGTACTTATCTCTAGCTCTTGCTATTTCAAAATATTAGTATAAACTGAAAATGGTGTATTTTTAATAAATAGTATCTGCTTCTTTTTCTTTGTTCCTGGCAGAGGAACAGAGAAATTTGGACTTCACTGAGAGCTGATTTGAATTCTGTTTATATTGGTATCCCACAATTCCATCTTACACTTGTGGATATGGGTCTCAAGAGACCTTAAAACCCTTCTGGATTTTGCCAGGGACTTCATGCCGTGATTCAGGGGGAAAATGACTTAGCCTTTCCTGCAATTTTCTTTTTCATCACAAAAGGGGAATGACAATAACTTTTTGTGTCTTCCAAGTTTATTTTGATGACTGATGATATGGTACTCTTTATTCCTTGGAACAAAAGCAATAGATAAAAATGCACGTGTAATAGAGTAATATTATAAGTAAAGTTTAGAAACAAACAAAATTGGAAATGTATAAATACATTTCATTGTGAGTGCCTCAGTCCACTATTTGCATTCACTTTGATTTCATTCTGTAAATTGGCTTTTATCTTCCTCATCTATGACAATTACAATTCTTACAACCACAGCTTGTCGCACATTAAATATATCTCAGAAGGGCTGCTTCTGCTGGTCTATTCACTATTACAAGCTGACTGAGCATTAAAATTCCCACCTGCTGTGGAATAGCATAATCCCAAATCCAACTGCCAGAATGAAAAAAAAAAAAAAAAACTAGTAACACTGGATTGCACCAACGAGACCCTTTCTCCACCTGATTGTGTCCCAGAACTCCTGAGGAGGTCTGGGTTTGGACCTCTTCAGAAAGACAAATAGAAAATTAGGCATGCTTAATTTTGATTCAATCAATTCTATCTTCTTGATATTATAGAGATAACCGTACAGTTTATAATTTAATTATTGACTCTTATAAAATGGGCTCTAACAACACTTTGTGCTGTGTGAAACCCTACTATCTGTTTATTTATTTTTTTTTAAAGACTTGATTTATTTATTCATGAGAGACACAAAGAGAGGCAGAGACACAGGCAGAGGGAGAAGCAGCCTCCATGCAGGGAACCTGATGTGGGACTTGATCCCGGGTCTCCAGGATCATGCCCTGGGCCAAAGGCAGGTGCTAAACTGCTGAGCCACTCAGGGATCCCACCACTATCTCTTTATTACTTAGGAATAGTTCTTTTTCTATTCTACAGTAACCTGGAAATTTTCCATTTTTTTTGTTTTGTTTTGTTTTTTATTTTTTAACAAAGAAGGCAGCCTGCACCCAGAAAATGGACAGAAAAAAATATGTGATGATACAGATTTTTTTTTAAAGATGTCTTTATTTATCTTAGAGAGGGGAGGGGAGGCACAGAGGGAGAGGGAGAGAGAGAGAGAGGATTTTAAATAGAATTCATGTCTAGCATGCTGCCCGACTTGGGGGCTGGATCTTACAAACCCAAAATCATGACCTGAACTGAAATGAGGTCAGATGCTCAGCAGACTGAGCCAGCCAAGTGCCCCAGTGGCTGCTGCTGTTGTTGCTGTTGTTTAATATTTTATTTTCTTTGTCTTTGTGTTGAGTTCAGTTGGTAGGACCACATCACTTGTTAATGGTCGACATCTCATGGGGAATATAAAAGTAAAGAAAAAACAATTAATGCAATGTAAGAAAAAGAAATGGGAAGCAAGGCTGAAGTCTGACATTGAGGAAATATATATATATATATATACACAAATTGAGGAAATATATATATATATAAAGCCATATAATAAAACTATCTTTGTTATGGATGAAAAATTAGAATATTATTTTAAATATAATCATGTTTAATTAGCATACATTGGTGTATGTTTATAAATAGCTACAATTTATTTTATGCCAGATCTGCCAGTATTAAACAAAAGAAAATTGTATTTTCATATGGATCCTTTTAGGTAATTTTGACAATGCACTTTATCTGCAAATACACTTTTTTTTCTTTTAGAAAATAGCCAGAAAAGCAAATATACATTTGAAAAGTGAATTAAAAAATATTTTTAAAGGAAAGTAATAAATTTACATAATTTTTAAACAAAGCATTAGGAGTACACTGTTTAAAACATAAAAGATCAGCCTTATGTGCTATGTTTCCACCACCCTTCAGGTCTCTTTCCCCAGCAAGGACTTGCAGTTTTTTAGTTGTTTCTTCCAACAGAGCACATTCCAATTTTCACTCTGATATTGTATGTCCCTTCTCAAGTACTTTGCTGCCTTCATCTCCTTTTAACAGCTTTTCAATGTTAGAAAGCTGTTGAATTACCTTAATATATCTGTTTTAAGCTGGCCTTAAACAAGCCCTGTATATTTGTCAAGGCTCTCCAGGAAAAGAGAACCAATAAAATATATAATAGATAATATATAATAGAAAATATATAATATAGAGGGTAATTTTTAGAAGAATTGGCCCAAATGATTATGGCAGCTGAGTCCACAGTCCACTATCTGCAAGCTGAGAACCAAGAAAGCAAGTTTTGTCAAAAGCCTGAGAACCAGGAGAGTCAATGGTATAAGTTTCAGTCCAAGTACAAAGGCTCAAGAACCAGGAGATGTTGGATGTCCCAGCTCAAGCAAAAAGGACAAATTCTTCCTTTATATTTTGTTCTATGCAAGCCGTCAACAGATTGGATGAAGTACATCACATTACTCATGGTATCTTCATCAGTCTACCGATTTAAATGTTAATCTCTTCTGGAAACGTCTTCACAGACACATTCAGAAATAATGTTTTACCAGATATCTGGGCATCTTTTATCCCAGAGAAGTTGAGACATAAAATTAACCATTCACACTCTGCCTTGTGGAACCAAACTCTAGGTCAATTGTGATGATGATGATTCCTTGATCTGGCAAAAGTGGTTCATAATATAGTGTAACCAAACTTTCTAGATCATGGGATGCCAAGGCCTTGGACTTTCTTTTCCATCCCTCAATGTCTAATATGCAAAGTGAAGTTATTTGTGCATAACATCATTGTCACTTATATTAACACTAAAAGAATAAATAAAATTACTTATCCTTGAATCAGTTCAAATTACTTATCCTTGAATCAGTTCATATTGATATATCATGGTAGTAATTTGTAATTTTGGTTTTTCTCCATTTTGTAGATTCAGGAAATATATAATGTTAACATTGCTATTAACATTATATATTACATACCTCATGTAGTAGGAGGGCAGCCTGGATGGCTCAGCAGTTTAGTGCTGCCTTCAGCCCAGGGCATGATCTTGGAGACGTAGGATCAAGTCTCATGTTGGGCTCCCTGCATGGAGCCTGCTTCTCCTCTGCCTGTGTGTGTGTGTGTGTGTGTGTGTGTGTGTGTGTTTACTTTCTGTGTGTCTCATGAATAAATAAATAAAATATTTTTTCAAAAAGTCAGCAGGATAATGTAAGATTGGAAACTGACCTCTGTTTGTAGTAATTTTATTTTTTTTTGGCAATGTTTTCATAATTAAGTGTGTCTTGGAAAACTCAACTGTGTGGGACATGTATAACTCAACTTTGGTGGAGGCACTCTGAAATTCTATTGTTTGACTTGTCTTGTGCTTTTGTATCAAATTATACAATCTGAATCTCTATTTCCCTGACAGATGATGAGATAAACAGTACAGACAACAAAATATTGTCTGCCTTCTTTCAGCTGCTTAATGACCAAGGAGAATCAAAATGAAAGGAGTAGGAAAAGAAAATAGATGAAGGCCCTGTTGGACTGATTTCATTAGCTAAAGCAACCTAACAGGGAAAAGAAGGATCACATTAAGGTGAAGATGAACTTCTTGTAGCAAGTTTGATAAATTGTTATTATTCCAGACAATTTGAGATAATGCAATCTCCATGTCTGAATGACATAATTACTAGATATGTTGTAAGTTGTCAGGAAATCCAAAGATCAATCACCCGAAGACTTGACTGGATCTGCATCTATTTATTTGCACCCAGGGTAAAAATCACCACAACAGTACAAACAACAAAGATTAAAAAAACAACAATAAAAAAAGAAAAGAAAAGAGGCTAAATAATAAATACAGATGCTCAATTTCTGGTGTTTAAACAGCAGAAATGTTCAAGTTTATAAATAAAAATCATTGTGAAGTTTACCTTTACATAACGCTGGGGTATAAAATCAGAAGGTAAAAAAACAAATATGAATACTGTTTTTATAATTTAAAACACAGATTAACTTCAATCAAAAGTTTTTGATAATTTTCATGCAAGTTAACCTGAGTATATTTACATAAATTTAGGAAGTTCCTTAACAGAGTGTGTCAAAATTAAGAATGAAGATGGGACACCTGGGTGGCTCAGTGGTTGAATATCTGCTCAGGGCATGATCCTGGGATCTGGGATCGAGTCCCGCATCAGGCTCCCTGTGGGGAGCCTGCTTCTCCCTCTGCCTGTGTCTCTGCCTCTCTCTCTTGATGTGTATCTCATGAATAAATAAATAAATATTTTAAAAAATTAAGAATGAAGAGAGGAGAACGTGGAATTTATGGCTAAGCTATATATTTTTCTCTATTCCTAAGAGGTAAATATATGACAATAAGGTGTAAGGGATCTAGTCATATCAGGATATAGAAACTATATGAAAGAGTGCTATGAATCACTATATTACTTAGTTTATAATGGTTAAATTAGAAAATGTACAAAAAAACCCCACAAAGAAGTATCATTTCACTACTCAATGATATTTTCCATATTCAGTAAATGAAAAACAAAAACAAAACAAAACAAAAAAACCATCATCCATTACAAATGGAAGCCCTAAATACTGCATTATGACTTTATTTCACATGCATAACTTTCTCTAATGGTTTAGGAAATTTTTAGAGGAAAGATACTATGCTCATAAAGAATCTGTTTCACTTGCTGAACAGACTCAATCTTCTCCTTACATGGGGCAACCAAGTTTAAATGTTTCATCAGCAATTCAAGCTAATTCAACAAAAACTAAATTCATCATCATCCTCCCAGTAGTCCTGATCCATCTTCATGCTCTCTGTTTTGTTTAATGATATCATCATTCACCCAATCAACAATTTCAAGATCTTGAACTCTTCATTAATTTTCCTTCTTTCTCATCATGTCAGCAATTCTATTGGTTTCATCTTGACCAAGTAGTTAACTTTCCTTCTTTTTCCATCAAAACAGCGATGTCTTTACCAATGTGAAAACCTGTTTGTATTGTCACGGTGTTTTCTTACAAAATAATTTATTTTAAAATTCCTTTTCTTAATCTGCCTAAAGCATTGCCTCCTCAGCAAAAACTTTCTGTTTCATCTCTAAACATGACTGTATTAGTTAAGATAGAAATTCATCTGTGTGCCATAAAACCCTATAATGACATTTGTTGAATGGGTATAGACGTCCCTTTTTCTCTGAAAATGGGTGGTGTGATGATACTTCTCAGTTATCCAGAGACCCTGGCTCCTCCTGTCTTCTTTGCTCTCTATCCTTCAAATAATTTGAGGTGACCAGCTGTTGTGAACATGGTGCTTGCTGAGGATGGAGGAAGGGGATAAAGGGTAAGGACAAGCATTGCACTCTTTAGCTTACATCTCATGAATTAAATCTTAGTTATATGGACAGACTTACATTCACAGGTGACTGGGTAGTTGTACCAGCCTTGACAATGCACCACTTGAATTTTCCCTCAAGAGAGAAATATAGCTAGCTGATGACCTCCACCTGCCACACATTTGGGAGCCACCAGTGTTCAAACTGAGGCCATGCTCTTCCTTGGCCATTACTAGCTAATGACTTAGCATTAAAAGTGTCCTAGAGCCAGGCTGTTCCTTCCCAACATAGGCCTTCTCTAACAATCTATCTTCTGGATCTCTCTTAACCCTAGATAAATATTTCTTAGAAGCGTAATACAGTCTGAAGCTCTTCTTACTCAATCTTCCTCCCTTCCTTCTCTCAGTCCACAAATATCAAACCTAAATCTCCATTTCAAGGCCATCTCTGCCTATTCATGTTTCTTCTCTCCTTTATGCTACACAGGCATTTCCTTCAATAAATGTTTTGAATGGAAATTTTATCTTGTCATCTCTCTTTCAGAGGATCAAATTTGGCCAGCCATAGCCCAACTAAAATCAAGAGTTCTTATATGATAATGGAGAGATCTATACTGGGGAGCCATCAGCTGTCTCTGCAATAAGTAACCTGTCTGCAATTGTTTTCCAGAACATACAATAAAATTTTTAAAAGTAGCTTCAGATGAATACTAATTATCGGAGTAGTAGTAGTTCATATGCAACAAAAAATATTAACTATAAAATATTAACACATAAACAGCTCTGCTTTGGGAACCTCTTGAGCATGTATGGCACAAAAATCTTTTTAAAGGGTTCTTATGGATTCTGATACTAAATAAGCATCAGTTCAAAAGTCAGTTCTGCAATTGACAACATGTGAGATGTTGAGTCACTAAATCTACCTAAACCTCTGCTTCTGGATCCATTAAAAGTGGGTATGAGTTGTTTTCCATTAATGTCATTATAACACACAGTGAGACACTGAGGGATATAAAAGGCTTAGCAAAGTGCCTACACAAAGGGAGAATATCTCCTTCTTCCTCCCCCTCTTCACTATTGATATTGTATTATTATTGCTATTATTAGTAATATTATTTGTTATTTTGCCTGCAGCATCCTAAGCTATTTCTTTTTTGAAAATGCCAGTCCCAGCCTCTGGGGGAATTGCCTCTCATACATTTGGCCTTTCTATAATTAGTGTTTGCAGAATGGTGAAATTAAATTATGTTTGAAACTTTGTGAGACATTTATGAGAATTTCCAGACCTACCTGGAAACACAGCTTTATAGAGGTGCCTGAAGTTGTTCATTATGAGGTGTGAATAAGAACTGACAAAATGTGAGTTGTCATTTTTCATGTACAATCACTTCCAATTTGTTTTATAGATTGTTGCAGTCTTTGAGTGCTTAAATTACTTTTTTGATGTTCTACCTTAGATTGCTGTGAATTTGGTTGAAACTCAGTTTTTTATCTCATTATTGGCATTCTTGAATAAAACCAAGAGGACAGCCTGAGAAGAATAACTGCTAGTTGGATGGGACCCTAGGTGGGCAGAGCTGATCATTATAATACTCACATGAAACAAAAGAGACATTACTGAGTCTTTGGGAAGTGACCTAATATCTTTGTGCTTCAGTCCTCTTCTATTAAATGAGGCTAATACTAATTCATAGACTTGATGTGGTGATTAAATTATACACATAAACTGCTTGTCACCATGCCTGTCCCATAAGTGCATCTAAATGCTCCTAGGGCAATATTCTGAGCAAAATTTGAAAACCAGTTCTATACAATTTTACGTGTTGTTTTAAGCTAATAACGATGATCAGAAATTCTCTTGACAATTTCTAGAAAAAGAGATGCTCTGTAATTTATTGTTTAGGAATAAACTTTCCCTTCTCTCTAACCTGTGGGGGGACTAACTATGCTTGGATTGAACAGTAGTTCTTGTCTTGTTACAGAAAACTACTTAGAAATGCCTCAACAACTAAGCTCATGCTCCGGCAAAGGCAATTCAGCAAGCAATAAAACTAATGAAAGAAGCCACATAGTGTCAACAATTTCAGTTGTTTTCTAAATGTGTATTACTAAACTCTGGAGAGGAGGGTTTTTAGTGGGAGCTAGACCCAAGGCACTGAGCGTTATAGTTCCTTGAGGCAGAAAGAGAGAACAAACAGTTCTCCAAGGCCTTGAGTTCAATCCATCTGTGTCTTTAAAGTGAAAATAAGGGAAATCTCATTAGAAACGGAGTTGGAAAAAAAAAAAAAAAAAAAAAAGAAACGGAGTTGGATAGCCCTGGAGGGGGGAGGGCTCATGTTCTACCCCTCATTGTAAGAAGCATACTTTACCCTTCCCAACAGGAAGAAGCTTGCTTTATAAATCCCAGCAGAAGGAAGGATTTCTCCTGTCCCAGCAATAGCCTCACCAATGAGAAACCAGCACACAGCACCCACTGAGAAGCCATAATAGCACCTCCCAGGTTCTGCTTTTCCCTTATAAAAGCAAACCCCTCTCAACTGGTCTCCAGACTCACCTATGGCTTACTGTTCTGAACCCAAATTCTCTGTTATTCTGAAATAAGCTCATTTTGTTGGTAAATTAGCTTGCTCTTTTGTTTTTAAAGGTCAACAGTATGTGGTGATCAAAGAGGGATCCAAAAAGGATAAATCCCTAAGGAGCTAACCCCACAAGTGAGTGAAGTACCCACTTAACTCCTTTGTACTCTCCGCTTTTGTGAGTTGTCTTTCCTTTAGAGTTTGGTAAGTCTCCTGTCAGGTCTGAACTCCTTCCTTTTCGGTGACCTCTCTGATTTTATTTGGGATCTGTTTAAAGGCTTTATCTTTCCTGGCGAGTGTGCCTTTGTTTTTGTTTTGAACCTCTGATTTTGAATGATGGTATCTCAATCTGCTAAATTCTTTCAGGAGCATCCCCTTCTGGGATCCCAGCCAGTTTTATATTTAAAAAACTATGGTCCCTCCTCATGTGCATTTTTGACTAATTGATTAGGTTAATGAAAAATCATTTTATAATTCCAACGAGAATTATATTATGGGGAACTTCCTTCCCAAACTTAGTTTTCTTAGAACCAAATTAGAAGACCACACTTCTAAAATAAAGCAAGCTGAATAGAACTTATCTCAGTTGGTATTGTGAGGTTTTATGTGTATTCATAATTCTAAACTTGCTTCTTTACAAAATACCACTTCTAAATTGACCAAGGCAAAAAAAGAGAAAAAAAAAGAAAAAGAAAAAGAAAGAAAGAAAAAGAAAGAGATAAAAAGTCATCAAAGGCCTCTTTGCTCCATCCCCGACACTTAGTTTCTCTTCCGCTATGGTACCTCTTTATACCTTCCACTTCTTCATGTAACCCTCTCGATGAACTTAGCAACTGCACCTTTAAAATCAGATCCTTTGAGGATGCTTAAACTTGGACCCTAATTTTTATGTTCCCTAAAAGTCAGGCTGAACTGTGAGCCACAGTCAAAGATTTTTCCAAAGTAGCTTAAGATCCCCATAAATTTGCTGAGGAATTTAATGAGTCTTTCAGACTTTGGAAAGAAAGCAAAGTTTTCTCCAATTTGTACCAATTATTTCACATACTCATTGGAGAAGGCCAGGCCTCGTACTGAATGAAAACAACTAATTGGGATCCTGAAAATATCTAAACTGCAAATAAGAAACCAACGTCCTGCCTTGTGTACTTAGGCCTCCTTACAGAATTAGGCAATCCCTAGGGCTTTCCCAAACTTGTTGATTGGAATAAAATGCAGGCTTGTACTCAGAAACTCAGTAAACCTGTGCATGGTTCCAAATTGTTTTTAAGGAAAATCCTGGCCTTACTCTGGATGTTGAATCTGCTCAGGTAGCCTTTAACTCTATATTCATTAAAGGCTGAACTGAGACATTTTTCTACTAGTTAAGAGGTTCAGAGTAGAATTAAGAACAAAAACAAAAACAAAAAAAAACTATGTCTACTCCTCTTTTATTTAACTTAAGAAATCAGTTCACACATACAATAGATGATTCAACTAAAAAGACTGCTAAAATCTGTAATTCTTAACTACAACAAATGGAGGCCCCTAAACAATGCCCCATCCCCCATCTCTGCCATCATTACCAAAAGCCAGGATGCTGGGTAATAGACTATTGCAAACTTAGTACGCTGGGCACCTTCAGCCCAGAGTACTAAGTTACTGGCTCCGAGGAACTACAGGGTCTTTTCCACTCCTTCCTCTTAACTGGCTCAGATAAGGGATTCTCCAGATTGGGAATGAATAGCTCAATGGCCTGTGCCTCCAAGTACTACAAGTGTCCTTAGTTCCTCTGCCTCTGTTTATTTAGTGGTTGAAGATTTTTTACAGAAATATGCCAGAATTTCTTTCTCCCAAAAGGGAGTGATAAATCTAGAATTTAATAGCAGCAACCCAAATAGCAACCAGATGAATCAAATGACCTTTCAACATCTTTTATTTGTTTCATCCCTGTTGATATTAAAACTAATTTTAGGGATACTGACCATTTGTCTCTATTGAGTCAGCTGTAAGGCATCTGGCTATCATATAAGATTCTAGGACGCCGGGCCTCACTATCCCCTGAGCAGTATCCTTCATCACCCATAGTTTCCTTGTTCCCAGTTACTAAAGCTCATTGCTAAAGAGCAATTAGACTATTTGATAACATGGAAAGCAAACAACATGCACTGAAAACATATAAGAAGAAATGATTAGCATTTTTTGTGTGTGTTAGTAAAATTAATAGCAGTACAAAAATTGTCAGTGAGCAGTTCAGTGAATTTTCACACTTAGACACCATTCAGATGAAGAAATAGAACATTAATAAAACCCCAGAAGTACTGTCTCCTTTGTGATCATTATCTCTAATAGGTAACACTATCCTGACTGTAATTCTAGAATTATCCCAAAAAGTTAAAGTTGTACTTGGCAGATACTTTAAAAAGAAGAAAAGCTTTACTAATATTATATATTTTAAAAAACCCTCAAACCTAAAGTCAGATATTAGTGATGAAATAGATTATGACCTAATAAAAAGAGCAATTCATTTGAAAACAAAATCTGTAAACTAAAGTTGCCTAACCACATAGCCTCAAAATAAATAACAAAGATTATCAAAAAGTTGATAAAGCCACAACTATATAATTTCTTGTATTCAACTTTTTATTTTGGAAATAATTGGTATTTGTTCACTTATTTCATACACACATGTATACACTTTTTTTTCTTTTTTCATTTTTTTAGTGAGGGGGAAGAAGCCTGGCTACTAAACTATTAACATGAAATTGATATAATTTGAAGATAGACAATATAAATGTAAGAGTTCTCATTTTATTTTATACTGAGCATTTTAAATAATTAAAATTTGCTAATATTAATTCATTATGAGGAAAAATAAACTATATTCTATATTAACAATTGCCTATAGTTATGGCTCAAGAACAGATTATTCTGTACTGTTACAGAAGTTGAAACAATACCTTTACCAATAAAATTCAGTAAGAATGTTAGGTCAGCAAATGTTTGGTCTACTCAGTTCCTGTAAGTTTTCTTAATACCATTTGAAGATATTCCTGCAATGTGGAACTTTATAAAGAACTGCATATAAACTGAGAATTTGGGAACATGCATTAACTAAATTATCTTGTCCTATATCTATCATCAATCTATCCTTAATCTAACATTTACATTTTTCATCTAAGGCCTCAATAAATGCAACTATAGCTATGGTTTGCTTTTTATTTATTCATTCATCAAATATTTATTGATGTTACTGTGGCCAAATAGAATTCTAGATATGATGAGAAAACAATGGGCTTATATTTCCATGTTATGGCCTTCTGATAAACTATAAAACTTTGAGTTTATTGTGGTTCATGTATAGATTCTTTTGGTTCAGAATATATTTTATGGTTCTCCATGTTCATTTATGTGCCTTGCTGATCTATAGCCAAGTATAGCCCAATGATTTTCCTGAGGCACTTATGCCTATAAAATTTCCTTTGAGTATATTATGGTAAGTAATTTTAAGAAAATTTAAAAGGAAAAAAGAAAGTAAAAGTAAAAATAAAAGTTAAGAAAAAAAGAAAAACTTTATAAGGCACTTGGCAAAAAATAACATGCCAATATGTACAAAATGAAAATTGGGCCTGAAGCATAATATTTATTCCTTTTTTCTATTGTTGTACTTATTACTGCTGTAAGTTGTTCAATTTATTCACTATCAAACAACTTCTATTTCCTTGCTGTAACTAAAATTGAAAGCTCAGAATATTTCTGTTAAACTCTTTCATGTCTGTTCATAAACACCTTATTTATTCAATCAGTACACTTGAGATTCACTGTCCTATTAACACACAAGATATTTTTAGAAATTTAGTAATTACTATATTGAAAGAAAACAAAGACAAAATTATTAAATTGTGTCTATGAAATTAATTTGATTAAAACATTATCTTTTAAATATTTTGATTTTAAATGGGTATTTTTTTTTTTATTTTTTATTTTTTTATAACTTTTATTGGTGTTTAATTTACCAACATACAGAAAAACACCCAGTGCTCATCCCGTCAAGTGTCCACCTCAGTGCCCGTCACCCCTTCCCCTCCAACACCCGCCCTCCTCCCCTTCCACCACCCCTAGTTCGTTTCCCAGAGTTAGGAGTCTTTATGTTCGGTCTCCCTTCCTGATATTTCCCAACATTTCTTTTCCCTTCCTTTATATTCCCTTTCACTATTATTCATATTCCCCAAATGAATGAGAACATACACTGTTTGTCCTTCTCCGATTGACTTATTTCACTCAGCATAATACCCTCCAGTTCCATCCACGTTGAAGCAAATGGTGGGTATTTGTCGTTTCTAATTGCTGAGTAATATTCCATTGTATACACAAACCACATCTTCTTTATCCATTCATCTTTCGATGGACACCGAGGCTCCTTCCACAGTTTGGCTATTGTGGCCATTGCTGATAGAAACATCGGGGTGCAGGTGTCCCGACGTTTCATTGCATCTGAATCTTTGGGGTAAATCCCCAACAGTGCAATTGCTGGGTCGTAGGGCAGGTCTATTTTTAACTCTTTGAGGAACCTCCACACAGTTTTCCAGAGTGGCTGCACCAGTTCACATTCCCACCAACAGTGTAAGAGGGTTCCCTTTTCTCCGCATCCTCTCCAACATTTGTTGTTTCCTGCCTTGTTAATTTTCCCCATTCTCACTGGTGTGAGGTGGTATCTCATTGTGGTTTTGATTTGTATTTCCCTGATGGCAAGTGATGCAGAGCATTTTCTCATGTGCATGTTGGCCATGTCCATGTCTTCCTCTGTGAGATTTCTCTTCATGTCTTTTGCCCATTTCATGATTGGATTGTTTGTTTCTTTGGTGTTGAGTTTAATAAGTTCTTTATAGATTTTGGAAACTAGCCCTTTATCTGATATGTCATTTGCAAATATCTTCTCCCATTCTGTAGGTTGTCTTTTAGTTTTGTTGACTGTATCCTTTGCTGTGCAAAAGCTTCTTATCTTGATGAAGTCCCAATAGTTCTAAATGGGTATTTTTTAAAGAAATAAACTACATCATATTTAACAAAACTTAGAACATAAGGTAAACATTTTTTAAAAATGTGTGTGGTTTATGTCTCCTTTAGGAATAATTTTATTGCTTTGTACAATTTCTATTTTTAGTAAATATTGTCAAGACATTTAAATTTTATAAATCTAGCTACATATACACTTTTATAAATAAAATAAAGTTGTGCATTAAACTAATTCTTGAAAGGGTGTTACAATAATGGAGGCTAGATTTTAATTCTTAATTAAATGGAATTTCATTAATTGCATTCTTGCAAATGTGTATGTTAAAGAGTGATGATTTCCATACGATTTTTAAAAATATTGTTCACAATAGTGCACTCTCATCTTCCAATATTAGTTCAGGAAGCTTGGCCAATCCAGCAATATCCAAATCTTAGTTAAATGATGGTTAGAGTTAATCCAAGGATGGATTCATAACAAAATCCAGACTCATAGACACTAAATATATATGAATAACATGCTAGTTCATTTGTTACATTAATATATTTGAATAATATGGATGTTCTATTTTTATTTAAAACTTGTCTTGTGTCTTAAAGATATGAGCATATCAACAAGTGTGGAACTATCACTGTCATTTTGGCCATATTTAAATGTTCCCACATTCACAGAGAAGGAGCTTGATCCGCATTAGGTCATTTTAAAATAAATCTTCAATGAACATACTGTTTATGTCTTTTTTCATATTATACTCCCAAAACAGTTTTTTAGTAATGAAATTATTATACTGAAGGATAAGTGCATTTTAAATTTCAGAAAATATAATATTCCCCATCAGAAGTTTGTGCCTATTTATACAGATAACATTATCTATTGATAATTCATTCATATGTTCTGCTTTATCCCACTCCCCTTGGGCACAAATTATTTTTATTTACTATGCATTTCTTTTGACCTTATCATTTGCCCATTTTAATTGAGTCATTTTATTTTTTGTTTTAATTTTCTAAAATATTTCTAATTTTTAAGATTATGCCTATTCTATGTGGTTTTGTCTGATTTTTTTTTTAAAGTGGAAAACATGTGTTTATTAACATTTTAACTCCCTTCATACAAGGCCATATAAAAATTCTTAGCATTTTGATTATACACAAGTCTATATTTTCTACATAGTTACAATGATGTATAATATAATTTAGTTTTTCATAATACATTGTTTAAGTACATCATTAGTTCTGTTACAGAACTAATGTACATCATTAGTTCTGATTTTAAACCTTATGGTATCATGTATGTTGATTAATAACTTGTGGGTTTTCTCTTTTGCTTTGGAAAGACTTCCCCAACCTTACTCAAAAAGTATGGTCCTAATGATGTTTTATATATTATATATGTTATATATATATAATATATATAACATAGATGCATTTGTAAAATTTATTTTTAAAGATTTTATTAATTTATTCATGAGAGACACAGACAAACACACACACACACACACACACACACACACAGGCAGAGGGAGAAGCAGGCTCCATGCAGGGAGCCTGACATGAGACTCGATCCCAGGTCTCCAGGATCACGCTCTGGGCTGAAGTCAGGCGCCAAACCACTGAGCCACCCAGGAATCCCTGATGCTTTTTATTTTATTATACTATTCATGTGAAATTATTTTTTCTGATTATTATTAACATATTACATTGATAATTATTTCTATTTGTTTTGTTTTCTCTATGGTTATATGGTTAGCCATTGTTTAAAAATATTTTATTGACTACTACATCTTTCCCCATCTATCTGAATTCCTAACATGAATTGAATATGTCTAGATTCTACTGTGTTACAACTACTATGTGTATTCACATAAATTTACCCTACTTTATTTTTCAGCTAACTTTGAGATTTTCAACATTTTATTTCTGTCATTTTTTTTTTTTTTTTTAACTAGGCCCTACACCCAATGTGAGCCTTGAACTCATGATTCTGAGGTCAAGAGTTGCATGCTTTACTGACTCAGCCCACCAGGGAACACTTTCTGTCATATTTATTTTTATTTTTTTATATTTTTAATGAAGAATATTTCTTCATCATTTTATTCTCCAAATGAAATTTATTATCAACTTGATGAATTTTAAAAACTCCTCATGCTCTGAGCCAAAGGCAGATGCCCAATCACTAAGCCACCCGGGCATGCCTCACTTTTCCTTTTATTCTGAATGACAGCCTTGGTGGATATAGTATTCTTGGCTACATATTTTCCCCATTTAGCATGTTGAATATATCATGCCATTCTCTTCTGGCCTGCTAAGTTTCTATAGACAGATCTGCTGCTAACCTTATGTGTCTACCCTTGTAGATCAAGGACCTTTTGTTTCTAAATGTTTTCAGAATTCTTTCTTTATCATTGTATATCACAAGTTTCACTATATGTCTTGCTGTTGACCTGTTTTGTTGATTTTAAGTGGAGTTCTCTGTGCCTCTTGGATTTGAATCCCTGTTGCCTTCCGTGGATTAGGGAAGTTCTCAGCAATAATTTGTTCAAATAAACTTCCTACTTTCTTCTTCTGGGACTCCTAGGATACTGATATTATTGCACTTTGTGGGATCCCTGAGTTCCCTAAGCCTATATGCACAATTTAATAGTTTTCTTTCCCCTTTATTTTTAGTTTCATTATTTTCCATAATTTTATCATCTATATAACCTTTTCATTCCTCTGATTTTTCCACTGTGGTGATTATGTTCAGTCAGTTTTACATCTCAGTTATAGCATTTTTTTTATTTTGGCCTGACTGTTTCTTTTTTTTTTTTTTTTTTGGCCTTTTATATCTGCAGAAAGGTTTCTCTGTTATCTTCTATACTTTTTTCAAGCCCAGCTAGTATCCTTATGAATCTCATTCTAAGTTCTTGTTTAGATATGTTGCTTATATATGTTTTGAGCAAGTCCCTGGCTGTGATTTCTTCTTGATTTTTCCTTTGGTGAGAATTTCTCCATCTTGTAATTTTGGCTAAGTTTCTATCTTTTGCATATTTTGAAAGCTTGTTATGTTTCCTGTTCCTGAGAGTAATGCTGTATTAAAAGGGAGCATGCACTGTCCAGCGCCTGGCACTACAGGAAGTGTTTCTGATGTATGCTGTGTGTATTCTGCTGTTGTATTTTGGTTGCTCTATTCCCATACATCAGTCATCTACAGAGTTCTTTCTTGCTTATAGTGGGAAGTGTTTGGGGTTGTTAGTAGGTGTGCTTTGCCTTGTTTATGAAGATAGGCATGATAAAAGAAAAAAAGAAGAAAACTGTTTTTTTTTTATAAAAAAGAGCAAAGGAAAAGGAACAGGAAGGCAAACAGACAAACAAAAAACTATAAGCTTGATTCCAAAGAAAAAGAAATACAGAAAGAAAAAAGAAGAAATGAAGCGTGATCCAAAAAATGAGAAAAGGGAATAAACAAATGAACAAAAAAACTATGAATTTGATTCCAATGAAAAAGAAAAAAAAGTACATGTGAGGGGCTTGTATTGGGCCTTGGGATAGGCCTGCTGCACTGGCTCAGTCATATCTGCCTTAGCAAAGATGCCCCTGCAGGGTGCAAGAGGGTAGGGTTTGGTATAAGCAGCTCTAGCCGCTGCTGATGGTGCAGTGCTTCTCTCTGACATCGGACTGTGTGTGTGTGTGTGGGGGGGGGCTGGAATATGGCATCACCCAACCCTCTTATCCCAGGGAGCCTCCACTGATGGTGCAGTGCTTCTCTCTGAAGTCTGACTGTGGGTGGGGGGTGGTGGAAGATGGCATCACCCCATTCTCTTATCCCCAGGGGAGGGGAAATCTCTGCCACCACTGTTCAGGGGCTCTCACAAAAAAGTGAACAATCTCCCTTCCTGTGGCCAAGCCTCTGTCAGATCCCTGACCTCAAGCTGTGCTTGCCCAGCCATCAGCCTGTCTGGTGCCCCAGGTCTCCTGTGTTTTATCTCTGGTATGCCGCTGAGATTCAAAACTCCAAATCTGAAAGGACGAGGCAAAGCACAGACCTGCTCTCCCTTGGAGACTGGGGGCCACTCAGACTTAGAAAAGCAGTTGCACGACTGTGAAGGTGGCTGGAGTCTATGGGTGCAGCACAGTAAAACCTGCAACCATATTATCTGCCCTCTGCATATACCTCTGTCCCCTGCTGTTGAATGGTCACTCTGTGGTGCCCACTGGGTCCCTTGTCCTTGCTGAGGCAATATACCCTTTTCCAAATGTACTTCAGGAAGGGAGACATTCTCAGTATGACCTAGGGTATCCCCACACCATGCTGTCCACTGTCTGCACCTGGGCCTCCCATCTTCCTTTCCCTGGGAGCACCATTGCCCACCTGGCTTGATTCTGGCAAATGGTGCAGACTTGTAAAACCTCAATTTAGGCTCCACAGTTTGCAAAAAACTTGTTCTTCTTGATTTCCCAGTTGGTGGTCCTGGGGGGAATGTTTTTCTTGCTCAAACCCAACATGCTGCTCTTTCTTTCTCACTTTCTCTCTCCCTCTCTCCCTGTCCTCTCTCTTCAAGAAGTGCCCCCACCACCTTTGTGGCACTGTAGCTTTTCTCTCCCCCAGTTCATGTTTCTGAACCTCACAGCCACTACATTTTCTCCCTCTAACTGTGCAGATTGTTCTTTTAATCTTCAGATCGATTTTCTATTTGTTCAAAATATTTTGTGCCAATCTAGCTGTGTCCAAGGGATGAGGCAAGCCCAGGGTTCCCCCAGTACTCCACCTCGCAATTCCTCCCTCGCTCCATATTCTTTATAGAATTGTTAATTTATCTCATCTATATATGTTATCAAATAATTAAGTGAAACAGCAAATACAACTGTTTCACCCAACAGGAAATTATGTTGTGAATAGTCTAAATGTAATTCTAACTTCTGTCTTAATGTAGGGGTGAAAAGTATTAAATTGTGTTCTATTTTATAATAGTCAATTTAGGGTTATTTGTATAACAATGAAAGCAAAATTCAGTGGGATAGTTAATTTGAGACACCCAAACTTCCAAATATAAACACAGAACAATGCTGAAGGACTCGAATTTTCCTAAATTGAGTAGCATTGTTGATAGTACGAAATTAGTAATAATTGGTTATTAACCTCGAAGACTGGGTGAATAGAGGACTGACTACCTAGGCATATTGCCACTGAGCCGCAAAGTCTTACTGATGACCCCTGTGCTTCTTAGTGAAATTTAAAGTATAGATTTCTATTTCTAAACTCTGATAAGGCTTGGGATTTAGTTACCTTGGAGACTGCCTCTCTACCCTTGCCAGAAAAAGGATCATTTGAAGGTTCCTGTTGTTTCCAGCTCAGAACAATTGAGAAAATAACAGTTTCTTTTGAAATATACTCATAGTTCAAAATCTCTACTATACAATGCATCAGGAATATAAATTGCACATCATCAATAGCTGTGTACCACCGTTAATATAATAGCCTACATTTATTGAATGCACATTTTGTGACCAGTATTATCATAAAGCTTTATGGAAGATATCTCTTAAAACTCATAAGAACAACAAACCGATATGTCAAGACTATGGATCTCCCTTTTAAATAAGAAAACATTGAGCTTGTTTAATATATATTTTCAGGGTAGACCTTCCAGTCTCTTCCAGGGAATGTGTTTTCATCACTCTCTTTTCTGACTCTGCTGTTTACCTTGGTTGTTATAAAAACACAGTGTGATTAAGTGCCTGTGTACCAGGGACACTCTTTCTATAATCACCTGAACTCATGGGGGAATTTTCAATGGCTATGTTTAGTCTCATCTTGGTCAAGAGAAAAGTTTTGCATTAATCACCATCTAAAACCACACCTCAAGATTTCCTAATGTTTTATTCACAGTTCAGAGTCTTAGGACCATCCCAGGCTGTTAATAGGCCACTGTAATGTGCAAAATAAGAATGACACCGCAGGAATACTGAATGTTCAAGACATTTGGTATTTTATCAACTAGAAGTTAATAGTGCTAAGGGGAATAAAAGTTCTATAGCATGAATATGTACATTTTATTAAAAATATAAGTTTTATATGACATTTAACTCCCAAAGTTCTTCATATTGTTTTGAAATTATCCAGGGTGAGACATTTAAGCAAAAGGTATTCCATTAAATGAGTAAGAGATGAAGCATCGTAGACTATGAATATGTATAATTACAATACTCAGTAGGAGATGATCAATAATAAATTTTCTTTCTTTCTTTCTTTCTCTTTCCTTGCACCCTTTCTTCCATCCTTCCTTGCCTTCTAGATTTCTTTCTTCCTATCTTCTTTTCTTAGTTTTTTTTTCTCCTTTCCTCCCCCATCCCACTACTTTTTCCTTGACTCTTCCTCCCCTTCTCTCCCTCTCTTCTTCCTTTTCTTTCATTTTTTCCTCCCTCTATCCATCCATAACTCCCTTACTTCTATCCTTTCTCCTTTCCCCCCACCTCTTTCTCTTTTTCTCTTTATCATCTCTCTGTCTTTAATCGCTATCATCTATCATTTATCTATCTACTCAAAATAAATAAATAAAACCTTTTAAAAAAGAGCTTTTTCTTCAATCCTTTAATATGTAGATAACTTTGACATGTGGTTTAATTATGGGTTGGTTTCCTTTTTTTCTGGCTTTATTAAGATATAATCAACAGATAAAATTATGTAAATTTAAGGTGTAAAATGTGGTGATATAATATTTGTGTATATTGACAAATTCTTATCACAATAAGGTGAGTTAACACAACCTTCACCTCAAATAATTGCCAATTTATTTTGTTATGTTGAAAACACTGAAGCTTTCCTCTCATAGAATTTTTCAAGCATGCAATACAGTATTAACTATAGTCACCATGTTGCACATTACATCCCCAAGAATTATTCATATTATACCCAGAATTTTGTACACTTTGACTGACATCTCTCCGTTTCCCTTATCCACTAGCCCCTGGCAACCAACCATTGTATTTTTTCTATGAGTTTTTTTTGTTGTTGTTGTTGTTGTTTTTTTAGAATCCATATGTAAGTGATATCACACAGTATTTGTCTTTGTCTGACTTATTTAATTTAGCACAATACCCTCAAGTTCCAACCTGATTGTTGCAAATGACAGGACTTACTTTTATTTATGGCTGAATAATATTCCATTGTGTATATTATAATAATATATAATATTAGTATTAATATTATATATGAAAATATAGACACAAATTTTTCTATATCCATTCATCCATTGATGGACTCTTAGGTATTTTCCCTTTTAATTTTATCGACTATTTATTTTGCTATGCAGAAGCTTTTAGTTCAATCTAGTTCTAGTTGTTGATTTCTTGCTTTTGTTATTTGTGTTTTTGGCATCACATTCAATATATCATTGCCAAAACTGATGTCAAGGAGTTTTCCCTCCATATTTTCTTCTGGAGTTTTGTAGTTTTAGATCTTATATTTAAGTCTTTAATCCATTTTGAGTTAATTATAGGGAGTGGTATAGGAGAGTGGTCCAGTTTCATTCTTTTGCATGTCAATATCCCATTTTCCCAACATCATTTATTAAAGAGACTTTTATGAGTGCATATTCTGAATGCCCTTGTCAAATATTAGTTCACCATTTGGGTATGGGTCTATTTCTAGGCTATCGATGATGTTCTATTGGTCTATGTATCTGTTTGTTTGTTTGTTTTTTTTTTTTTTTAGATTTTATTTATTTATTCATGACACACACACACACACACACATACACACACACACACACAGGGAGAGACACAGGCAGAGGGAGAAGCAGGCTCCATGCAGGGAACCCTACATGGGACTTGATCCTGGGTCTCCAGGATCATGCCCTAGGCTGAAGGCGGTGCTACACCACTGAGCCACCTGGGCTGCCCTATGTATCTGTTTTTATACTAAGATCATATTATTTTGGTTACTATAGCTTAATACTATAGGTTGGAATCAGAGAGAGTGATGTCTTCAATTATCTTCATTCTCAAAATTGCTTTGACTATTCAGGGCCTCTTATGGTTCCATACAGATTTTAGGATTCTTTGTTTTGTTTTGTTTTGTTTTGTTTCACATTTCTGCAAAAAAAAAAAATGCCATTGCAATTTCCATAGAGATCGCATTGACTTTATAGTAGGCTTTGGGTAGTATGAGCACTTTAACAATATTAACTCTTCTGATTTATGAACATGAGAATCAGCATCCTAAATGAATCAGATATTTATATCATAAATGAAAAACTGAAAATAACATTGTAAAATATGGTATGTTTGACTAAAACTGACACAAGGCAGTAAGATCCCATTTTTTTTGTCACAGGAGTCTGGGGATACTAGTGTTCTACAGAAAATTTTTAACTATTTGGCTATTGTGTATATTGAGATTTAAAATATGGGGAAAAGTTTTGTGTACAGGTAACATTTGAAATTGGAGAGAAAAAATTAAAATTATATCTTTGCTAAGAGTGGCATCTTCACTTAGAATT
This sequence comes from Vulpes lagopus, assembly GCF_018345385.1. Classification (NCBI taxonomy): domain Eukaryota; kingdom Metazoa; phylum Chordata; class Mammalia; order Carnivora; family Canidae; genus Vulpes; species Vulpes lagopus. Next base: position 11,190,474 of record NC_054826.1, on the reverse strand, counting down.
AGTGAAAATTTAGTAATCACGGGGATTTAGAAAAGTTAAGGCTTATAAGAACAACAACACAATTTTTCCAATTTGGGAGAAAATAAGACTGAAACCAAAAAATAATACTGACCCCCAAACCTCTCCCAAACACCACCTGTGAAGCATTATGTGACTGATAAAGGAGATAACCTGGTTATTGTGAAGATATGGTTGTCTAAAACAAACATGTACCTGCCAGAGACAATTGGTTAAATTAAATTAAATTTTTAAATTACCTGTTAGCTGAGACCAAAAGGGAAGGAAGGTATCACATTAAGGCGATATGGCACAGATAGAGCAGAGAGCTTATTATGATGAACAGAAACTTCCAGATCCGCAGCCTCAAACAATTCCTGATTATGTATATCTGGTCATAAAGTTGAATGAAAACAAGTAGAAAAAACTACTAGTTTTTTTTTCATCATTAAATAATTTATTTTTAAGAGCATCTGTAAAGAAAATAAAAATAATCCAACCTTCAGTACCTATTACAGACTTACTGTATTCTGACAATTTTTACAAATTGGTTACAGTTTAAAAGCTCATACCTTAATTATTTTGGTTTTTCAATTGTTCACACATTTAGAATTATTATATTTGATTTGCTATGAGTTTTAAAAATTATGTGATGCTTTTTTCAATCCTGATGTTTTTAAAGAATTGTGTTAACAAAGTGACCTCAAGCCAGGGGAAGTATATCTCTGCTAAACTTTATTTATTTATTTTTTAAAGATGTTATTTATTTATTCATGAGAGACACGGAGAGAAAGGCAGAGACACAGGCAGAGGGAGAAGCAGGCTCTATGCAGGGAGCCTGATGTGGGACTCGATCCTGGGACTCCAGGATCATGCCCTGGGCCAAAGGTTGGTGTTAAACTGCTGAACCACCCAGGGATCCCTCTGCTAAACTTTCTAAGTAAACACAAGTCCCAGGAATTTTAACCTATAGATAGCATGTTGTTAAAGTAGTGCAATACCCAGGAAAGAAGTTTTCTATAACATCCACTTTATGGTATCACAGAGACAGTCAGGGTTATACTATGAAAGGGGAGAACCAAAGGTCTCCGATTCACAGGGTATGAGAACAGGAACTTTCTGTACACTTGTCCAACAAGTAGAGTATATAATAGACAACTACAAATTTTCCCATTGGCCACTTTTATGAAAAGCAGGGTTTTTTAATTACTTTTTTTAAAAATCCCAATATAGTTAACATACAGCGTTATATTAAGTTTCAAGTGTACAATATAGTGATTCACCAATTCTGTACATCACTCAGGGCTCATCTGATGAACGAACTCTTAATCCCCACCATCTATTTCATCCATCCTCCCCCCCACCGGCCCCCCTTTGGTAACCATCAGTTTGTCTCTATAGTTAAGAGTCTGTTGTTGTTGTTTTGTTTTGTTTTTTTTTTTTTTTTTGGTTTGTTTCTTTTTCCCCACTTTGTTCATTTGTTTTGTTTCTTAAGCTCTACATATGAGTGAAATCAGATGGTATTAGTCTTTCTCTGGCTGACTTATTTTGCTTTGCATTATAATTTCTAGCTCCATCCATTGTATTGCAAATGGCAAGATTTCCTTTTCTTTTTTAAAGGCTGAATAATTTTCCATCCAGATATATGTATATATATATCTTCTTTATCCATTCATCTATCAGTGGACACTAGAGCTGCTTCCATATTTTGGCTATGGTAAATAATACTGTGATAAACATAAGGGTGCGCATAATCCTTTCTAATTGGGTTTTCATATTTTTGGCTAAATACCCAATAGTGCAATTACTAACTTGCATGGCAATTGTATTTCAATTTTTTTTAAGAACTCCATACTGTTTTCCACAGTGGCTGTACCAGTTTGCATTCCCACCAACAGTGCGCGAAGGTTCTTTTTTCTCCACATCCTCCCAACACTTGTTTCTTTTGTTTCATGAGCATGGAATATCTTTCCATTTTTTTGTGTCATTTTCGATTTTTTTTTCTCAGTGTTTTATAGTTTTCAGAGTATAAATCTTTCACCTCCTTGGTTAATATTATTCCTTGGCATTTTATTGTTTTGGATGCAATTGTAAATGGGATTGCTTTCTTGATTTTTCTTTCTTTGGGTGCTTCATTTGTGGTGTATAGAAATTGGGTGGATTTCTGCACACTGAATTTGTATCCTGTGACCTTACTGAATTCATTTATCAGCTCTAGTAGTTGTCTGGTGGAATCTTTAGGGTTTTCTATATATGTTGTATTATGCCATATACATATAGTAAAAGTTTTAGTTCTTCCTTACCAATTTGTATGCGTTTTTATTTCTTTTTGTTTTCTGATTCTGTGGCTAAGGACTTCTAGTACTATGATGAATAAAAGTGGTGAGAGTGGAAATCCTTGTCTTGCTCCTGATCTTAGTGGGAAAGCTTTCAGTGTTTCCCCACTGAACATCATATTGGCAATGGGGGACATATATTTTTCATATATGACTTTTACTATGTTGAAGTATGTTCCCTGTAAACCTACTTTGTTGAGAGTTTCTATCATGAATGGAATTTGTACTTTGCCAAATGCCTTTTCTGCATCTACTGAAATGATCATATGGTTTTTATCCTTTATTGGTATGATGCATCACGTTAATTGATTTGCAAAATTGAACAATCCTTACATCCCAGGAATAAATCTCACTTGACCACAATTTTTTTTTAATGTACTGTTAGATTCAGTTTGCTAATATTTTGTTGAGGATTTTTGCATCTTTGTACATCAGAGATACTGGCCTGTAGTTTTTCTTTCTCTTTTTTTTTTTTTGTGACATCTTTATCTGGTTATGGTATTAGGGTAATACTGGCCTCACAGAAAGATTTTGAAAGTTTTCTTTCCTCCTCTATTCTTTAGGAATAGTTTGAAAAGAATAGGTATGAACTCTTCTTCGAATGCTTGGTAGAATTCATCTGCAAAGCCATCTGGTCTGGAACTCTTGTTTGTTGGTTTATTATTATTATTATTATTATTGTTACTGCTGATTAAATTTCACTGCTGGTGATTGGTATGTTCAAATTTTCCATTTCTTCCTGATTCAGTTTTGGAAGTTTATATGTTTCTAGGAATTTATCCATTTCTTCTAGGTGGTCCAATTTGTTGGCATATGATTTTTCTTTTTTTTTTTTTTTTTTGATTTTTCATAATATTCTTTTATACTCTTTTCTATTACTGTAGTGTTGGTTGTTATTTCTCCTCAATCATTTCTGATTTTGAGTCCTCACTCTCTCCTCTCACTTTCCCTCCCTCTTTTGAGGAGTCTGGCTAAAGGTTTATTAATTATTTTTTAATTAATTTTGTTGATCTTTTCAAAGAACCAATTCCAGGTTTCATTGATCAGTTCTGTTGTGTTTTAGTTTCTGTTTTATTTATTTCTTTTTAAAAAGGATTTATTTATTTGAGAGAAAGAATGAACAGGAGGCACAGAGAGAGAGGGAAAGAGAATCTCAAGCAGACTCTGCAATGAGCATGGAGCCTGACATAGGCCTCTATCTCAGGACTCTGAGATCATGACGTGATCTGAAACCAAGAGTCAGATGTTCAACTGACTACACCACCCAGGTGCCCCTCTATTTTATTTATTTCTGCTCCAAGCTTTATTATTTCTTTCCTCCTACTGGTTTGGGGTTTTATGTTTCCTTCTTTTTCTAACTCCTTTAAGTGCAATGTTAGGTTGTTTATTTAAGGGTTATTTATTTATTTATTTATTTATTTTGAGGTAGCTTTGCATTGCTATAAACTTCCCTTTTAGAACAGCTCTTGTTGCATCCCAAAGATTTCGGCCATTGTATTTTCATTTCCATTTGTTTCCTTGAATTATTTATTTGCTTTTTGATTTATTGGTTGGCCCATTCATTATTTAGTAGCATGTTATTTAACTTGCATGTATTTATGTTGTGTCCAGATTTTTTCTTGTGGTTCATTTCCCAGTTTCATAACATTGTGGCCAGAGAAGATGCATGGTATGACTTCAATCTTTTTAAATTTGTTGTGACTTATTTTGTGGCCTAATTTGTGATCTTTCTTGAGAATCTTTTATTCTGATTTGAAAAGAATGTGTATTCTGTTGCTTTAAGATGGAATATTCTGAATGTATCTGTTAAATACATCTGGTTTAACATGTCATTTAAATACATATTTCATTGCTGATTTTCTGTTTGGATTATCTGTCCACTGATGTAAGTGGGATGTTAAATTCCCCTATTATTGCACTGCAATTGATTACTTCCTCCATGTTTAAGTATTTGTTCCCAAGCTGGGTGCATAAATATTTACAACTATTATATTTTCTTGTTGGATTGTTCCCTTTAATTATATAGTGTCCTTCTTTAACTCTTGTTACCATATTTGTTCTAAAGTCTGTTTTGTGTGATTGAAATATTGCTACCCTGGCTTTCTTTTTATAACCATTGCATGATAAACATTCTCTATTCCTTCACTTTTCATCTGCTTCCTTCTTTAGGACTGATATGAATCTCTTGTAGGCAGCATATAGATGGATCTTACATTTTAATCCATTCCATCACCTCATGTCTTTTGATTGGAGCATTTAGTCCTTTTACATTAAAAGTAATTATTGATAGGTATGTTTATTGCCATTTTGTTACCTGGTTTATGGTTGTTTTTGTAGCTTTTCTCTGTTTCTTCTCTTGTGATTACTTGGTGTGGTTAGTACTATACTTAGATTCCTTTCTCAGATTATTTTTACATATCTATTATTGGCTTTTGATTTATGATTACAATTCAGTTTGTATCTGCATAGAACAGATCTGCATAGAACAGTCTATATGATGTTGATGGTCACCAAGTTTAAACCCATATTTTATTCCTCTTGTCCCCACATTTTAGGTATACTTTTTATGCTTTATTTTGTGTATTTCTTGACTGATTTTTACAGATTTATTTATTTTTAGTGCTTTTATACTTCCTAATTTCCTTACTCCTGCTTATTGTCTTTCCTTTCCACCCAGAGTCACCTCCAAAAGGCAGTTTTTATTGTAATTATCATTCTTTATAACACTTTGTATCTTTGTGCATGTAGGGAAAATAATTCATCCTTTAGCATGACATTACCAAACCATTAGGACATGCATCTAAACATGATGAAGAGAACTGAAAACTAACCACAGATCTGGTACTTTAGGTTAAATACACTAATTAACTTTTGATTCTCTCTATTTCAGTAGGAATTGAGACATATTTTATGTGGGCATGAATATTTTTTTTTATTTTTTATTTATTTATTTATTTATTTATTTATTTTTTTAAAAATATATTTGTAGAATAAGTTCTTGGATAGCCAAGGACCTTGTAATATTGCTTTTTTTTTGGGGGGGGGGATTGAATTGTGATAGTTGTTCCTCCATCTGTATTCCATATCTCTCCTTTCCATTTTCCTGCTAAAAACTGAACACATTTTCCCCAAATATCCACCCCTTTCTATTATAATGTAGTGGAGACTTAGTAGCCTATGTTTAGCCTAAATCAGTGGTAATACCTATGTTTCCACCTGTCAGTGATTGGTTGGAAAACAGATATGGGATTTATTCAGAATCAAAAGAATTGAGAAATCCGCAGAGGGCTTCTGAGAAAGTTCTTCCTTGTTCTTCAGCAAAGAACCTAGGAATAGGAGTAAGCCTCTAACATTGATTGCTGCTGGCAGTCACCTTGTAACCCTGAGGGCAACCAATCTTAGCATGAAGCCAACCCTGAGGACAAGAGTCAAAAGGCAGATAATATTAATGACTCTGATGACCTCATTAAGTCATGTATTCAATGAGTTTAGAAACCTGCTGAAACTTCCAGTTCTATGAGACAATAAATGTTCTCATTATTTTAGCAAGCTTATACAAGACTTCTATTAATTAAGTCCAAAACACCCCCAAATAATGTAATCATGTTCCCCATTTATTCCCTTCAGAAAACCTAGAGGGTGCTTGTCAAGAGATTCTATATAGAACAATTTTATAGGAGTATCCACAGTTGTCCACACATCAACTATCTGTGTGGTCTATTCTTCCAGAAAACTAAGTGTTTTTTACTTTATTCTGACCCCTTTGATGATGAACCCCTATAGAAAGGATGGTGTGTACATGTGTACATGTTTGAACCCCACTTCTAAACTATTCAATACATAGCCATGTGACTTTAGGGTTCCTTGAGAGCAAAACGTTAGATGGGGAATTTATTTTATTGACTGAACAGCTTATGAGAGAATATTCTATTTTATTTTGGTTTTGTCAATTAAGAAGGTTTTATGCTCAGAGGAAAATAACCCCCAAAATATAACATTTTCACATGGTTGATAATAGTAATGCTGTTAAATATTTCTTCTAGAACATTATGTGTAATGAATAACTACAAGTCAGGCCTATCTATGTGTGAACTTTTTTTCATAAGTTTTTATACTTAGATTTTTTTGTTTTGTTTGTTTGTTTGTTTATACTTCTATTTTTAAAGTGACTTTTGCATTGTAAGCAATGCCTCTGTGAATATTTTTACAAAAACCAGTATCATTTAATAAAAATATCATTCAAATGCCTATTTATATATTTCAGAAGCAAGAAAATACACAAGATAAGGTAAAGAAGGAGAAAATGGAATGTGTAAAATATTGGATTATATCATGAATATAATGCTGTGCCAGTTAAGATTTGTTAGGAATATAATAACCACTTAACATTGAAAAAATCAAAATCAAAATCATTTCTCAAATTTTAATAGCAAGCACCACTTTAGACAATGGAATTATAAAGTCTTCACAAGGAAAAGCCAGAATTAAAACAGACAAATGATATCCACATTATTATGCAGTATCATTACAAGTTTTGTTATAATTAATAAGGTAACATGAAATCATCTTTATAAATATAAAAAATGAAGAAATAAAATATATATCCTTTTAATGACATAATTTTTATACCTGAAAAACTGAAAGACTCAAATTCTTAGAAAATATAATGAAGGATCTAGAGAAATTGAACAAATGCAAAAAAATTATTACTTCATCTCTCCTATTAGAAGTAGTAATAGAATTTTTTAAAATCCATTAACCCAGTAGAAAAGCTATAAGATTTTTTGGAATAAACCAAGACAGTTTTACTGAAGGATATAAAACAAGACCAGCATGAGAGGAAGGGACATACCATAGTGTAGGATGAAAATATACATGTTTATAAGCATGTTCATATTTTCCATAATCATATTAAAATTCAATGTGAACCCAATTTGAAATCCATTTTTAAAGTTATGCTATGACCTTAAAGCCAGTGTAAAAGTTTTCCTTTGCCTTGTTTGTTTACAACCTGGGAACTGTTTATTGTCTGTGTTGAGAAGTTTATGTACAAAAAGGCATGAGGAGGGGGTGAGAACTGCCCACTGCTAGCACAGGAGGTGGGCTGGAGAGTGAGCCTGATAGAGTCAGGAGAAGTTCTTTGAAGATTGGCTCAACTTCTACAATGTGCTTCATGGGATGTAGCCTCTGGGACACACACATGGAAAAAGCCACAACAAGGTTGACTGTGAAAGTCAAGAACTTTACCTGCAGACCCCCTACTTGTAGTCTTTCCAGTAGAAGCTGACCAGATGTGCTGGGGACACATCTCCTGTGATCTCTGGTCAAGTATTGCTTTGTCCCTGATCTTGTATGGGTCCTGCAGTTCTTGTGGGAGACCCAGGTGTTGGTGGTGAGTCATAGTGTCTAACTGGCCACAAAATTATTCTAAATGAACGGTTAGTTGGGAATTTTCTCAATTTTAACATGTAATATAGCTTCAAACAAGTATCAAACCTCAGAAAGCTATAGTCTGAGAAAGTATCCAGTCATAATAGGATAAATTAAAAACACATTTAGAAAAATGGAAACTGAGATTTTTTTCCCAGTGGAACTTATATGGAAGGAAATACTAAAGGACATTCTTCAGGCTGATGAGAAACACCACCCAAATGGAACTCATAGGTAAAGGGAGGAATGAGAGAAGTAGAAACTGAAATTATTTAAATCAACATGCAAAAAAACCCAACCCAGCATTCTTTCCTGCTCTTAACGTAGATGAAAACAATTGTCTGTATTAAGCCAAAATAATTACAGTATACCATATAAGTGTCCCAGACAATAAACAGATAATAAATAGTAGGAATAGAAATCAATGAAATAAAAATATTCAATATAAATACAATTAAGAGACAAATTTTTTGTGAGAAAAATTAACAAAATCCGTAGACTTTTAATATGAGTGTTTAAGGAAAGGGAAAGAGGGGGGTGCCTGGGTGGTTCAGGCGGTTAAGCTTCCAACTCTTAATTTTAGCTCAGGTCCTATCTCAGAGTCATGAGATCAAGCCCAATGTTGGGCTCCTGCTCAGGCTTCTCTCTCTCCCTACCCCTTACTCCGCCAGCCCACTCTTTCTAAAAAAAAAAAAAAAGAAAAGGAAATAAGAGAAAAAGGTGAAGCAGTGAGATTTCTGGTAAGATACCTTCAGTGACATACCTGATCCTTAGATTTGGCAATGTAAGGTTTGTGGGGGTCCCAAACTGTTAGGAGAATGAGAGAGGCAATGTCAGATTGTAGTTAATTAGGTAAATTCACTGTAGTATTTGGATGATGGTTTGAAAAACTTTTTCATATGTAGATAGCTTATTCAAGAAGTTTGGCTGTGGAATAGAAGACAAGTGTATAGTCTACCAGGAAAGGGGTGTGTGTGTGAATATATATATATATATGTGTATATATATATGTATATATATGTACATACATATATATATATTCAATATGAATTGTTTCCTTCTTTCTTAATTGAAAAGCAAAATATGTTTACACATCTGCAAAGAAGTTGACTGGCCCATAGGACAATAGAGCATTATTTCCCAGCTCTGTAAAAAATACATGGAGATAAATAAAATGACATCAGTTGCTTTTATCATCTGAAAACTTGCTGCAAAGAACCGATAATCTTGGTTAAATGTAAAATATAATGTTATTTTGTTTGTTTGTGTTCACCTCCTTTTTAGTAATAAGAGCTCTCTTAAGGATTTATAATTGTGGCTTATTGAATATAGCATTCACAATGAAACTGACAGCCAATTAGTCAAGGATCTGTCGAATTAAGTAAAACTGCAATTTATATGCTATAAACAAAATGAAAGGGGAAAAACAGCATTTGTTAAAAGATAAAAAGATTAGAAAATCTTGTTAGGCTACTGACCTTTGTTTCAGATGAATGCATTTATGTACATACAGATACATTTAAGAGTAGTAAATATATCTTGAATTCAATGGATAAAATGGCCAAAAGTCTATAATTATGTTGTTCATTGTGTTAGGCAATTATTGTCGGTTTTAATGCTTTGCCACTGTATCATGCCTTAGGCAAATACTCTCCGTGTTCATGAATACTGGAGAGAGCAAGTCGTAAATCTGTAAACTGAACATAAGCATCTTTCAAACTGTCTGGCCTCTTGCAGTGTTTGCAAAGCTTAACATATATTTTAATCTGTGCACTGCTGTTTTTATTTGCTGCTTTCCATCCTTCTGTCCATCTTCTTGTCTCCTGTCTTTCCATCGATCCATCATTTTTTCCAATTAAGGGCAAGCTAGATGACAGACATGACAGGCACTCACTGTCCAAAGCCACAGATTCTAAGTAGAAGTAATTACTGTGTGCGAAGCTGAAGCAGTGCACCAGTGCTGCCACCTTAGGTCCCCGTGACAGTAGCTTATGTGTTTGAGTCATAGGCATGGGGATGAAGTGAAGGGTGGGGAATACCGAACACAGTCTCAGAAATGACCCTTGAAGATTAGTCCCATCTTCTTTGACCAACTGAACATAAAATTTAGGTTTTGCTGAATTTATAATTGAGGAAATCATTTAATAATGGATGTGGGTATACTCTGAACAATTCAGCCCTGGAGGGAAAGATTTTTGGAAAAAATGCTACAGGCTTTATGTGCAGAGATATCCTTGATTTTCTCTTGTTATAGGACTTGTCATTAGAAATAAGGAAACAGTAACTTGCAGCTGAGCCATAATAATGATATCTATTTATTCAGCCATGGGTACAGAGTGAACTGTATAAAATATTAGTCAGAGACACATACACATAATTTGTATATATCATGATGTATGATTTATGTATATTTAGTAAGCTTAGAAGAAATTTTTTCAGTTTGTAGTCCTATTATAAAAAATGTTTCAGTTTTTTAAACCAATGTATTCATCCATGGTTCTTTTAAATGAAAACAGTGAGTTAGGTATCCACTTAGAAATGCAAGATTTGTGAGATTCCAAAGAAAAATACATCCAAATTATATTTAATAAAATAATACCTGAGTAGACTGTAAGCAGTCATTTTATTTTTATGGTATCATTTGAAATATAATCTTTGTAAAGACGCAAGAGATGCCACATTTTACAATGATATAAAGCTGTACCAATGCCAAAATTGTTGTCTTTAATACAAATCACCCAATTAAGGGAGCCTGAATTTGCCTTAGGGAAACAACTGGTTCTGTGTTTGGGGTAAGAAAGATGAATCTGGCACATACCATAACAACAGAAAAAAGCAGAAGAATTGGCTGCTCAAAACTAACAAAGTCATGTCAAGAGAATCTAAGAGTCAGCCTCAACAGAATCTTGTGGGCCAATATAAGATAGTTTGAATTAAAAAAAAATGACTATAAAATTGATTAAGTCTCTTCAAATGTAGAAAACATGTTCATAAAGACATTCATGAAAAGAAGAAAGTAACATCAAAATGATAAAAATCATTAGCATTTGCTAAAGCATCAACTCATTACTCTGAAAATAGATAATAGTAAAGACATACATATTTTACTATCTTTCTGTTAGAAGCTGTATTTTAGGAATATCAAATAGATATGAGAGTCACTGTCCTTAAAAATGAAATCTACCTCATAAGTGAAGAAGAAATGATCAAATTTAAATAACTTTTTTTGCACTTTGTATTGAAATAACTGATGTAAGCAACAACCATGACGGCTGATACCATTGTGTTAAGGTAGAATGTTAATGGGAAGTATTCAAATAAAGGAGTTATGTCCCTCCAGGAAAGCATTAATCAATCTTAGTATCAGAAACAGGTTACCATGAAAGTAATAGCCTGGCTTCGAGTTCCTTATATGTATTTGCCACTTCCAAACCCTATGAGGGACCAGAGCAATGTGTGATGTTTGAAAAAGTTAGGTGTTTTTGAATTTTAACAGTGTTTGTGATTTCTTTACTATCTCTAACTGAATACTTATGTTGTAACGGATTTTTTCGTAATTTTAAATTTTTTTATTTGTTAAAGAGGATACTTCAAAGGGCACCCGGGTGGCTTCATTGGTTAAGCAGTGAAGCATCTGCCTTTGGCTCAGGTCATGATCTCTGGTGTGTCCTGGGATCAAGGCGCTGCTCAGTGAGGAGTCTGCAACATTTTGTGCCTCTGCCCTCTCCCCAAGATTGTGCGTGTACATACACACACATTCTCTCTCTCTCTCTCTCTCTCTCTCTCTCTCTCTCAAATACTTAAATAAAATCTTTAAAAAGAAAAAAAAAAAAAGAAGAGGATACTTCAGGTTGTAAAAGCCTCAGGCCTCACATCATCTGCACTTATTCCTGTTTAGAATCACTAGAATCGAGACAAACATGGTTCCCCATGTCATGCGATGAAACCATCCAAAACTACTCCAAAATTCTTGCCAATGTTTTTGAAGTTCAACATATTCAAACCCTTCTGAACTTATATTTAGAAACATTCAGAAAATATAGAGAACAAAATAAAAAGCTAATTCATAAGGAAATGATCCATAAAGTTAAAAATGTGGAGTATGCTATAAAATAATAGACTACATTTAAAAATGTTGATGGAATAGAATAATGAAAAATTAGAATGGAAGATTTTTCATGGTTTTTAAATTCTGATATAGCCAAATAAAAACACCATTTTTTTTTTAGGAAAAGGGGTAAATTGATTATAGATTAAATATTACATAATATTAATAAATCATTAAATGTATAAAATAATTACATGATTGTGTATATGTAAAAATATTTTTATTATTTTTGAGATTTATCCTAACTTTAAATTTATTTTATTTTATTTTATTTTATTTTATTTTATGATTTTTTAAAAATTTGTTTAGTTTAAATAATGTCTCAGCATATGAAAAATCATGGGTAACAAGAGAAAAAAAATAGACAACGTCAACATTAAAAACTTTTGTGCATCAAAGGACACTAAGAGAGTGAAAATCCAATCCACAGAATGGAGGAAAAATATTTGCAAATTATATATCCAACAAGGGACAGATATTTATGATACATAAGGATCTATACCTCAATAAAAAAATACAGGAAACCTAATTAAAGTATAAAGGACTTGAGTGGACATTTCTCCGGGGAGGATATACAGGTAGCCCATGAGCACATAAGAAGATGTCACACATCACTAATCTTGGGGAAAATTTGGACCATGATTATGATGGCATGCCACTTCATGCCCCGGGATGGCTGTTAGCACACAAACAAATAAACAACAAAAACAAAAACAAAACAAAACAAAAAACAACCAAAGCAAAACAAAGCAAAACAGCAGGTGTAGGTAAAGATATGGAGAGGTTGGAATCCTTGTACTTTGCTGATGGGAATATGAAATTATGCAGTGGCTCTGGAGGAAAGTATGTCTATTCCTCGGAAATTGTACATGGAATTGCCATGTGATCCAATAATTCCACTTCTACACATGCACCCAAAAGAGGTGGAAGGAGGACTTGAAAAAAATGCTTGAACATCCATGTTCATGGCAGCACTTTTCACTGTACCCAGGGAGTAGAGGCAACCCAGACGTGCATCCAAGGATAAGAAGATAAACAAAATTCGGTCTACACATTGCAGACTATTTTTCAGACTTCAAAGAGAAAGGAATCCTGGCACATGCTATAGCACAAATGAACCTTGCAGATGTTACACTGAATGAAGTAGGCCAGTCACAGAAGGATGGGTATTGTATGATTCCACTTGGGTGGGAAGTGCCCTGGGGCAGACTCCTCAGTGACTGGAGAAGTCCTGATTGGTGTTGGAAATCATTCCAGTTCTATTCCTCTTCTTTTATCTTATCTTTAAATTGAGCATCATTGGGGCACCTGATCGCTCAATCAGAAGAGCAATTGACTCTTGATCCTGGGGTTGTGAGTTCCAGCCAGTGTTGGGGGTAGAGATTACTTAAATAAATAAAACTTTGAGTTAAGCATTGTCACGTGACTTGCATTGGCCTGTAAAATGTGACCAGAAGCAGCATATGGATTTCCAGCTGGAGATTTTTGAAGTCCAGGTGCAACCTGCTATTTAGCCTTCTCGCTACTGCAATGATTGTGGAAATATCTATCAAGATTGAGTCTCTACCACCTGAGATATCGGAATGGCAGTTAGTAACAGAACATCCCTAAGGACCACAACAGATATATTTAACTGGCAAGAAGTGCATTTTGTTTGTGTTAAACCAATGAGCTTTTGCGATTGTAAATCATCACAGCCTAATTTAATCTGCTCTGTTTGACATTATGCTATTAGATTGATAATTGTGTAATTTTAAAATTTTCATTAATCATTCATTATAGTTTGCCAATATCTGAAGCACTGATTAAAGGAGTTACCTAAAAAAAAAAAAAAAAAAAAGGAGTTACCTATTAATGGGTTGTATCTGCATGAGTTTACTGATGACGCATTTTGGAAATGTACTAAGTCTTTACAAAGCGAACTGTGAGCAGTAGGACATAGGCCTTCTTGGCTCACACAGCCCAAACTTTATTTTTATTTGGAGGACCATAAATCTATCTCAACGTAATTCCTATAACTCCTGTTTCAATCTCAAACCATCTACTACGAGAATTATGGATTGCAGTGTATATTTTATAATACTGATTTTGATACAGAGGCTTTTAACAACAAAGTGATTTTCTTATATGCGTGTAAGAAATGAAAGATGAGTCCAAGTCACTTTCCTTCCCTTTGCCTATTGAAAAGCTTATCTTCATTTTAAAGCATAGTACTTTTCACTATAGCTCTATTTAACTTTATTCTGATAGAAAAAAATCCCAAACTAGTGTATTAATCTATAAACAACATGAATTCTAAAAAAAAAAAAAAAAAATCAGGATAAAGAATAAATTGTATTGTGCCTATTGCTAATTCATGTAGTTCATTTCATTACAATGCATACTCAACTTTATAATACTTATAACCCTTTATTATTAATATTAAAAAAAAAAAAACAAACTCCAAACCTACTGTTGAATATCCACAGCATGTCAGTTGGTCTCTGAATTTTATGATCCTGATCGTTCTGTGAAACACAGCATTCATCATTTTAGTCTATGGGTGAAAAATGCTGAACGTATCTTATTACGTATTCCCTGCCACAGGTGTGGACAAATGATGATGACAAGCTGTGAACCCACAAACTGTATTTAATGGTCTATTAGAATAGGTAGAACATTGACAGTGAAAACATTTATTGATAAAATTTCTAACTCATGCTGTGTGGGGAATGGATGACAGAGGGAACTACTCCTGACAATCAGCACACACCAGGGAAAACCCAAGCAATGAATGATGTCTTTGCAACCTGTGTCACCTCCTGTTGACTTTGCATTTGCCATTGGCTTTAATGACTAGGAACCGGGGTCCAACAAACCTCTGCAGGGTTCTTCAACGTCCCTGGGCTCTGCACTTCTGCAACTCACACTTCTGCTTGAACCCATCAGCTGTGATAAGTGTATATCTTGAGTCTTACTTAGCAAGATCTGCAGCTTGGGCATGGGGCAGCACTAAAGTAGGGGCCCTCCACGGTTTAAGACATTTTTCAAATCCCATTTTTGGAAAAATTGTCCCTGAGAGCAGTGGATACAGAGTCTTTAGGAAAGCCTGAAACATCTGTTTGAGACGCTGATGTTTCACAGACTTCAAAGGCAACAGACGTGACAGTGCAGGGGGAGCCATTGAGCACTCCTGGAGTCAGAGGCCCCGGATATTGAGGATGCTATGCCTGAACTTAGGTAGATATGTTATCTGAACTCTTTTTTTTCTCAGCAAAGGATCTGTTTATTAATTTTTACCATGCTTGTTAGAGTTTATCCCTCCCTGTATTTTGCATACAAGACCTTTGTCAAGTATGTGGTTTTTAAATGGTTTATCCCAGCCTATAGCTTGTCTTTCTCTTCTAAAAGTTTCTTTTAGAGCATGCAAATTTTTAGTTTTAATAAAGCCCAGCTTAACACGTTATTCTCTCATGGAATGTGCTTTTGATATTGTATCTAAGAACATCACCAAATTCAAGGTCTCCTAAATTGTCCCTTTCTTTACTTTTGTAGTGGTACATTTCAGCATCTTCTTTTTGCCAACTTTCTTTCTAAACATTGCATTTCAGTAAAAGTTCCAAAATCTGAATCTTTAGCTTCCTTATTTAGTCTTTAGTTATTGATTTATCAATATGAACAAGATACGATCTAAATTGAAAGGACTAACAACAAACTCGATGTATTTTAAAGACACTTAAGTTGTTTTACAGAGGTTTTCTCCAAGACTTTCAGGGATCATTTCTATCGTTTGTTACAGAGATTTTCTTCAAAGGCTTAAATATTTGAACGGTGGTAACAGAGAAATACTGCCAAGCGGAAGCTCTTTCATTCTTTTTTTTCTTCTGCTGTTTTATTTTCACATGAGTTTTGTTGCAGAATTTTATAGTCCATTCTAGTATATGTATAAAATATCCATAAATTTTAAGACGTTCATTTATTCTTTCCCAGTTTTATTGAGAAATAATTGCCTTACATCACTATATACATTTAAGGTGTACAGCACAATGGTTTGATTTACATATATTGTGAAGTGATCACAGTAAGTTCAGCTAATATCCATCTTCTCATATAGATACGATAAAAAGAAAAGAAAAAAGATTTCATCTTGTGATAAGAACTTAGTATTTACTCTCAATTTCCTATATATCACACAGCAGTGTTAACTTTTATTACTTTTTTAATATGCATTTCTGTTAAGATAAAATTTAACCATTTCCTGGACACAAGGCGTTGATATAACTTGGAATCCAGTTGTATTTTACATGACTTTTCATTTCTAAAGGGTTTAGGGTATGAACACACTCATACTTTTGGTTTTGGTATATACATTTTTCAGTACATCTGACACACAATGTCACATTAGTTTCAGCTGTACAACATAGTGATTCAACAATTGTATATATTAGGCTGTGCTCACCACACGTGTACCTACCACCTGCCACCATGCAACCTGTTATATAATACCACTGACTATATTCCCTAGGCTGTACATTTTTCTCCTGATTAATTCATTCCATACTGGAAGTCTGTATCTTCAGTTCCCTTCACTCATTTTGTCCATTCCTCCACTTCCTCCTCTCTGGCGATCATCAATTTGTTGTCTGTATTTATAGGTTTGACTCCACTTTTTGTTTGTTTATTCATTTGTATGTGTGTGTTTATAAGATTCTGCATATGGTTGAAACCCTATGATATTTGGGTCTCTCTGTATGACTTATTTCATTTAGCATAATACACTATGTCCATCCATGTTGTCTTTGATGACAAGATCTCATTCTTTTTTATGGCTGAGTAATATTCCAGTGTGTGTGTGTGTGTGTGTGTGTGTATGTGTGTGTGTGTCACACATCTTTACTCATCTATCAGTGGACACTTAGGCTGCTTCCATATGTTGGCTATTGCAAATAATGCTGCAAAAAATATAGGGGTGCATTTTTTGAATTAATGTCATTTTCTTTGAGTAAATACCCAGTAGTGGAATTACTAGATTTTATGGCATTTATATTTTTAATTTTTTGAGGAACCTCCATACTGTTTCCACAGTGGCTGCACCAATTTACATTCCCACTAACAGTGCATGAGAGTTCCTTTTTCCCTACATCCTTGCTGCTACTTATTGTTTCTTGTGTTTTTGATTTAGCCATTCTGACAGATGTGCAGTGATATTTCATTGTGGTTTTGATTTGTATTTCCCTGATGATTACTGATGTTGAACACGTTTTCATGTTCTATTGGCATTTATATGTCTTCTTTGGAAAAATGTCTATTCATGTCCCCTGCCCATTTTAATCAGATTATTTGTGGGTGTTTGTTTTTCATATTGTTTGTGGTACTGCGTTGTATAAGTTCTTCTTATATTTTGGATATTAACCCTCTATTGGATAGTTTTAATATTCTTAATACATAAGATATAGATAAATAGATATAATGGATTTTTTGATAAAAATTGAAGAATCAAAGAAACTAGTTCGTTCACTATGCTAGAAATCTCAAACTAGTGGGAAATAGTGAATATGATCACAAAAAGAGTTAATATGAAAGGAAAACATAGGCATTTGTTAATGGCCCTAGAATTATCTCCTCTTATACCTTTAATGACTTTAATATCATTTTATCTATGAATATCAGCTTTCCTCAGTGATTATAGAAAAATGCCTTAAATGATTTATGATTCAAATTTACTAATTTGGAAAAAAATTACTAATTTGGATAAGAATTTTTCTTTATATAATAGGAAAGCTTCATGTGAAACATTCTATTTAATAGGAGCAAAGGTGGAAAGATCATACCATGTAGTAACCTGGCACAATGAGGGTATGCAAAATGTTTGCTGAATAAGTCATAAGATGATTGTAAAAGGTTGGTACACCAAAAGATGAATAAATCAGATCAATATTTTTGAGTCTAGTTTGCCAAGGACATTAATATTTGCTAAATATCATTACTTGTTTTAAGCCTTATTCCATATATTTTACATATGTTAATTTATTTACTCCTCTTAATTGTCTTGTGAGATGGCAGTACTTTGTAAGAGATTTGCCAGTTCTGGGGTACCTGGGTGGCTGCTGTTTAAGTATCTGACTTTGGCTTAGATCATGAGTCTTAAGCTGACTCCACACAGAGTGCAGAGCCAGATGTGGGTGGGGTTCAGTCTCACCATCCTGAGATCACTACCTGAACCAAAAGCAAGAGTTGGACACTCAGCTGACTGAGACACCCAAATGCTCCTATTTTCTCAAAGTTTTAGAGGCTGGAAGTCCACAAAGTGTTGGCAATTTTGGTTTTGCCCTAAGACTTTTCACCTCGATCTGCTCTCTTCTTGGTGTGTCCTCATATGACTTTTTCTGATATCTCTTCTTCTCTAATAAGGACAGCTGTCTTATTGGATTAGGGCTCCACCCTTAATGACCTCATTTAAACTTAATTTTCTCCTTAAAGAAGGCCCTGTTTTCTTTTGGGGCTTAAGACTTCAATATATGAATTTTGGGAGGCATAATTCAGTCTATGCATCTTACCTCTTGCTTTTTTTTTACACGTTATATATATATATGTTTTAATTTACATGTAATATATTCCCTGAACTATTTCATTATTTTAATTGTGGCTGTGTATGTGTGTGTGTTGTATACCACATATCTACTTTACTTGAACAAGAATTGCAGATTCATTTGGTTTATGAAATTCAGTTCATTTATAATCACAGTTTCACACAGCACTTCACTGAGAACAGAAAATTAACTCTCCTAGCTGAATAAAACCAAAATGGAAACAAATCTTTAGTTTCTAAAAGAGCTTTGTAAATGATTTTGTATCACACATTTCATTTAATTTATTCCAGCAGACATTAAAATATCTATTAAATACTCTTTTTTTCATGAAGATGTTCACAACTACCAAATGAAGTAGCCATCATATTCTTAAGAGCTCAACATGATTATTAAGTCTATACTTTATTGAGATCAACCAATTCCATTAAAATATCATTAAAACGAATAAACTAAAAGAATTCTCAGAGAAATAAAGAGGAATGGTTATGAGTTACTGAAATTTGAGCTCTATGAAGGTAATATTTTGTTGCCATGGTTCTTGTTCATATATACAAATAGGAACAAAGCTGGTAGCATTGCATTTTTAAAATGATTCTATCTTAAATATATGCTTCCCCACAAATATTTGGCAATTATCAAAATTGTATCTACATACAAAGTGCTTTTCTAGGATTTAGGACTAGATCTCAGAATAAAACAAACACCCTGACCTCATAGAACTTCATTCTAGCATAGAAATAGATAGTATCTTTTTAAATTTGGTTTTCCCCCTTAGGACTAACCAGTGACCTTGACAGAAGTTTATGGATATTCAACACATAGAAGTATATCTATAATGTCTAAACGTAAAATGTACATACAATAATTGTACCTATAACCATTTCAGGGTGCAATTATGGCCTACCTAATATATATGCCTAAAATAATCAGCAAAGACAGTTCAATTTTAATTTCTAAATTTAATAGTGGACAGTGGACCGAAATGCAAGATGCCATATAAAGGAATGATTAAAAATTAGCTTTTTCGGCAGCCCCGGTGGCTCAGCAGTTTAGTGCCGCCTTTGGCCCAGGGTGTGATCCAGAAGGCCCAGGATCGAGTCCTGCCTCGGGCTCCTGCATGGAGCCTGCTTCTCCCTCTGCTGTGTCACTGCCTCTCTCTCTCTCTCTCTCTCTCTCTCTCTGTCTCTCTCTCTCTGTGTCTCTCATGAATAAATAAATAAATAATTTTTAAAAATTAGCTTTTTGTTCTCTACTGCTTAGTAACCCTGTGATATGAGGTAATGTATCCCATCTTCACAAAACTCAGATGTTTTCAGTGTAAAGTGAAGGAAATAGAAACTGTATTAAAGGGTAGCTCTGAATATTACAGAAGATAGTGTGTAGATCATATTTAGTCTGATGCTAATATGGAAGATTCATTTAGATTTGTGGTAGCTGTTTTTATTGCTGAAATGTAGATGTGTTAAAGAGGGCAAGAGGTTTCTATCTAGACCAAATTTCTTAAATTTCATATAGATTTTTTTTTAAATTCATGCCAATTGTGTATGGGAAATGTTTCATAGATGGCTATTATAATAGCACTGCCCTAAAACCTGAGAATTACTTCTTAGCTGTATATGTTCAGATAAAACTCAAGAACATTTTGATGTATTGTTTGTGAGAAGATTTTCAGCAATTTCGATGTTCTTTTTGATACATTTGTATTCTCCAGGTCTTATATGTATTATTTTGAAAAGTAAAAAATATAATCAGAGTTTCTCATTGTTGGAATGGCAATTTACTGATAAAAATGAGAAGAGACACAGAGTAAGCCATACAGTAATATTGATACACACACACACACACGGATAAATGATTACATATAGATTCTTTTATAGATAAGTGTATATACACATGTTGGTATGTACACACATTTTATCTTATCTTTCATCTGAAAGGGCCTAGAAGTAACAACTCTCTGGTGGCAATGATTACATTTAGTGACATTATCTTGGTTCTGATTCCATTCTTCAATAAAATGAGCCAGTGCTTCCTGCAGAAGAGGCTGCTTCTAGCATCAGAGGAGGAAATACACCCTGTGAGTCCAGAGGATCATGTTGTGCCAGAAAGAAAAGAAGTGCAAGAAAACAAAACAGAACACACTTTTAATGATGGGAGTAAGTTGCAAGAGATAGAGGAACCAACTAAATGTGACCCCAATGACCAAGGTTGGAGGAATTTGAGCATCAAGATAAGTTAAGTGTATCGAGTTAAAACAAAATATAAAATTAACATTAGTGAGTTCATATTGATATAAATACATGATTGTTGAGGGTCACATGGGTCGCTCAGTGGTTGAGCATCCTCCTTTGGCTCAGGTCATGATCCCGGAGTCCTGGGATTAAGTCTTGCATCAGGCTCCCATGGGAAGCCTGCTCCTCCCTCTGCCTATGTCTCTGCCTCTGTGTCTCATGAATAAATAAAAATCTTTAAAAAAAATACATGATTGTTGAATTTCAAATAATATAGATGATCCACCCTAAGGGATGTGGAGCATTTCTTAGGTGTGGACTGTGCATGGTGACTTCCTTTCAGTGAGTGCTAGTACAGGGGAAGAGTGGGGAAAAAATAAAAAAAAATTACAGTGGGGAAAAAAGAAGATAAGCATTCCCTCAGCTAGGTGGTCAAGGTCAACATCAACATTGGAAATCATGTTGATGGTAGGCACCCTTGATATGATGAGAATGTCACATCACTTCTATGATCTTCCTTCAATATTAGCCTCCCATGTGATAGCAAGAAAATATCAGGCAACTCTAATTTAGGGATATTTTTAAAAGATACTTGAACATTTCTCAAACTGCCAAAATCATCAAAATCAATAAAGGTATGAGAATCTATCAACACCTAAGAAGAGCCTAAGGTGACATGACAACTAAACATAATTTGGTATCCTCAATGAGTTTCCAGAAAAGAGGAAAACAGTGGGTAAAAATTAAGCAAAGCTGAATAAACTATAGACTTTAGCTAATAATTACTTAATAGAGAAAATTTGGTTCATTAACTGACAAATGGACAACACTAATACATGATGTTTTGATGGAGGCTACTAGATATAAAATATGTGAGAACTTTCTATATCGTGTTTACATTTTTTGTTAAGTCTAAAAGTTCTAGAAACTAAGTTTACTAATAAATATATAATCAGCAATTTTTAAAATTCATCTGGTCTGGATGGTTCAATAATAGAATCATTGTATTTGAAGGACAGGTTCTGGAAATAAATACACCCAAAATTAAAAGTCTATGTACAGAGTCAATGTGATTATGCCTGTTTTTTTCTTTCTTTTTATTTTAAAAATTATCTGAATTTTGGAAATATTTACATAATGAGTCAAAATAAAGGCAAAAGGGCAGCTTGGGTGGCTCAGCGGTTTAGCGCCGCCTTCACCCCAGGGTGAGATCCTGGAGACCCGGTGGGAGTTCCACATCAGGCTCTCAGCATGGAGGCTGCTTCTCCCTCTTCCTGTGTCTCTGCCTCTCTCTCTCTCTCTCTCTCTCTCTCTCTCTCTCTGTCTCATGAATAAATGAATAAAATATTTTTTTAAAGAGGCAAAAGAAAATAAAAATAAAGCAGATCTTTTAAAAAGTGATTTATTTGGTTCATATCAAATTCCTATCAAATAAATATTATTGTTTTCACTTGGCCAAAATTTTGCAAGAAAATGACTATCTTTATTTACTTTATGACTTTTAAAATAGATAATGGATGGTAGAGTATAGAACTGTCAAGTCAGAGCAGATATTGTTGGTAAATAGCATTCATACCTGTATAACACTTAAAAATTAGACTGGCATTCCGAAAATATAGAATGTCAACCCGTCCCAAAGACAAAATGTTGACACTGAGTACTGGAAGTTTTGATATGCTTCACAGTGGGAAGAAAATTATATTATAAAAACAGGTATAATGACAAGTTTTCCAAACCAGAACATTGCAAGTCCCAACCCTATAACAGGAACACACCTAATGGAAGGAAGGAGTAACCATTACTGCTCTTCCCCACCTCACTGTTCTACTTCCTGTCAGTTGGGAGCCCCATTGCTCTTTGACTATGAAATTTGGTAGGGTACCTATCTCTTCTTTTGGACAAATTCCTCTGCACCCTCCAGAACTGGCTCAAAAATTAGTTTCTTCATGAAGTCTTCCATGAAACTACCAGAAAGAGTTGACTGCCCTCATCTATGTCCCTATATAGTACTGTGTTTATTTTTTTTCATTTCTTCAGATATGTACCAAGTAGTTACTATATTCTAGGTCCATATTTGTGACCATGTGCCATGGCTCATGGCAGCCATGTCTGATTATCCTATGAAGCTCAGACTACTGCTTAGTGATCTCCTTGTAAAATGAAGAAAATGAGTCAACACCTGTTCACAACCAGCTATTAACAGCACATCCTTTACTAACCACATTTAACAAATGTGAAAAATGAGACCCCAGAATGGAGGTAACGTGTCTGAGATAAAATTTTCTTCTTTATCCTTGTGGTGTACTTGAATACATTGATTATTGAAAGTGTAGCCAGTTTTAAATACTTTTTTTTTTTCAGTTTTAAATACTTGGGGTAAGTCCCACCTGGTCTAGTATATCATTCTTTTTATAAGTTTTTGTGTTTGATGTGGTGTAACTTTTGGATTTTTGCATCTACTTATAAGTGATGTTGGCTTGTAGTTTTCTTGTAGTGGCTTTATATCTGGTTCTGGTATTTGGGTTTTCTGGTATCATAGAGTGAGCGAGGAAGTATTTCCTCTGCTTCTCTTTTCTGCAGGATATTAAAAAGATCCGGAATTATTTTTCTTAAATATTTGGTAGAATTCACCAAGAAAAAATATGGACCTGGTGTTTCTCTTCTGGAAAGATACTTCTTGTTTGAATTTCTGTAACAGATAGGAACAGATTCTTATTCAGATTATTATTTCTCCTTGTGTAAATTTTGGTGGGTTGTATCTTTCAACTGTTCATCTATTTCATTTGAAGTATCAAATTTGAGATCATAAAATTTTACATAATCTGTCATCTCTTAAGATGACGGTACTCTTTCATTTCTGATATTGGTAACTATGTTTTCTCTCCATTTTTGTTCTTACCCAGGCTAGAAGTTTACCAATTATATTACTGTTTTCAAAGAACCTTATTTTTGGTTCCATAGATCTTTTCATTTTTATCTATTGATTTTTCTCTACTTCTTATTTTAAACTTCATTGATTTCTGCTTTAAACTTGTTATTTCTTTTCTGCCTTTTTAGGTTTATATTGCTCTTCTTTCTCTAGTATCCTAAGATGAAAACTTACATTTTTGTTCTTAGAGCTTTCTTCTTTTATACTATGGGCATTCAATGCTATAAATGTCTCCCTAAGCACTACTTGCACTACATAGCACAAATTTTGATAAACTGTACTTTCCTTAAACTTAGATTATTTATTTATTTATTTATTTATTTATTTATTAAAATTAGATTATTTAAAAAATATATTTTGACATTTGCTCCTTTCTGTTACCGATTTCTAGTTTAGTTCCATTGTCTTCGGAGATCATGCTTTGGATGACTTCAACTCTTATATTTGCTGAAGTGTGTTTCATATACCTAAATATGGGTCTTGGTGAACATTCCATGTGAGCTTGAGGATTATAGACATTCTCCTGTTGTTGGGTAAGTATTCTGTGAAAGTCAATTAGAGCCAGGTGATTGATGGTGCTTCAGTTCAGCTACATCCTAACTGATGCTCTGTCAGCAGGATCTGTCAATTACTGATAGAGAGGTCTGTTGAAATCTGCAGCTCTAATAATAGAGTTATTTACTTCATCTTGCTCTTCTAGAAGTTTTTGCCTTATTTATTCTGGCATGTTGCTGTTAAGCACATACACATTAAGATTTGCTAAATCTTCTTAGAAGATTGACCCCTTTATCACTATGCAATGCTTCTCTTTGTCTCTGATAATTTTCCTTGCCTGAAGTCTGCTCTGCTAGCACCAATATAGTTACTCTAGCTTTCTCTTCATTAGTGTTAGCATGGTATACTTTTCTTTATCCCTTTCCTTATAATATATCTGTGTCTCTCCATTTAAAGTAGATTTATTGCAGACAACATCTAGTTTGTTTGTTTTTTTTAAATATTATTATTATGCTCTTATTTTGTTTTTTAATGCATTTAGTCCATTCATATTTAAAGCAATTATCTATATAGTTGGATAATTCACTCTCCTTTCTCTACTGTTCTCTATTCATTGCACTTTTTTCCTTTCAATCTTCCATTCTTTTTCTGCCTTTTCTGATTTAGTCATTTTTATGAATCTATTTTCTCTATTTTTAAAAGATTTTATTTATTTCTTCATGAGAGACGTAGAGACAGAGTGAGAGGCAGAGACAGAGGGAGAAGCAGGCCCCATGCAGGGAGCCCGATGGGGAACGCGATCCCGGGTCTCCAGGATCACACCTTGGGCTGAAGGCAGTGCTAAACCTGAGCCACAGGGGCTGCCCAGTTTTCTCTGGTTTTTAAATCAAATTATTTATGCTTTTAAAAAATGATTTTAGTGGTTATCTGGACATTTGCAACATACATTTACAACTAATTCGAGTCCATTTTCAGATAAGACTGCACCATTTTATGATTAGTGCAGGTACTTTGAAATAGAAATGTTCAAATTCATCCCTCCATCTGTTATAACATTGCTACCATTTATTTCACTTATTAAAAAAGCTATACTCATCCAGTATGTCTTACTATTAAATGGTTATCAAATAACTTATGAGAAGAAAATTGTTTTAACTTAGTTTTATTTATTCCTTTTCTAAGGCCCTTTCTTTGTGTAGACTTCAGTTTCTGATCTTCATAATTTTATTTCTGTAAACTTTTTTTAAACATTGAACTTCTTTAAATACTTCATTTTAAGGCATATCTATGGTGACAAATCTCATTTTTTATAAGTTTCAGAAAGTATTTCTCTATCACTTTTGAAGAATAATTTCCTTTGGTACAGAATTCTAAGTTGGTAATTTCCTTCAACATTTTAAATATTAAAAAAAAAGCATTTTAAATATTTCACTCCTTTCTCTTGTTGCTTATATTGTTTATGACAGAAGTCTGCTATAAATCCTACACTCCTTTCTTCCTGGATAGGCTGTTACTTTTCTGGCTGAGTGTTTAAAGATTTTTCTCTTTGTCTTTAATTTTTCATAGTTTAAATGTGATATGCATAGGTAAAGGTTTTTTTGTTATTTATTCTGCTTGTAGGGGCACCTGGGTGGCTCAGTGGTTGAGCATCTGGTTACATCTCAGGCTGTGACCCCAGGGTTCTGGGATTGAGTCCTGCATTGGGCTCCTCACAGGGAGACTGCTTCTCCCTCTGCTTATGTCTCTGCCTCTCTAATGAATAAATAAATAGAATCTTAAAAAATGTATATCCTGCTTGGAAATCTCTGGGTCTTTGATCTCTGGTTTGGTGTTTTCCATTTTGAGAAAATTCTTAGCCATTTGTATCTCCTATATTATTTCTGTTCTTTTTTTTTTTTCTCCTTCTGGTATTCCTAATACACATATATTATGCCTTTTGTACTTGCCCCCAGTTCTTAGATTTTTTATTCAGTTTTTTTATATTGATTTTTCTCTATGCATTTCATCTTCGAAAATTTCTGTTAAGATATCCTCAAGCTCAGTGATTCTTTCCTCTATTGCATCCAGTCTGTCGATGAGCTCATGAAAGGCAGTCTTCATTTCTGTTATAGTGATTTTGGTTTCTAGCATTTACTTTTGATTCTTAGGGTTTCCATCTATTTGCTTCTATGTTATCTATTTTATCTATTTATTGCATCTATATTATCTATTTATTGTGCATACTGTCTGCTTTTTTCCATTAGCCGCCTTCACACATTAATCACAGTTATTTTTAATTTCCAGCTTAATAACTTCAAAATGTCTGCCATTTCTGAGTTCAGTTCAGTTAACTGATTTGCCTCAGACTATAGATTTTCTTATCTTCTTGTATTCCCTGTAATCTTTGATACATATTAGACCTATTGTATTTGGAATAAGAACTAAGGTAAATAGGCTTTAAGTGTGAAACTTTATGTTTATCTAGCTATGAGTTTTTACTATCTGGTATAACTATAGATGTCAGAGGCTTCAATTTCCTCTAGTGTTCTTGTTTTTTGTTTTCCGTTTGTTTTTTTTGCTTTGTTTTGTTTTGTTTTTGTTTCCTGTGTTGTCTGATTTTGGATTAGTTAAGGTTCTCCAGAGGAAAAAGAACCAATGGAATGAAGATATATGTATATACACATATATTGAGATAGAGAGAAAGAAAAAGACAACAGAGACAGAGAAACACAGACAGAAAAAGGGGAAGAGATGTTTAAGGAATTCAGAGATTTTTGTTTTAAGGGATTGGCTTATGTAGTTATGGAATTACCAAATCCAAAACCTGCAGTACATTCCTACAGGCTGGAAATTCCAGCAAGAATTGATGTTGCAGCCTGAGTCCAAAAGCTGGTAACTTAGGTGGAATTTCTAAGTTGCAATCTGGAGGGAGAACCCCCCCCCCCATCTTTTTTTTTTTTAGAGACTCAAGTCTTAACATTTTAGCACTTAACTCTTAGGTCTTTCAGCTGATTGTATTATGCCCATTGCCATTATGAAGGTGGGTAATTTGCTTTTCTCGCAGCCTACTGATTCAAATGTTAATCATCTAAAGTATACGTTCAGAGCAATATCTAGACTGGGTTTGACCAAGCAGCTGGTTGTCATAGCTTACCCTGGTTTATACATAATATGAAATACCAGAGATTTATCTACAAATTCCTTTTTAAAAAAAATTTAAATTCAATTAACCAACATCATTAGTTTCGGATTTAGTGTCAGTAATTCATCAGTTGCATATCACACCCAATACTATCATATCGTGTGTCCTCCTCCTGCCCATCACCCAATTACCCATCCTCCCTATCCACTCCCCTCCAGCAATCCTCAGATTGTTTCTTATAGTTAGGAGTCTCTCGTGGTTTTTCTCCCTCTCTGATGACTTCCCACTCAGTTTTCTTTCCCTCCCCCTATCATCATCTGTCCTGTTTCTTATATTCCACATATGAGTAAAACCATATGATACTTTTTTTTCTCAGGGATCCCTGGGTGGCTCAGCAGTTTAGCGCCTACCTTCAGCCCATGGCATGATTCTGGAGTCCTGGGATCGAGTCCCTTGTCAGGCTCCCTGGATGGAGCCTGCTTCTCCTTCTGCCTGCCTGTGTCTCTGCCTCTCTCTGTGTGTCTCTCATGAATAAATAAATCTTTAAAAAAATAATTGTCTTTCTCTGATTGACTTATTTTGATCAGTATAATACCCTCCAGTTCTATCCACGTCAATGTAAATGGTAAGTATTCATCCTTTCTGATGGCTAGTATTCCATTGTGTGTGTGTGTGTGTGTGTGTGTGTGTGTGTGTCTCACATCTTATTTATAGGACACATGAAAAAAAAAATGTTCCCTACAAATTTATTTTGCCTGTTGTAATACCTTGTCGTTAAATGTTATTTTCCTAGTAAATCCAAAGCTTGAATTTCCTTATGGACAGTTTCTATTGACTGCTTTTTGCCCATGTGTGTTCCAAAAATTGTTTTTGTGTGTTTTATATTTTTTTATTGTGGAAAACAGCATACCAATTATATAATGTGTCAACTCTGGAAATTATATTCTTCTTTCATCCAATGCTGTTATTGTTACTATTTGCTGTTTTTCTTTTATTTTTTTAAAACTTAAATTTAAATAGAGTTGACATGTAATACTAGTTTCCTGTGTATAACTTATGATTTGACAATTATATACATCATGAAATGTTCACTATGGTAAGTGTAGTTACTATCTTTCACCATACAGAATTATTACAATATTATTGTCTATATTCCCTATGCTGTCCTTTTCATCAACATGACTTATCTGTGAGTACCAGTTTCCTATATCTCTTCAGCCCTCCCGAGTTAAGCTGATTTTGAAAGCCAGACATTATGATGACTCATTTTCCCCATGCCAGTCCCCAGGACCAGGGATACACAGTGTTGGGCCCTGATTCCCTTATTCCTCAAAGAGGACAGACCTCTGCACCTATGATATCCCTTCTACTTGTGGGTTGTTGCACCAGAGGTTTGGTTCCTGACTGTGTCTCTGCCCCTCCTCTCCTCCACAATGTGGCTTTTTCTTTATATCCCTTGCTATAGAAGAGTTGTTTGGCTGGTCTTCAGATTGTTTTCAGAGTGAATTGTTTTTTTATAGTTGCATCCTTGGTGTGTATGTGGGAGGAAATGAGCTCAGTATCTTCCTACTCTGCCATCATCCCTGTAATCCTTTTTATTGTTTAGGATTTTTCTGGACAAATTCTATAATGTCTGTATTCTTTGTTGTGTGTAACTGCTGGTCTCTACTTGATTAATTTCAAGATGTTTGATTAAACACTTTGAACTAATAGGTTTCTAGGCCTTTGCTGAGTAGCTCTGTGTGTAAGTGTAGATATGGTTGTATGTTGGGGATATGTTCACTGCTTTAGCCATTACATTAAAACTATGTCATAACCGTCACTTCCTCCTTATGTTAAGCCTCAAGGTCAAGCAGAGGTTAGAGCATATTTTCATGTCTCTTCTGGGCATGTGTACGGTCCTACACATGAACACAGCCTTCTAGATTCCCAGAAATATTATGGAATTTTTCAAGGTATTTTAGTTCCCTCCTCTTCCACTATCCCTTTTTGGAGTATCCACTAAACCAGTGACACATTTTATTAATGACTCTCTTTGATTCCATAGTGTCTGACAATTTTTTTTAACTTTTTTAAAAAAGCTTTTAAACTTCATTCCTATTAATATAATATGTGATGTCTCTACTTTTCTAATAATGGTACAGATAGCTATGTGCCTAAATTCCAATGCACCTATAATTGAATTATTAATTAGTGAATAGAATATAATTATGTATCAATTACCAATACATTTATTGCAAGTCTTTATTCATTTTACATTCTTGAGCTTGTTGTTTTTAATCATAATAGTAAGCTTCTTTTTAATCTATTTAAATCTAGCTTTCTGTGTTGACTTAAATTTTTATTAGCTTTAGTAGAAAGTTTTGTTTTAAATAATGACAATTTAAACAATTTTCTAATACTTCACCAATGTAGCTATAGGCATCTTGTTTTATTATAAAATTAAGTTTTTAAGTGTCATGCACAACACCCAAGGGAAAAGTAATGAATGTATTTGAGTATTATTCTTGATTAAATTTGTATATTTTATTAGATTAGAAACAAAGCTTTGCCAGTGGGAGTATATCGTTACATATAAGGGCCCTCATTTCATGGGGAAACTAGTTTTGTGTTGAAGTTGCATTTTTTTCTTTTTAATCACTCTTCCATCTTTTGGAAAAATTTTCAGCAATCGTGGGTCACTGAATATAATGTTTGGCATATGATAAGTAATTAAACACAATTAAATTTGTTTAACCTTTCATATTATTTCATGTTATCTAGGTCTCTTATTAAGTAACACAGCATTCTTAAAAAGTTTCTCATAAAGACCAACGTATATCATGATCCTCTTTTAATAAGTGGAAAATTGATAATTTTCCAGATTCTTGTGTTTTTACTTATAAATATGGGCATAAAAATAGATTTAATAAATAATCTGAAATAAAACTTTGGAATATTGATTCTGTGATATGTTAATAAATGTTCTGAGAGAAACAAATTCATGGTAATCAAATTTATCTTAGAAATGTTGGATTAAAAAATGTTGAGGTGTATGACAGAAATTCTCAATGCATTTGAAAAGTTTTAAAATATTAAAAAAAAATATTATTTTAGTTTTATCAACCTGATAATTTTCATCTTGATCAACATTACATCATAAAATATTTTTATTAGTGTTCTAGAATATTGCTAACTACTAGAAGACTGAAGAAGATCCACTTTTAATGTTTACCCAGCTAATTCACAGCAACTATCTAAATCAACAATTATAAAATATATTTATAAATAAGCCAGTTAAATATAACAAAGAATGCAGTGCTGCACCCTGAATATTACATTACTCATTTATCCCACCAGCCTGTCTAGGGCAGAAAACAGCTTTATTTACCCTGCACCACCATATTAAAATATTTTGAACAACAAATTAACTGCTGAATTTCTTCCAAGGCTCTTAATAATATTTCAGGGTTATCAAGTTATGTTCCTGGTCCTTATGTAAACTTAGGTTTTGACCTCATCTGTAGTCTCATCTTGTGAACTGAACCCATGTTTTGTTTTGTTTTGTTTTGTTTTTGCCTTTTTTAAAAAAAATCATTCTGTACTCCTCTAATAACCTATTCATTATAGTAGACCAGCCACCTTAAAACACCTCTAGGTCTACTGCTGAGGCCATTACATCAAAGTGGGAACTAGTCTCAAACTTTTTTTCCTATTTTTCTTTGCAAAGTGCTGAGTAGCGAGAACTTTAATTGTAATTGGATCCACTGTGTCTTTTAGACAGCATGCAAAATACTTAATTGCCAAAACACATAGACATGTATATGGTTCCTACACACACACACACACATTGACTCCTTGCTTGGAAGTATGAAACCCAGGGCAACAAAAAAAAAAGGTGGGGTGGGGGAGAATGAGGCAAGGTTTTTTTCTTATTAGCACTTTTTTCTTTCCTCTTATTTTTTACCATTCTAAATTATTTAAGTCATTTCTTGTCATAAGCAAAGGGTTGGAAGATCAGTCTATACACATCATCATTTGGTGCAAGTAAAGAAGTGAGCTAAAGTCCCTTATACTTTTCTGATCCATATGTAGAGTAATGGTCCAAACCAGTGCTATGGTCCGGTGTCAGAGAAGTGGTCTAAATTTTCTTTATTCAGATAATTGTGGATTGGACATGGCTTTACATGAAGGTTATGAAATAGAGTATGGTTGCTATTTTTCCAGAGAAAGAGCTTGGACCTGATATAGAGATGAGCATAGGTAGAGAACATGTGCTTTCCCTGGGATGACTTCAGGAAGCAGTCAGCATGTTGACTCAAACCCCAGGGAGAATGATGAAGTAGATGAGGACCTTCTGTGTGTGAGCAGAGTCCTCTTTACTTGGAATGCCTCAACATAGGCCACTCCAGTTGTGGCTGGAACCCATGTAGTAGCCCAGAAATCAGGGACTCAGCCACCACCTCCATTTTTGACCGAAAGCAATAATTACCTCTTAATTCACACAATTATTCTAGAGATTAGAAATAAAATATGTAAAAAAAAAAAAAAAAAAAACAAAAAAAAAAAAAAAAAAAAAAGAAATAAAATATGTATTTTATTAAAAGAAGATTAACAGAAGATTTAAGAAGATTATTATTAATTTTTAAGAAGATTTAATTTTAAGATTAAAAGAAGATTAAAAGCAGAATTAACAAACTTAAAATTATGATAGCAGTGAACAAGTTATATTCCTAAGACAATCGATGCAATGAAACACATATTTGATCAATTTGTTCAGAATTCAGAAAAAAAACATAGAAATTAGAGATGATGAGAGAACGTTAAGAGAGAGAAGTGGAAAATAAAATAAAATCTACATAAAATATAAAAATAAATAAAAAATTAAAAATCTACATAAAATAGCAACATCATGAAAAAAATATAAAATGTTGAATGAAAAAATGACCATGTTAATGTGAAAGACGAACCCAGTTGACAAATTTATTTTTTTGCATTTAAATTTTTTAATTTAGAAAGCTCCAAAAACAGCAAGTAAAATTAATGAATCATTACGTTAGTTAATTTTGCAAATTACAAAGAGTTTTTCCCTTTTTTAAAAATCTAGAAAGTAACATAATGATTAGTCAATTCAGCATCCTTCCAATATTTCTGAAGACAAAAATCAAGATAAACTGATAGTTATCAAAACATTTGCTCTGATAAAAACATAATGCCACTAATAGAGGAGGAATTTCCCCTGCTGAATGAATGAAGCAGGGGACTGAGGAGGTAAAGAAATGTGTTTAAAGAGCAAATTTTCACCTCAAGAAACTGAGAATGCATGAAACAAGGATGATAAAAATTTTGATTAACCACAGATAGTGGCAAATTCAGTTTTAAATATGTATGGTTCTAAAATAAAAACACTTTCTTCACTCGCCCCCATGCCAGGAGGTTCAAGGTGAAACCTCCTTTAAAAAAAAATTTTGTTTGCTAGAAATACTGTACATTACTCCCCCCCCTTTAAAAAAAATATGTATGGTTTTCCAAAGCAACCAAAGCAGCAGCTCAGCCTCACGAAGCTAGCAGTGGGTACTAAAATTCTATAATACACCCCATCCCCTATACTATTATAAATTATACACACAAATGCTTGGCATTCTTATGAAAGTTAGTTAAAGAAACTAGAAATAACACGTTTTCTCTTGCTCAGTAAGTCAATGTCTTCTGTTAGTTTTCTGTTTCCTCTCTGTGGACCTATTTGATTCCCCTTAAGAAACCGCCCCCCACTGCACTCAGTAAAATAGTATGTTTCGTTCTATGATTCCTATAGGGCGCAAATATCATAATATGCTAATGCAAAATATTTATGCATATTTTTATTTCAAGTTCTTATTTAAATTTTAGTTAATATATACAGCAATATTTGTTTGGGGAGTAGAATTTAGTGATTTATCAGGTATGTATAACACCCAGTGCTCATCACAAATGCTCTCCTTTAATACCCATCACCCATTTAGCCCACCCCTCATCCACCTCCCCTCCACCAATCCTCAGTTTATTCTCTGTAATTAAGAGTCTCTTATGGTTTGCCTCCCTCTCTCTTCTTTCCCCCTTTTTCCCTGTGTTCATTGCTTTATTTCTTAAATTCTACACATGAGGGGAATCCTATGATGTTTGTCTTTCTCTGACGCTTAGAGTAATATACTCTAGTTCCATCCACACCATTGCAAATGGCAAGATTCCATCCCTTTTGATGGCTGAGTAATATTCCATTGTGTATATATACCACTTCTTCATCCACTCATTAGTCAATAAACATTTGGGGTCTTTCTATAATTTGTTTATTGTTGATAATGCTGCTATAAACATGAGGGTGCATGCATCCCTTTGGATTAGTATTTTTGTATCTTTTGGGTAAATACCAAGCAGTGCAAGGGTACCTGGGTGGCTCACTTATTTGAGTCCTCCAGCTCTTGTTTACAGATCAGTTCTGAAATCCAGGTTGTGAGATTGAGCCCTCTGTCAGACTCCATGCTGGATGTGGAGCCTGCTTGAGGTTTTTCC
Source organism: Vulpes lagopus (assembly GCF_018345385.1). Lineage (NCBI taxonomy): Eukaryota > Metazoa > Chordata > Mammalia > Carnivora > Canidae > Vulpes > Vulpes lagopus. The sequence goes on along the minus strand of NC_054826.1, from coordinate 11,156,730 downwards.
TCTCACTCTGCCTCTCCATGCTCTGCTCTTGCTTGCTTTTCCTCTCTAAACAAAACAAAACAAAACAGCCTCCCAAAAAACCTAGAGTGCAATTGCTGGGTCATAGAGTAGTTCTATTTTTCTATTTTTAACTTTTTAAGGAGCTTCCATACTGTTTTCCAGTGACTGCATCAGTTTGCATTCCCACTAACAGTGCAAGAGGGTTCCCTTTTCTCTGCATCCTCGCCAACACCTGTTGTTTCCTATGTTAATTTTAGCCATTCTGACCTGTGTAAGGTGATAACTCATTGCAGTTTTGATTTGATTTTCCCGATTATGAATGGTGTTGAGTATCTTTTCATGTGTCTATTAGCCATCTGTAAATCTTCTTTAGAAATATGTCTATTCATGTCTTTTTGCCTAATTTTTAAACTGGATTATTTGTTTTTTGGGTGTTGAGTTTGATAAGTTCTTTATAGATTTTGGATACTAAGCCTTTATCAGATACGTCATTTGCAAATATCTTAAATATCCACATTTTAATTCACAGATGGTTGTTCTTTTTATATAGAACTTGAAATAAAAATCAGAATAAAATGCAGATGGAATAAGGACTTAAATGCGTAGAGGATAAAATTACTGAAATACCATAGGAGACAAGTGAAATTCTGAGCTACACAATGAAAACAGACCTAATGATTTGATTAAATATCAAAAAACTTCAAAAAGTGAAAATAAACTTCAAAATAGAGAATTTCTGCAATGCAAGATGATCAATAGTCAAGAGACTCCTTAAAACAGAGATAGAAGATAAATATTACATTAAACAATTGTCACAAAGAAGCAATTCAGAATGCAAATTATAATAAATAATAAATATAATAAAATGTTCAAACTTCCTAGCATTCAACCAAACAAAATTTAAAATTAATATAAATGTTTATTTATGTATTTGATTCATAAAATTAATTAAATGTATTCAGATTGGACCAATATTCTTTTTTTTTTTTTTAGATTTTATTTAATTATTCATGAGAGACACAGAGAGAGAGAGAGAGAGAGAGAGAGAGGCAGAGACACAGGCAGAGTGAGAAGCAGGCTCCAAGCAGGGAGCTGGACTTGGGACTCGATCCTAGGTCTCCAGGATCAGGCCCTGGTCTGAAGGCGGCGCTAAACCATTGAGCCACCCGGGCTGCCCAAGGACCAATATTCTTTATATTGTTTTGGGTCATGCTTTTTATTTTATAATTAAGAGACTTTTCCACATCCATTTATAGATTTATAACTTTTTCAGAATACCTTCATAGTCTTATATATTCTGGACTCTTTATTACTTATTTGCCATTCCTATGCAGACATTGAGTTGTCCTCACTTGGTTGTTACACAGTTCTATAGTGGACAATCTTGTCCATCCATTTTTTTTTTTTTTGGATGTATTTTCTTAGAAGTCGTCCATTCTCCTGGGAAAATCTTGCCCCCTTTCCCAAACTTCAATTCAGGAATCACAAGGTTGGCCGCTTACTTTTAAAACTTGGCATATAATTGAGACATGGGTTGCTACTTCTGTGATCTCAGAGTTCTTCCTCAATTTGGCCATATTATATTAACAAAATCATCTTCTACGGAAAAGCAAAAATATTTTCTGTTTTTACTGAAGATACACATTACTTATTTTTCATTTTTCTTTTGTTGGTGGCACTAAATTACTGAGAAACGGACACAAGAAACTACTTTATTCTGCCATAAATAATTACAAATCAGTTTTATATTTAGTGATATTTAGTAATATTGGTTCTTTTTATGCATTATATAACTTAAGAATTAGGGTATTTACAAACTACCACAAACACCAGGATATTAAAATTATATATTACTTCTTTGCCCTTGAAATTATATCTGATAAGCTTTTGCATTTTTTTAAGGAAGAATGTGGGTAAATGGTACTCCTTTATTGAAATATAATAACAATGCTATATTCATTTCAAGTGTGCAGCATATTGATTCAACAATTCTATACATTACTCGATGCTCATCATAACTATAGTTACCATCTATAACCATGTAATATGATTAAAATACTACTGATAATATACCCTGTGCTCTACTTTTCATCTCTGTGAGTTATTTTATAACCAGAAGGTTTTTTTTTTAAACCTTTTTTTTTTTAACCTGTTTTTCCCATCCTTCCACCCAGTTCCCCTCTGGCAACCACCAGTTTGTTCTCCATATTTATAGGTCTGATTCTGCTTTTTTGTCTGTTTATTTTTCTAGATTCTGCATATAAGTGAAATCATATAGTATATGTCTTTATCCATCTGACATATTTCATTTAACATAATACCCTCCAGGTCCATCTGTATTGTTGCAAATGGCAAGATTTTCTTCTTTTTTTAATGACTGAACAACATTCCATCGTGTGTGTGTGTGGGGGGGCGTGGGTGTGTGTGTACAGCACATTTTTTTACTGACTCATCCATCAATGGATATTTGGGTTGCTTTAATATCTTGGCCATTGTAGCAAAAGATGCAGTAAACATGGGGATATATATATATATTTTCCAATTAGTGCTTTTGTTTCCTGTGGGTAGATACCCAGTAGTGGAGTTGCTAGGTTGTATGGTATTATTATTTTTAACTTTTTGAGGAAACTCCATCCTATTTTCTACAATGGCTGCACCAATCTACATTTCTACCAAATATTCACAAGGGTTCTCTTTTCTCCACATTTTTGTGAATATTTGTACTTTTTGTCTTTTTTTAAAGATTTATTTATTTATACTTACAGAGAGCAAGAGCACAGTGGAGGAGAGACGAGCTCATGCAAGTCTGTGCTGCAGGGCTCAGTCTTAGTACCAGGAGATCACAACCTGAGCCAAAGCCAAAAGTCAGACACTTAACTGACTGTGCCACCCAGGTGCCTCTTTGTCTTTTGATACTACTTATTCTGATTGCTGTAAGATGGTAATTCATTATGGTTTTAATATTCCTCTAATGATTGGTGATGTTGAGCATCTTTTTATGTAAGTGTAGGCCATATCATCTTTGGGAAAATATCTGTTCAGATTCTCTGCCCATTTTTAAATTGGAATTTTTTTGGGGGAGGGGTTAAGTTGTATAAGTTCTTTATATATTTTGACATTAACCTTTATAGACCTTATAATTTACACATATCTTCTCCCATTCAACAGGTTGCCTTTTTTGTTTTGTTGATGGTTTTCTTTGCTGTGCAAAAGAAAACTTTTTATTGCAGTGTAGCTTCAACAGCTTATTTTTGCTTTTGTTTCCCATAAATGTATTGCTAAGGGCAATGTGCAAGAGATTACTGCCAATGTTTTCTTTAAGGAGTTTTGTGATACACATTTAGGTCTTTAATTCATTTTGAATTTATTTTTGTGTATGATGTGAAAAAGTGGTCCAGTTTCTTTTCTCTTTTTTCTCTTCCATTTCCTTTCCCCTTCCCTTTCCTTCCCTTCCTTCTTTTCTTTTTTCTTCTTTTATTTCATATAACTGTTTAGTTTCCCCAAAACCATTTATTGAAAAGACTGTCTTTTCCCCATTGTATATTCTTACCTTCTTTATCATAGATTAATTGACCACATTGGTGTATGCTTATTTTTGGGCTGTCTAGCATGTTCCATTGACCTCTGTGTTTATTTTTGAATCAGTACCATGCTGTTTTGATTACTATAGCTTTGTAGTATATTTTGAAATGTGAGATTGAGATACCTCCAGCTTTGTTCTTCTTTCTCAAGATTGCTTTGGTTATTTGGGTTCTTGTGGTTCTATATAAATTTTAGGATTATTTGTTCTAGTTCTGTGAAAAATACTATTGGTATTTTGATAGAGATGCAGTGAGTTTGTGGATTGCTTTGGGTCGTATGGACATTTCAATAATATTCTTCCAATTCAGGAACAGGTATATCTTTCCATTTGTGTAGTCTTTAATTTCTTTCAATAATGTCACAGTTTTCAGAATATAAGTCTTCCACCTCTTCAGTTAAATTTATTGCTAGTATTCTCTTTGGTTATTTATAAATGGGATTGTTTATTTCTATTTCTTCTATTCCTTATTAGTGTGTAGAAATGCAACAGATTTCTCTATATTAATTTTATACTCTGTAATTTTACTGAATTTATCAGTTCTATTTTTTTTTTTTTTTTTTTGTCTTTAGGGCTTTCTACATGTCATCTGCAAATAATGGCAGTTTTACTGCTTCTTTACCATTTTGGATGTCTTTTGTTTCTTTTTTGTGTCTAATTGATGAGGCTACAACTTCCAATATTATGTTGAATGAAAGTTGTGAGAGGGGACCTTCTTGTCTTGTTCTTGATCTTAGAGGAAAAGCTCTAAGCTTTAAGCTCTTCCTCATTAATATATGGTTAGCCTTGGTTTTGTCACATATGTTCTTAATTACGTTGTGATAGTTCCCTGTAAACTCATTTTGTTGAGAGGTGTTTTTTTTATCATAAATAAGTACTGAATTCTGTCAAATGCTTCTTTGCATCTATTGAGATGATCACATAATTTAATATTTTATTTTGTTAATATGGTGTATTGTGTTGATTGATTTGCAAATATTGAACCTTACGTCACTGAGATAAATCTCATTTGATAGTGAATTTTATTATTTTTGGAATGTATTGTTGAATTCAGTTTGCTAATATTTTGTTGAGGATATTTGTATCTTTGTCTATCAGAAATATTGGCCTGTAGTTTTATTCATTTGTAGTGTCTTTGTCTGGTTTTGATATCAATGTAATGCTAGACTTGTAGAATGAATTTGGAAGTTTCCCTTCCTCTTTTATTTTTTGGAATACTATGAATGGAATGGGTATTAACCATTCTTGAAATGTTTGGTGAAGGGCACCTGGGAAGCATCCGACCCTTGATTTTGTTTCAGGTCATGATCCTAGGGTTGTGAGATGGGGCCTCACATTGGGATTTACCATATCCTGCTTAAGATTCTCTCTCTGTCCCTCCCTTCTCTTTCTCTCTTTCTCACTCTCTCTCAACCTTTCTAAAAACAGAAGAAGAATAAATGGTAAAAATTCATCTGTGAAGCCATCTGGTCCTGGACTTTTGCTTATTAGAGGTTCTTTGATTACTGACTCAATTTCATTCCTAGTAATTAATCTGTTCAAATTTTCTATTTCTTTCAGATTCAGTTTTGGCAGGTTATATGTTTCTAAGAATTTATCCATTTCATGTAGGTTGTCCAATTTGTTGGCTTACAATTTTTCATAATATTGTCCTATAATCCTTTGTATTTCTGCGGTGTTGGTTGTTATTTCTCCTCCTCCAATTCTGATGTTATTTGAGTCCTCTCTCTCTCTCTCTCTCTCTCTCTCTCTTTGTCTTTTTTTTTTCATTAGTCTAGCTAAAGGTTTATAAATTTTATTTATTTTGTCAAAGAACCAGCTATTGATTTCATTGATATTTTCTATTGTTCTTTTAGTCTCTCTTTATTTATTTCTTTTTTTTAATTTTTTTAAATGTTTATTTATGATAGTCACAGAGAGAGAGAGAGAGAGAGGCAGAGACACAGGCAGAGGGAGAAGCAGGCTCCATGCACCGGGAGCCCGATGTGGGATTCGATCCCGGGTCTCCAGGATCGCACCCTGGGCCAAAGGCAGGCGCCAAACCGCTGCGCCACCCAGGGATCCCTCTTTCTTTATTTATTTCTACTCTAATTTGTATTACTTCCTTCCTTCTGGCTTTGGGCTTTTTCTTTTTTTCAAGCTCGTTTAGATATAGGGTCAAATTGTTTATTTAGATTGTTCTTGCTTTTTAAGGTAGGCCTGTACTGCTATGGCCTGTACTGCTACAATCTTCTTTCTTAAGACAGCTTTTGCTGCATCCCAAAGATTTGGGACCATTGTATTTTCATTTCATTTATTTACAAATGTTTTTTTGTTTGTTTGTTTTTTAATTTCTTCTTTCCTTTCTTGGCTGATCTATTCATTGTTTAGTAGTATGTCCTTTAGCCTAGATGTGTTTGTGTTCTCTCCAGATTTTTTCTTATAATTGATTTTTAGTTTCATACTATTGAATTTAAAAAAAAAAACATGGTGATATTATTTCTCCCTTCTTAAATTTATTGAGACTTGTACTGTGGCTTAACATGCAATCAATCCTGGAGAATATTCCATGTGTATTTGAAAAGAATGTATATTCTGCTGTTTGGGGATGGAATGTTCTGTGTATACCTGGTGAGATCCATCTGGTCTAATGTATTGATCAAAATCACTGTTGATTTTCTGTCTGGATGATCTATCTGTTTATGTAAATTGGATGTTAGAGTGCCCTACTATTCTATCATTGTCAATTTGTCACTTTATGTCTGTTAATACTTTATGTATTTAGGTATTCCTATTGTTGGGTGCATAAATATTTTCAATTGTTCTATCCTCTAATTGTTCTATCCCTTTGTCATTATGTAGTACTTTTCTGTGTCTCTTACTATAGTCTTTGTTTTAAAGTCTACTTTGTCTGAGATAAGTATTGGTAAATTGGCTAATATTTTTATTCACTTCCATTTGCATAATATATGTTTTTCCATTGCTTCACTTTCAGTCTGTATGTGTCTTCAGGTCTGAAAAATGTCTTTTATAGGCAGCATATAGATGGCTGCTTTTTTGAAAAAATCCACTTCATCACCCTCTATCCTTTGATTAAAGCATTTAGTCCATTTACATTTAAAAAAATTATTAATTGTTATATACTTACTGCCATTTTGTTAGGTGTTTTTGTAGTTCTTCTAACTTTCCTTTTTCTTTCGTACTTCCTCCGTTTGTTGATTTTCTTTAGTCTTATGCTTGGATCTATTTCTCTTTTTTTTTTGGTGTATTTATTATAGGTTTTTATTTATTTTTTTAATTTTTAAAGGAGCTGGCTTTTATTTTTTATTTTATTTTTATTTTTTTTATTGGAGTTCAATTTGCCAACATATAGCATATCACGCAGTGCTCATCCCATCAAGTGTCCCCCTCAGTGCCGATCACCCAGTCACCCTAACCCCCCACCCACCTCGCTTTCCACTACCTTGTTGTTTTCCAGAGTTAGGAGTCTCATGTTCTATCACGCTTACTGATATTTTCACTTATTTTCTCTCCTTTCCCCTTTATTCTCTTTCACTATTTTTTGACAACCTTTCACTATTTTTTATATTCCCCAAATGAATGAGACCATATGTTTGTCCTTCTCCGATTGACTTAACTTCACTCAGCATAATACTCTCCAGTTCCATCCACGTGGAAGCAAATGGTGGGTATTGTCATTTCTAATGGCTGAGGAATATTATAGGTTTTTATTACATTTTTTTTGTGTGTGGTTACCATTGGGGTCATATACAACATATTATGAGTATAGCAGTCTATATTATGTTGATGGTTCCTTAAGTTTGGACACATCCTAAAAACACTATATTTTTATTTCTACTCATTTTATGAATATGATGTCATATTTTACATCACTTTACATATCGTTTGACTAATTTTTGTAGATATAATTGATTTCATTACCTTTGTGTTTTTACCTCCTTACTGGTTTTATAAGTGATTAATGTACTATCTTTACTATAGTGTTGGCATTGGCTCCTGCAAGTGTCTGGCTATCCAGACTGGGGAATACGCCCCAGTATTTCTGTTCTGGGAAAAAATCTCCTGAAGATCTCCACCCCTCCATCACACATTTTAAGATTAGTCAATGAATCACCTTCACTTATATGTCAGGCACTTTACAAACAGTTGCTTCTGTGCTGTGTCACAGCATGAGTTACTTCTTGTGCCAGTTCTTTAATGGCGGGAATTCAGCTTTCTATTGCCCTTTGGCTTGCTTTGTGTTAAGCATACTGATTTTTTAAAGCTCCTGAAGTTAATCCCCATTGGTTTTCAAAGCCAGATGTTATGGGACTTTTTTGCCAAGTGCAGTTTCTGAGAACTTGTGGGAGCCTGGTGTGGGGTCTGGTTATTTTCTCTTCTCTGTTATTGTGGTGCCTCTCCTATTTGCGGTGTGTCACACTAAGGGTTCAGTTCCCAGTCACACCTCCAACCTTCTTATCCTTCTTGATGTGGCCTCTTCTCTATGATTAACCACAAAAGATCTGTTCTACCAGTTGTTGGCTATTTTCAGTTAGTTGTATAGCTGCAGCTATTATCTTCATGTGTTTAGGGGACAAGATGAGGTCAGTATCCTCTTAGTCTGCCATCTTCCAATAAATCCTTTCTATGGTACTTTTGTTATAAAATTACATTAAGAACACTTTCCTTGCTATTGAATATTTTTTGAAAGTATGATAATATCTACAAAACATCCATCTATTACTACCACATTAACTTACCCATGTTTTTATTCCTTGACATTAAATGTGTTTCTATTTTTTCCTATCCTGAAACATTCTATAATAACCATTCTTATACATGAATTTTTCCAGTTATTTTGTTTTTTATAATGAATAATTATTATAATACTATACAAAGTATGTTCTGGTCATTCAAAACTATAGAGAAAATAGTACTTCTAAATGTATTGTGTTTAAAAATCATAGCATATCTAGGGGAATTTTAAGTCAATGAACCTGGTGATCAAATTTAAGAACAAAAACTTGACAGAACCAGATATTATGTGCCACCGGATGTAAAGAAATAGGAAGTACAATACACCAACTATGAAGTAAACTTACCAATCAAATCTAAATGTAATCAAATCCTTTGCCCAGTTACTAATTTATAGGAAAAACATAAAATCAAAGACATATGTTAAAAATAAAACCTATAGGAATACAAACAAACATCCAGAATTTGTTAATTCTATAAAGAAAGTGAATTCCTATGAGGAAAAACAAATTCCATGGAAAAGGAGAGTGGGGGGAAACATAAAGACAAGAGAATCTGGGTGCCTAGGTGGCTATCAGTTAAGCATCTGCCTTAGCTCAGGGCATGATCCCAGGGTCCTGGGATTGAGCCCCAGGTAGGGCTCCTGAGCTGGAGTCTGATTATCCCTCTTTCCTAGCTTGTGCTTTCTTGCTCTGTTTCTCTCTTGGAGATAAATAAATAAAATAAAATTTAAAAAAAGACAGAATCATCAACCAGGCTATCAATAGTTTGTGCCTTATTGGAATCCTGATTTCAATAAATCAAGTTTGAAAAAAGACATTATGGAAATATGTCCACTAATTAGGTTTTTATGACATTAAGGATTTATTACTAAATTTCCGGGTCAAAAGCTAGAAAATGTTTTGTTTAGTTCTTTTTTAAAAAGATTTACTTATGTATTTATTTATTTATTCATGAGACACATAGAGAGAGAGGCAGAGACACAAGCAGAGGGAGAAGCAGGCTCCCTTCCCGAGCCTGATGTGGGACTCAATCCTGAACTCCAGGATCACACCCTGAGCTGAAGGCAGGAGCTCAATCGCTGAGCCACCCAGGTGTCCTTGTTTTGTTTAGTTCTTATGCTGACTTTTTTTTTTTTAAATGAAATATTATGTTGCCTAGGACTTGCTTCTATACTATTTAAGAACTAAGGGAGGGATCCCTGGGTGGCGCAGCGGTTTGGCGCCTGCCTTTGGCCCAGGGCGCGATCCTGGAGACCCGGGATCGAATCCCACATCAGGCTCCCGGTGCATGGAGCCTGCTTCTCCCTCTGCCTGTGTCTCTGCCTCTCTCTCTCTCTCTGTGACTATCATAAATAAATAAAAAATTAAAAAAAAAAGAAAATTAAAAAAAGAACTAAGGGAAATTGTCTAGAATGGAACCAAAATAGGATTGGACATGTGTTGATAATTGCTGATGCTGTTTATCTTTCATATATATATATATATATATTTGACTATTTAAAATGCCCTAAAAGAGAGCAGGAGTAAATGAGTTTAGCATTTAAGCAGATTACATATAATTCAGTCCTATACTATTTGTGTGTATGTGTGTGTAGTGAGAGAGATACGGGGAAAGGAATAAAATAATCAGATTCACAAGTTAGAATACAGTGTTATGAATATAGACATGAATTTATCCAGAAGCAAGGAGATCATTAAGACCTTTCTCATTTTCGGGGATCCTTGGGTGGCTCAGCAGTTTAGTGCCTGCCTTTGGCCCAGGGTGTGATTCTGGAGTCCCAGGATCGAGTCCCACATCTGGCTCCCTGCATGGGGCCTGCTTCTCCCTCTGCCTGGTGTCTCTGCTTCTCTTTCTCTCTGTGTCTCTCATGAGTAAGTAATTTTTTTTTAAATACCTTTCTCATTTTCTGTAATATCAGTTACCGTACTGGCATACTCTTAATGTGCCGTAATTCCTCTACAGAATGATAAGGAAAACAATAATCAATTAAAAATGAAATGTGACAACCAAAGGGACGTTTTAGTAAAGGCAAGAAAACCCTCGTATCTTGCAGTAGGAGTACAGAGAAAGTCAAGCATGAAATCTGAGACTTATTGTCTTGTGTAATTAACTTCAAAGGAAAGTAAACTCTCAAAGAATGCAGATTTGTTATATCAAAGACATTACCCCCATTGGGAAAATCTGGGACTGTAACACATGGAATCTAGACATGCAGATGACCATTCCTGAAGATTTTGATTCTTTTGATTCTGTGGAAACTTCTAAGCTTGAAGAAATGTTTCCTTTCTTCTTGATTAAGAAAAATCATCTCAGTAATCCCGAAAGGCAGCATCCATACCACTTACCATATGTCCTCATTTTGCTTCCTGATTACTTGGCCTATACCATAGGTTTAAGTCACAATAACCACCTGAAGACATGCTGAGCTTGACAAGAAAGAAATCACTATAATTTAACAAAACTGCAAACCTATCTGACCTATATTTGTAGCCACTTGGACAGTATGAGTGGCACTTGACTAAAAGATAATTTAACAAAGGGCTGAAAGATAAAATAGGGAAGAACTTATTTACTTGAGAATATTCTCTGGAGATAAAAGATTTAGCATCCTAGAAAAAACTCAGGAGATTGTGCAAATTAACTAATTTAGGTGGCTCCCAGTGGCGTGGTACACATGATGGCCAAGCTGAGCAAAATCACAATGTGTAAATCACCATGTCAGATAATGGATAAAGACATTAAAAAGTTCAAGGAAATGGACATGTCAGAATAGGTATAATATGTACAATCAAAAGATGAGCATGATGATTATGGTCTTGGGGAAAGCCCAAAGAACATAGAGGAAATCACTTACTCACTTTAAATGTACAATAAACATGAATAACCTGGTGAGAAAAACAGGAACATCGTTAAAAAGTTCAGTGGGGCTCAATTTTTCAGTCTAGAGCTAGAGATAAATGGGCTCTTTTAGAACTTGTCTAGCTGAAAACAATGGCCACGTATGGACTTTGAAACTATACAGTGCAGAGGCAGCATTTAACTGCCACCGACAGGTGGTACTTAACCATAGATACTGTGATGAGTAGCAGAATTGGAGTAGCAGTCCTGGGAACCCAATCCAAAGGGCCTTGTAGGAATGGTTAATAGAATATGACATCCCTGGAGGCAAAATAGACCGGTGGCAGACAAATGTATTACTCAGCTTAAACCAGCAAAATAAAGCAAGATTGAATATCTGGAAACCTGAAGGTGGCCACATTAATAAAAATATCATCCCTTTAAGAGTTTCCAGACCTGAGCCCATTGGTTAGATTTAGAACCTATTGTACTTTGGTTTTTCAAGTAGAATAATACCATAGCACCATAGCATGTGCATGCAATAATGATTTACTCAGTTTTTCCCCAAAGGAAATTATACCATTTACTCAATTGACTATAAATTAGGAGATGAGGGCTACCCACATATTTCTAACACTTGTTAGCACTGAGTTTTGGTGACTTTGACCTATGAGTACTTTGAAATATTATCATGGCCTTCCTAGTTGTATGGGGACCAGGAAATAAATGGCTTACACTAACTCCCTGGCGGTCATTTTCCTGAACCCTGAAGATTTAGCTGGTGTTACATACTTAGAAGTCACACAAACCTCCAAATTGTGTCCTTGGTTGTGGATAACTACCAAAATGGGGAAAGCCAAGTGGAAGCTTCTGAAGCCATTCCTTCCATGACCAAGTTATTAAAAAGAAATAAAAATTGTATTTTATATGTATTGCAGAATTTAGGCAACTCCTCCCAGCTTTATGTTTCTGGTAGATGCAAGGATGATGGTCCTTCTCATATTCCCCATTAAGTTATTAACATTGTCCCTGTAGAAACCAGATGGGGCCCGGAAAGTGACTTTAAAGTCAATCCAGTAGTTACCCTGATCAATGCTTCCATGATGGATGTGGTAAGTTTGTTTAAACAGACATAACCTCGGGTTAATAGTATGTGGATACTGATATGACATGTGCATTCTTCTCAATTTCTATTAAGAAAAAAAAATCAGGAAATTTTTGTCACTTAAAATGTACATTAAACACTGAAAGTTTGCCCTTGAATAGTAACTCCCTTTTCCTCTCATAATATAGTCAAAAAAGATCTGGACTATCTAAAGATTGCAGAGAGCAGTACATGAACCTATTATTTTGAGGATGGCATATTGATCTATTTAATTAGTTTGCACCCTGAAAGTTTTTGTAAGACACATCTACTCTAGAGGATGGAATAATCATGGTGGCAAAAATGGAGACTGATAGCATGGATTTTTATTTATTAGGGCTGACCTAGCTGCCAAATGTCCAACTTGTAAGCAACAAAATCAAAATCAATCTTCTAAATGCTACAATTTCTAAGACATACTATCTACTTGGTAGCAAGTTGACTACTTTGAACCTCTTTCATAATTTTAATAGATTCACATTCTAGATAAGAGTTTCCCTTTTGGGGCACCTGGGTAGCTCAGTTGGTTAAGCATCTGCCTTCGGCTCAGGTCATGATCTCAGGGTCCTGAGATCGAGCCCTTCAGGGTCCTGGGATCGAGCTCTTCAGGGTCCTGGGATCGAGCTCTGCATGGGGCTCCCTGCTCAGAGGGGAGCCTACTTCTTCCTCTCCCTGTGCCTGATGCCCCCCACTGCTGTTGCTCCCTCCATTTCTCCGCAAAATAAATAAAATCTTCAAAAATGTTCCCTTTCTAATCTGATGAATCTCAGCAGAAAGACCCACTATCTCATGGTTCACCAAATATTTGATCCATCAGTGTTAGAGTCTGTAATAAATTGCACCATATTTCACAGCAAAGGAAGTTTGAGTGTTGGTCCATGGCCAGAAGGTCAACTGGTCTTTCCGCATATTGCACCAGGCTGACAAGACATCTGAACAGCCTACTGGAGACACAGGTGAAGTTTTACCACGATGGCTACACTCTACAAGCTCTAAGTAGGGTTAGAGCTTCTGGACCCCAAGGAGGGTATCTTAGCAGCTTAGGCTATTGCAACAAAATACCATAGTCTCATAGACTGAGTGGCTTTAAAGACTCAAATTTATTTCTCATAATTCCGGAGGCTAAGATGTCCAATATCAAGGGGCCAGCAGATTCACTTCCTGATGAGAGTCCTTTTCTTGGCTTGCAGACAGACACAGTCTCTTTATGTTCTCACATAGATGGGAGAGCGGAAGAGGGAAAGGAAGAAAGAAAATATACTCTGGCTCTTTCTATACTTATGTTGGCACTAATTCCATTATAGATACTCCACCCTCATAATCTTATATAAATCTAATTATGGCCCAAAAGTCCCAGCTCTAAATACCATCACATTCAAGGTTAAAGCTTCAACATATAATTGGGGGGTGGGGGAGTGCACAAATATTTAGTCCAAAACAGATATATATTATTATCCAAGGGGTCTAAAAAATGCATTAAAACTCTAAGCTATGGTTACCCCTTTGGGGTAATTCCTTATACTGAAAGAATTTTAGACAGGAAATAAGTCATCATGTTGAGTTAATTGATCCTAGTGATCAAAAGGAGACAGGGATCTGTTACGTGCCAGGCGCATGAAGGAATACGTGTGGGACCTACATGATTTCTGTATCTCTTGGTATTCCCTTGCCTAACTGTGACTATTTATGGACAGGTGTAATAACCTTGTCCTAAGAAAGTTACAGTGACTTGTGGCTGAGACCCCTTTATCGTGATACCCGGTGAGCCTCCAAGGCCACCAGAGGTGGTAGCTAATGGTGAGAAGAAAGGAAATGCAGACTACCTATAGCAACGAGGCCCATAGCACATCCCACTGATCTCTCACACCCACCAGAAAATTATGTAGATAATTGAATCCAATAAGCACATAGTTAAAAAAAAAAAAAAAAAAAAGAATAAGCACATGGTTAAGTATGGAGAGCTGTTGCTATATCCTTCTTTCCAGAACAACTTAACGTACAATTATGGGAAATTTGGTCTGAAAATAGCCTGAAACTGTCCCTTCTTCCCTGGTCTACCTCAAATGCCAAGAACCAGCTCACCCAAAAGGATTCGGTTCCTCCTAAGGGGGTTCACATTTGGCGAATGGGTGAGGTGGGTAGAAAGGTCTGGCTATTGTAGTCTGACAGGAGACACTCTGAAAGGTGGTATTTGCCCAGATATCTCCATGGGGTGGCATATAGTTGTCTTGGGATTGTATCATAATTTAACTCCTTTCTCTGAGTCCAGTCCTGATGCAGGAGTTCATCTTAAATAAACGTGTTGTGCCCTAAATGCACCTGTTTCTGAACTTTTTGAACAACCTAACCTGCAGTGATATCTATATATTTATTTGTATGTGTATGCAGGTAATATATAATCTTAGATATAAATTACATGTTCTAGAGACTGCTCTGTACTCCTCCCCCACCTAACTACATACCCTATTACTTTCATTTTATAGCGATCTCCCTTATTCCTTTTTGTAGTTGCATAAACTCAATTGCATGGAAGGGCCACAGTTTATGATGGAGAATTGGGTGGGTTATTTACAATCTAGTGCTTTAAATCATACTGTGTATAATCATGCAAATTACTAATTAGTGTTTTAGCAAATGTATCTCTGAAATTATTCCTAGAAAGAGTTGAAGGGACAAAGGGTGAATGTATGCTTATTTTGTTAGGAATTGTCAAATTGGTCTTCCTTAGAAGGCATATTGGTTTGCATTCCAAATATTTAAGAATTTTCCAATATTTTTAATAGGTTGTTATAAAAATTTTAGATCACTGCCACAGTAAATGATAAACGGTATCTCAATATTATTACATTATTGATTTACCTTTGCATGATGAAATTATGATTTTTGTTTCTTTTACTGTGAATTAACTCTTGTGGGTATTTTTAATTTTTCCCCTCAATTTTTAAGTCCTCTTCATAGATTAGAGATACCTTATTTTTTCCTGTTATTTAAATAGCAAACATTTTTTCAGTTTTTCTTTTTGTTTCTTATTTTGCAAGGTTTATTATTTTTATTTTTATCTACTCTAATTTATCAATATTTTATTTCTTTTGGATGGTGAATAAGAGCTTTAAATTTTATGTACACTCTACAAATGAATTTTATTTCTTTTCATTGATTTTTTTTTTTTTTTTTAATTAGGGCTGCGAGTCATTTGGAAATTATTTTCCTGGATGTTTTAGAGAATGAATCCAAATCTGTCTTCTGAATTTTTTCCATATGAATGTCAAGTTTGAGATCTCTGTGCTATCAGTTTATCTTCTGTTTCCTCCAATCTTAGGTACTTTTTTTTTTTTTTAAAGATTTTATCCATCCATTCATGAGAGATACACAAAGGGAGAAGCAGAGACATAGGCAGAGGGAGAAGCAGGCTCCATGGAGCAAACCCCCATGTGGACTTGATCCCAGGACCTCGGGATCACACCCTGAGCCAAAGGACGCTCAATCACTGAGCCACCCAGGCGTCCCCTGAGGTACATTTCTGCATCCTTTTTCTAGTTTATTCTTGTAGTTAGTCATGTTTTATTGTTACAACCTCATGGAATGATGCTAACTTCGTATTTTTATGCCAATATATTTGTGTGGGTTTCAAATGTATTCCTGTTCTGCTTCTTGTTTCTCAAAGCAGTGGCCCTCCTAGTAGGTGTGGTTAATTTTATAGATCCACTTGACTGGGTGGCCTAGACATTTTTGTCAAATATTAATCTGGGTGTGTCCGTAAGGGTGTTTCTAGACGAGATTAACATTTGAATTGGTAGATTGAGTAAAGCAGATTATTCTCCCTAATGTAGGTGCCTCTCATTCAATCAATGAAAACCTGAATGGAACAAAAAAGGCTGAGTAAGAGGGAACTTCTCCTGTCTGACATCTAGCTGGGACATTGGTTTTCTCTTTATGTTGGGTATTCTTTGGTCTCAAACCTGCAGGCTTTCTCCTCAAACTTACACCAATGAGTCGATAGGTGCTCAGGCCTTTGGATTCAGACTGGAATTACATTTTTTAATTTTTTTTTTATTGGAGTTCAATTCGCCAACATATAGCATGTCACCCAGTGTTCACCCCGTCAAGTGCCCTCCTCAGTGCCTGTCACCCAGTCTCCCTGTCCCCCCACCCACCTCCCCTACCACTACCCCTTGTCCGTTTCCCAGAGTTAGGAGTCTCTTATGTTCTATCATCCTCACTGATATTTCCCATTCATCAGCTCTTCTTGCTTTCCAGCTTTTTGACTACAGATCTTGGGACTTTTCTGCCATCATAATCAAGTGAGCCAGTTCCTTATAATAAATTTCTCTCTTTGTGTGTGTGTGTGTGTGTGTGTGTGTGTGTGTGTGTGTGTATTTGGTTCTATTCTCCTGTTAAACTCTGAAAACTACAGATTTTTGTAGTGAGGGAGCCTCTTTTGTGAGTAAATATGATAAATTTTATGCTCAAGGCTGTACTCTTCTGTTGTCACTGTTTAGTATTCAAAAATACAGCCTCTTTGTTGGTCATGACTCTGTATCATAGATTTAGTGTGGTTCTAACTCTATTGTCCTGCAAGCTTTAAGCCTTGATGGTTTTTTGTTTGTTTGTTTGTTTGTTTGTTTTTTTGTTTGTTTTGGCCTTGACTTTTAAAGTAATGCTTCACTTTTAATGTTGTATTATTTGGGGATATTGCTTTCTGTGATCTATTTACTCTGGATCTGTTTGCTTCTAGCATCATAACAATCTTTTTGTGGAATTTCTAATCCTCCTACCTTCTTAGCACAATGTTCCCAACAGTGTTTTCTGCAGGGTACAACTTTGCTTTTGTAAAACATATTTGTGGCATGTACACTGATGCCTGGGGATTTAGACTGTCGTAGTTGATCTCCTTGCCCCAGTGTGTTTCTCTGGGTCTTTTTTTGCCATGTCTCTGAAACCTGAAGCCTGCAAGTTCTTACAGTAATTCAGATTGTTCTAGACACTTTTGTGATCAAGTTTTTGTTTGCTATTCCTGAGTCCCATGACCCATATGGTCCTTCAGTGTTTACCTGCCTCTTCTCATCTACCACTGGCCAGCAGCTGACCCAGCATGGATCTGATTCTGTAAAGTGGTTTGGCCACACCACTCACCCTCAGAGGTTCTTAGAGGATTTCCTGCCATGTAATTCCAGTGAATATGTCATCTGTGAATTATTTAACTTGCTATTTCTTAAGGTCTGTCTGGTTTTTATGAGACAGTTTGGGGAAATTTAAAGAAATTGCTGTAGTCATGATCCTGCTGTTAGTGGCTTAGAAATAATTTTTATATTTATTCATAATATTAAAGTTTTTTTATTCGTGCTAAAGAATTAATTTAATCTATTAAGTATTTACACAATTTACAAACTCTTAGATATATATTATGTTAATAAATTTTGTCATATATTATAAATTCTGCTTATGTATTATATAGTATGGATTGTTCATTATATAACATTCATATACAATATATATAAAATAATTTTAATATAATTTTATACAGTTTTTTTTTTTTTTTTAATTTATGATAGTCATACAGAGAGAGAGAGAGAGAGAGAGAGAGGCAGAGACACGGGCAGAGGGAGAAGCAGGCTCCATGCACCGGGAGCCCGATGTGGGATTCGATCCCGGGTCTCCAGGATCGCGCCCTGGGCCAAAGGCAGGCGCCAAACTGCTGCGCCACCCAGGGATCCCAATTTTATACAGTTTTAAGTTGACCTTATGATGGTGGGATATACTTAATTTATGCATTCTCTCCTTTTAGAACATAAGACATTTGATAATTGAAATTATATTTTATTTATTTATTTATTTATTTATTTATTTATTTAAAAGATTTTATTTTACTTATTCATGAGAGACACACAGAGAGGAGAGAGAGAAAGGGAGGCAGAGACACAGGCAGAGGGAGAAGCAGGCTCCATGCAAGGAGCCTCACGTGGGACTTAATCCTGGGACTCCAGGATCAGGCCTTGGACTGAAAGCGGTGCCAAACCACAGAGCCACCTGGGCTGCCCTATATTTTGTAAATCTTTATAAGTTACTAAAAACAATCCTTGTGGTGTATTAGCAATTAATAACTTAACATGTACTACAGTTCATATGTGGTGCATTTTGCTACTTAAACATTGGGTTTTTTCTACTCTCAGCCTAAAACTTAAGAATATATACATAAAATCAAGAAATCATGTGCTAGAAAAATGAGCAGAACAAAACTATAGGTAACATCAAAATCATATGCAGATATATCTTTAAATTTCATATAGAAACTCCAAAGTTGAATTAATTTTATTTATATGTTCATGATATCTTAATCATTCTTTTATATGATTAGGGTTTCCTTAAGAATTTCTAAAATTGAATATGAGATCAAAATAAACATTTATAAAGTAATTTTTTGCACATTTACTTACTAAGATACAGTAGCAGAACAACTTTGACTCTTATTGTTCTTTTTGAAATTTTACTTAAAATGTATTTTTGGTAAGTGGTGGGAAATGTTTTATTTACATATTGAAATATTTTTTCCTGGATATTATGCTACATCCAATAAAATTATAACACATTAGCAGAAACTACCTTAACAGAATGCAGTTTGGGAAGATGATATTTTGGTAGAAAAATCATCTTTCTGTTATACAAACATTTTTTCTTTTTATCTGTTGCTAATATTCTTTTTTTTCTTAATGTATAATTAAATGTATAGTTAATCAGTACCTTAAATCCAACAACCCATATTAAATGTTTTTCCTATGGAAAATTATACTTTATATCAGTGTTTTGATGGGTTCTTTCACAGCTTTGAAAGTATACCAGACTTAACTTTCCAGTTTCATAGTTCCCCACCATCCTGTGGCTATTTTGTCCCAGCATCACATCATATTATTCTAATCCTGAATGTTTGAAAGAAACATTTATTATTAGAACTATCTTGAAAGTGTTTGCAATTTTTTGTACAGATACTTTTGAAATTTACAGGCAAAAAGATCTGTAGACAAGTCTTTTCCATTCTTAGAAAACAAACCCTAGCACATTTTCAACAATTTATTTGACTTTCACTGCCCATGTCTTCTAAGCAATCAATTTATCTTTCTCTGCAGAGTCTGTGAACAGGACTGCATTTCCAATTGACAGGTGCAGGGATTTCCCTGGTTAGCTACCCCTTTGCTCTTTTTCCTGTGCTGTCACCAGAGAGAAATGACAGTAGGCCTTGGCAATGAAAATATTTTCTGACAAATAGTGCCATCCATGTAGAAAGAGGACAACATATGTCCATATGCAAAACTCCATTTGACACCCTTCTTTCTAATAGAGTTTGTGCTTTCTATGGCTGTACAAATCATTCTAGTATTCACAAAAGAATTTGCAAAAGAATGTACTGGGGGCCAAAGCAATGGCCACTGGCTTCTTCATGTGAAATTTGTTGGGTAAATGAAGATCATCTTTAGTACTCTGCTGTTCATTTTTTCCAAGTTATATCTGTAGAACTTTTTCTTTTTTTAAGGTTTTATTTATTTATTCATGAGACATACACACACACACACACACACACACACACAGAGGCAAAGACATAGGCAGAGAGAAAAGCAGTCACCATGCAAGGAGCCGGATGCGGGACTCGATCCCTGGACTCCAGGAACATGCCCTGGGTAGAAAGCAGGCGCTCAACTGCTGAGCCACCCAGGAGTCCCATCTGTAGAACTTTTGTTTTGTTTTGTTTTTCTTTTCCTGTCTATTTCATGTCTAAATATCTAAGTAATATGAAAAAGGTATCCTAATGAAAAAGGAGCAATAGTTACCTACTAGAGAGGCAGGAAGTCATATGGAGACACCAGTTTGAAAGAAAGGGCCTAGGGCCTGTTTTATTCAAAACTAAGTCTTTAAGTGTGCTTCTCTGTGTCTCTCTTGCTTTCTTTTCTCTCTCACACAAAGGTTTGCCTATCTGTGAATGAGCACTGTGCATCTTTAGTGTGAACACATGGTACTATGTAACCTCTCCTGGTGGATTTTTATTTCATATATCATTTTAAGTGGGCAATAAAATATATTGCCACTTAAGACATTAAGAATAGTGGCTTTACAATGGGGCACTTGTAAAAGAAGATGGCATTAATTTTCCGAACAATTCTGCCTAGAAAATCTGTTAGTAAGGAGAGCCTTGGAAATGGAAATAAGCCAGAGAGGTTCTTGCTACTGAGGATCTTTGCTGAGCTGATCTTTTTGGTAGAATCCCATGGTCCTTATTTTACATAAGTGTCTTAACTTTTATCCCTTGATAGAACACAAGAAAAATAACAAATGTGTGTCTAAGAATCATGCCCTTGCTTCAAATTAGTTCTGCTCAATTTTCCATTGCTAGGATTAAAACCTCTCAGCTTTCTCCCGTAGTTCAAGGTGGTCACTTTGTGCTTCTTAAATTTATACAGAGCATCTAAAATGAATTCCTTTGATATTGTCTGATTGTTGTACCTATCACTGTCATAACATAAATAGCATAATTATATAATGACTTACATGTGTTTTGGTCTAATGGTGTTTGTTTTGCTGTGTCAAACTTTAAGATATAAAATGCTTTGGGAAAAAGGTAGATTTTCTTGTTTGATGGTTACCATTAAGGTTTGATGGTTATCGACAAGCAAGCTTCATATTATAAATGGTCTTGAAAATGACAAAAAAATCGTTTACAAATTCAGTGTAATCAACCCTTGTCTTAAAACAGTAACATTATGGATTAACTAACAAATATGCTGACAAAATTCCATATTCATTATTCCTCCTAGAAATCACTTAGGTGATGTTCATTTGGTGGATTTAAAAGTTTATTTATATGACTTTTTTAGTCAAAAACTTTTATTTTGTTAAAAAATGTTATGAACAGAATAATAAAAGTCATTCAAGACCTATAATGGTAAATGTAGGTATCAAATAACATTGTTTTATGGAAAAAAACAAAAAACAAAAACTATGTAGAACACCTGTGGACCCAAGAGTCTTATTTTTATGCATCAAAGGAAAGTCTAATGATTTCTTATTACTGACTGCAAGAGTCATGGTACCTGACACATATGTTTATATTAAGTGGATCTTCTTTTGGTAGAAATTAACAATCAACCCATTTATCCAGGTTATTTTTTTTTAAAGATTTTATTCATGTATTCATGAGAGACACAGATTGAGAGAGAGAGACAGAGACACAGGCAGAGGGAGAAGCAGGCTCCATGCAGGGAGCCTGATGTAGGACTGGATCCCTGGTCTTCAGGATCACACCCTGGGCTGAAGGCGGCGCTAAACCGCTGAGCCACCCCACCCCGGGTGCCCTCCAGGTTAAATTCTAATGATGCCCTCATTGGGCATTATTACGGTAAGTCCTAATTCAACTAATACAGCATAAACCTATATGTCCTTGATAGTTATTTCATATTCAGTCTTCTTTATCTCTTAAAATATTAAAAGAGACTATACATAAGATAAAGTATCCATTAATCTAGGAATATTCTTGGAGCAATCTAGACAGTGGCCCATGAACTTGACTCAGTCTACTGAGTTTAAATTTTGGTTTTATCTATTACTAGGTATGTCACCTTGGAAAAGTTATGACCCCTTAAAGTATCAGCTTCCTCATCTATAAAATAATTCTAGCACTTAATTCCTGGGTTATTGTGAAGGCTAAGTGATAGAGTATATGAGATTATTAGAACAAATCTAGGTACCTAGAAAACACAAAATAAGTGGCAGTTAATTTGTTAGCCAGCCCAAAGCATTAGCTATGTTTTTCCTTCCAGGAGCAAGACAATCACTAAATAGCACTCAAAGCTCTGTTCTTTTTTTAAAACTTAAGGAAAAAAAGTTGAGATGTGCTGAAGAGATAGCATCAGAATCTCTCATTTTGGCATCGTTTCTTTGGCACAGGCAAGTTGATTCTTTCCTAACATGCACCTAATATACCTTGTTTGCCTTTTGAAAATTTATGCTGCTATTAAACATCAAAACTTGTGTCACATGGAAATGCCTTCCTGGGAGGGTGCGCTGTTACTGTGGAATCATCTGTTTGTGCTATCATTAGGTACAAAAGCTTTGAAGTAAGACCTAAAGCCAAAATTCTCACAGATGTTGCATGGAAATAAACTTCAAAAAGGAGGCACAGTGTTCATTCACAGACAGGTAAACATCTGTGAGAGAGAGAAAGGAAAGCTGAGAGACAGAGAGGCTCACTTAAAGGCTTAGCTTTGAACAAAACAGGCCCCAGGCCTTTTCTTTCAAATTGATGTCTCTATTTCTATGGCTTCCTGCTCTCTACTAGGTAACTATTGAAGCCTCCCTTTCTGAACTAATTTACATTGACCTCTTCCTTAACTCCCACTAGTTTCTTTTAAAGTAAGGTTTGTTTTCCCTAATGAGGATCGGCTGGGAGCCGGGGTGACCAAAAGAAAATAAATTCCCTTTTAACAAGCTATGCCTCTGTTTAGGCTGGTATTTGGGGAAGAGGAGAGGCCAAGAATACATACAAGATCTGGAGTCTGCAGGTTTAAAATTGGAGATCCTATAAATGTAATGTATGTAAACTCACCACATCTTTATTAAGAAATTGTTATATTCCAGACACTGAGGCTACAAAATAAGGACAAGCAAAGCCATAAAAAGAATGACCATTTCCGATAACTCTTGGGCCATCAATTAAACCCTTTCTCTATTTTTAATAAATGTACAAAATTTAGGTCGAGTTTTACTGTCATAAAATTCTTCTTTTTCTGTTTATCAGCTGATGGCTTGGAAATACTGATGCCATCATAGAATGAACAACAGGAAAACAAAACTACAAATTAGAAAGGGTCAATCTATCAGGATGATAACTTGATCTTTCAAAGCCTACAGCTTACTCAAAACCCCAAAATAATTTCACCGAACAGTATTGTAACCGGAGATAAACAGCCCAGCTCCCTTTGAGTTTTCAGGTCTCTTGTCTTCTATTATTAGTTTATCATATGATTTATTTTTCAAATAACAAGGATCTGACAAATTTGTGCCACTAAATCTCTTCACTACTTTGATCTCCATTATGCTTTAGGGCAAAACAGTTTATGTGATGCTCAGCTTTATGGAATG
The DNA here is from genome assembly GCF_018345385.1 of Vulpes lagopus. Taxonomy (NCBI): domain Eukaryota; kingdom Metazoa; phylum Chordata; class Mammalia; order Carnivora; family Canidae; genus Vulpes; species Vulpes lagopus. The sequence goes on along the minus strand of NC_054826.1, from coordinate 11,133,307 downwards.
TAGATACTTTGCCCTTCAAGTACAAGCCAAGCTTCCTTCACCTCCAAGCATTCTGGAACTGATCGATGGCAAGCCTGCCTCAAAAAGTCTTTTCTCTTCTTATCCTTGGTAAGAATATATCAATAAATAGGAAGAGGTGAGGACGCTACCAAAGCCTGTGAGCACAACTTCTCATTTCATCAGCTCTGCTGATGTTACCTCTGGCTCAGAGGTTCCATTTCCTCTGCCTCTATGGGATGCGTCAGGATTGCTTTGACAGCAAGCCCCAAAGGCATATGGCAGAAAGTTTCTTGCTTCTCAAGACTGCTTTTACTGGCTCACTAGTTCAGTGCAGTAGCAGTGCTAATAATAACCAGGGAGCCTGTAAGATAATCCAAATAGTGCTGTCCTCAGATTCTGAATTAATTAAAAAAAAAAGGCGAACTCAGTAGAGTGAATATACCTTATTCTGAAGTTAAAAAGAAAATGGTATATTCATCAGGCTGACACTAATTATCTATTTTATTTTTATTAAAATATTTTAATATCTTTTTTCTTAAAAGCTTGTGGGTTTTATGTCATAGAAATGTGGGTGGAAGTCCTGACTTTATCACTTCTGAGCATTATGACTGGGAAAGTCTCCTTGAAATTTGGTCATCTCACCTATATATCAATTTGAAGTCAACTATAAATCAATTGAGATAATGTGCTGATTGAGGGGTTTTTTGATGTTTAAATAACATAATATGTGTTCACATATAGGATTATGATAGACACGGAAGTCATCACTTAGCATGGATTGTTTTTGTCTTAAAAAAAAACAAAAGCAAAAGCAACCAAAAAAACAAAAACTTAAAACTCGTTCTGTCAGTTTAAATATACCTACCTCAAGAGCAGGAGTTCTCTGGCTTTGTTCTTTATTCCTATAGCTTTTAGTATTTCATTGGTCATAATGAATTGAATCATGGCCCCCAAAAGGTATGTCCATGCCCCAGTTACCCAGAAACCGATTGTATGGCATAAGATATGATTAAGTTAAGGATCTTGAGAGGAATGATTTATCTTGGATTACCCAGGTGGACTTTAAATGTAATCACATTTATCTTTGTGAGAGCGAAACAGAGTTTTGAGACAGAAGAGGAAAAGACCCAGGTATATTGGAGCAATGTACCCACAAGCCAAAAATTACTTGAAGTCACCAGAAGCTGAGAGTGGCAAAAACAGATACTTCATGTAGCTTTTGGAAGGACTGTAGCCCTGCCAACACCTTGACTTAGCACTTTTGGCCTCTATAATCGTGAGAGGATAAATTTCTACAGAATTAAGCCACCCGGTTTGTGATAATATACCAACCACAGGAAACTAATGCACTGCTATTTTATCACTTTTACTATTCTATGTGTGTTTGGGAAATCTTATCAGTAGGTTGCTAGGAACTTCAAGGTAGAAATCATATCTTGCTCCTCTTTGTGTTGGACTCAGTACTTAGCACAAGTATCTTACACATGGCAGAGCCTAGGAGAAAATTCCTAAGTGGATTACTGAATGCTACATTCGTGAGAGAATTCTTCTGGACACAGTCCCTAAATACAAAGATTAAGAATAGGTTGGCAAAAAGCCAATAAGGTTGACCATTTATTAAGACATAGGTCTTTAGGGGAAAGGATAAAATGAAGCATTCATTTTTACACTGAACAAATTAAAAACATGGCAGAGTAAATAATGGTGATGGACAAATCCAAGAGATTGACAATTTAAGAGAAGACTTAGCAACAGAATTTTTGTGTATTGATTATACTTCCAGTGTCCAGTTCAAATTGTAAGGCGCTTGGAAGTGGTCACCCTCGTCGTCCTCACAACAAGAAAAAGATAAACTGAAAATAATCAACTCTGTTTAGTCATCAGAGAATCAAAACCACAAGCCAAACTGTTTCCCCTGAAACTGGAGAGATAGGTGACTACAGAGAATCCCAGCTCATTGGGTGTTTAAGTCCTGAAGGGCAACACAGTGTTGTCACTAGTAACAATGCCTGCAGGAGAACAAACTTCAATTGACAACTGCTAGAGGCCCAGTGTGCACTAACTTGAGAATTAAAATTTCCATGTGGGCTCAGGCTCATGAGTTTTATCTCCAGGAGCCCCATCATGGTCTCACTGAAGATTGGAGAAGAATCATCTCTTACTTCTGACATGGGGAGGGGAAATTCACTCTTTTGAAATCTTTATTCTTTTTAACCAGGCCTGCCCTCAAGGGAAACCATTTTGGCAGAGCCTGTTTGGAATTCATCTAAATCCAACTTACATGGCAGAAGGGAAATCTCCAATTCCAGCCTTCTAGCTCTTTGAAAGAGAAGAAAATGATATATTAGAATACATGTTTAGGAAAGAGCAGTGTAATGAAAGAGGAATCATTCCTTTAGTGGGTCAGAGAAGCTACCACCCGGAGTGACTAGTTAGGGGCATCCTGTCCATTACCAAGTCAATTTGATATAGAATCTAAGAAAGGTTCAATACCAGGACCCAAGATAATTACTGATGGATGGACCTTAGCAAAACTAATAAATTAATCAAAAACAGGAAAGCATGAGGATCAGAAAACAAGGGGCGCTACAGAGTGGAGGAAGTACTAGGTTGAAGATGAATGAAAGTCCAAGGAGGAAGATGGTGCAGCAAGACTGGGAGCAAACCAGAGCTAACCGGAATAGAAGAACCACTTGCAAGAAACTATTATGGTTAGGATAAAAGTAGACTAGATCTATAGGATGATTTGGTGCAAACTATTTTTAAACAGATAAAACAAGGCAAAGGAGACACTGAAATAATTATTATCTCCAGGAAAACATGAGAGTATACAGAAAGGACATTTAATAATGTGTACAACTGGGTCATGTAGTGAACACACTTTACATATTTTTTTCCTCTATGTGTATATTTGTCAATTTTATTTAAAGGGAGGAAAAGAGACGTGTGTTTCAAATGGGTGAATTGTTTTTTAAAAAGAATAGTCATAAAAATACATATTACAGGGAAGAGATTTCAGCTTGATGGTGCTCAGCAGATGTATCACTTATCTACTGATCAATCTCAAATTTTGTAAAGTTGCACTTGCTGAAAAACATTTTATGTAAAGTGGCACTTACGTAAATTTTGGCTTTGGCCAGTTTTTAGGTTTTGCAGCAAAATTGTCTTGTTAACATATTATAATACATTTATATTGTTTCTTCTTCATTTCTTTTTATCCAATCTTGTTTAATTTTTTTCCTCCAATCTCTCTCTCACCTCATTACACTTTCCATTTTTTACAATCTCAACCCTTCTCAAGACAGAGCTGGTTCTCTTCTAAAGAATACATGTGAATATGGGCATGGATGGAGATTAATTGGGATTCTGCATGCCCGGATTTTTTTTTTAAGATTTTATTTATTTATTCATGAGAGACACAGAGAGAGGCAGAGACCCAGGCAGAGGGAGAAGCAGGCTCCATGCAGGGAGCCCAACATGGGACTCGATCCCTGGTCTCCAGGATCACGCCCTGGGCCGAAGGCAGGGGCTAGACCACTGAGCCACCCAGGGATCCTTAAAATACTTAGCTCTTATATCATCTTGGGACTTACTTTATTTCTTCCTTTGATAGGAAACAAACACTTCAAGAATTCTATCATTGTGCTCTTAGAATTTTTTTTTTTTTTTAGGTATTATTTGGCGTGCTCAGTTTAATATGTAAATAAATTATTCATATAATTTATGCACTTTGTTGTATAAGATACAAACTAAAGTTGGGGTATATATCTTCTATCTTCAAAATATTTAGCTCAATCACCTAACATTTATAAAGATCTTATATATCAATCCTTATAGACTATATGGTACAAGAAGGTCAAATCAATAATAGTTTATCACCTATTTATTTATTATTATAGTAATATAGTAATCATTATCACCTATTATTTATTATTATAGTAATGACAAATACATACAACTGCTCTTTGAGGCCTATATTATTATATGTGATTTAGATATAAGAAAATAGAGACTTATATGAGTAGTTGCTCAAGATGACATTGTTAATAAATAAGAGACGATGCTAAACTTTAAAAATGTATGCATTTAAACCCACATTTAAATCCAAATTTGGTATATATATTAACTATTGATAGATATTGTACATATTGATAGATATTGGTGGCACTCTACTCCGTGATAATTTATATCATATATTTATTTGATTTTGAGTATTCTTTTAGCCTAACTATAGACCAGCCAAAAGGAAATAAAGAAGACAACTTTTCTGTAAGAATTAAGGTTTGTTTGTTTTTTAAATCCACGGTGTGGAATTAAAAACTAAAATCCAAAAGATCAATAATATATACATAATAATGGATGGTATTGACTTCTTAAATTGTCAAAAGTAAATATATTGACATAAGCCTGCTCAAGATTTAATTATAGGCTTAAACAGACAGATCCATCCCTACAAACAGTGTAAAGCATTTTCACTGACAGGCCATGGAGTCCCTCTTATTGAATTCTGCTCAATAGCTAAAGAAACAGTCATCAATTTGGTGACTTAAACATTTAATTTTCTAGAGACATCAGAGTAAACACCCAGTGGAATGAGAATTATGCACACAATTGCAATTTATATTACAAACAACAGCCAACACTGCAAAGTGACATAATATAGGTTTGCATAAACTGGGATATTTAACATACTCTCAACTAAGAAAACCCATTATTGTTTATATATTTTTCCCTTGTGAGTGTGTGTGTGTGTGTGTGTATAGATATATAAATTTAATAAAAATCTCATACTTAATTAGTTTAAAAATGAGTCTGGAGAGGAAATTGAAAATCATTCACAACACTTTCTTTTTGCAAGTTTGTACTTCCTTTTCCTTGTTTTTCTTTTATATATAACCTTGGTCTAATTACACTTACTCTGGCCATAGTCTTTGAACTGCCATGTCCAGGCCTATGTCCCAGTTGGGGTCAGGTAAAAAAAAATCCTAGATATAGTCAGGCACTCAGATGGATGGCCTTGTCAGTCAACTGTCTCCAACTGGCTGGTAAACCCACTCTCTCCCTTTACTCCATAATTTTCACAATCACTGGGGAAGGACAATATCTAAGTTTTTCACTATTTTCAGGCTTTCAAGGTTCTCATGTTTCTCTTTACTTCAAGGTGACAAGATTTTTCACCTACTACACAGAAAAATAGAATACATTAGGACATAACGTCTTCAAATTCACAACACTAGGGGCTCCTGGGTGCCTCCGTTGTTAAACTTCGAGCTCTTGATTTCGGCTCAGGTCATGATATCAGGGTCGTGATATTGAGCCCCACATGGGGCTGCATGCTCAGTGTGGAATCTGCTTGAGATTCTCTCTCTTTCTCTCTCTCTCTCTTCACCTCTGCCTCTCCCTCCACTTGTGCACACACACACACACACTCTCAAAGAAATAAAAATATTCAAACTTATAACTCCAAATCCCCAGACATTCATGCATAGAAACACATATTTTTTTCTCCTATCCCATATTTACACATCTAAGGCCATCTTCTTTCCTAGTGCCCTGAGGAAGCTTGTATATACACTACTTAGTCTCTTACATGAATCACCTAACTCTCCCTGTTTACTAGGTATCTTAAACAGCTTTAAGAAAAATGCTCTTCATGTACCACTAATAAAGAATATATATGTGTATATATAAGTGTGTATATATATGTATATATATATATATATATATATATATATATATATATTTAAAGGTTTTATTTACTCATGAGAGAGAGAGAGAGAGAGAGAGAGAGAGAGAGAGAGAGGCAGAGACACAGGCAGAGGGAGAAGCAGGCTCCAGTCCATCCTGGGTCTCCAGGATCATGCATCATGCCCTGGGCCAACAGCGGTGCTAAACCACTGAACCACCTGGGCTACCCAAATACTATATTTTTTAAAAATCCTTCAAACTATATATAGGCACATCTTGTGCTACCTTTGCAACTATTCTCTAAAAGCCTAAAATTATTTCAGAATAAAAACTTGAAGACCCTAGACTCCTTTTACCAACATTAGCGTAAGTCTCTGTTGTTTTTCATAAACAAACTTTGTGGAAAAAGTTCCTCAACTCCTTTCATTTTCAAATCATGTGGACTTTATAGTTAAAACCCAAAGGACAACACCAGGGATTTCCATCCAATAAATTTGATCAGCAGCTTTAGACCTAACTTTTTAATTTAGCAGCAGTGTTTTACACATCCCGGCACATCTTTTTGAAATGTGACCTATTGTCACTTTTTTTGGTCACAATATGATCAGAGAGTTTAGCTCCATGAGTTCCTTTTCTTCGTGGACTCCTTCATATTTAAATTCCAACCATTGGGTAGGATTCTCCACTAGGCCCTCTTCACCTGGCTTGTATTGCTATGTACATGAAATAACTTCCCAATCAAAATCTCTAGTCCAGGCTATTCTATTGTTATTTATAATGTACCCCATATTTGATAGTTCCCTTTGGGTGTTGAAAGGTACATCTTAGGGGCACCTGGGTGGCTCAGTCAGTTAAGCATCTGCCTTCAGCTCAGGTCATGATCCTGGGCACCTGGGATGGAGCCCCCGAGTTAGCCTCCCTGCTCAGCAGGGGGTCTGACTCTCCTTCTCCATCTGCCTGTTCCCCAGCTCGTTCTCTTTCTCCCCTCTCTCTCAAATAAATAAAATCTTAAAAAAAATAAAAATACATCTTAAAGTTCATCTAATCAACTCTCATTTTACCAGATTTTCTTTCATCCAGACTCAGTTTCAGTGACAGGGCAGCCATTCACCTGTGTTTAAACTATACCTCTTTGAATCATCCCTAAATCAGTCCTGCACAACTTATCACTAAGTCCTCTTTCTAAAAACTCCTTACTCTTAGTTTTAGGTAATACTTTTTAATCTACACTCAGACAGTTACACTGACTTGATAAATACTTGCTCCACATTTATTTTTGCTCCTGGAATAAGCTCCACACACCATAACTAGAGTGATCTTTAGAAATACAAATATAATCATGTGACTCCATGCTTATAATCTTTCCTTATGGCATAAAATCTACAATCTATGGCATGGAAAAATACATATAACCCCTAGCATAGCTTCCCATCCTTCCTCTCTAATCCTATTTTCTATTGGCCCAACATTCCTGCCTCTCCCTTATTTCCTCGGGATAAATATGTCACCTTTTCTAAGAAATTTTCACACATGGTTTTCCCTCTGCTTGGATCATTCTGTCATCACCTTGTCCATGAAATGATCCTACTCTTTATTTACATCTCAGTTTGAACATCCTCTGACAGTCTTTATCTTACTGCTCTTTGCTTTTATTGATCTAGATTTCCAGACCACGTAGGGGGTCTTCCTCAGAGTACTTTGCATAGTGACAGATTTCATAGCAGGACCTAATGGACATGTATATACATACTATTCATTACATTTCCTCCCGGTAAGGGTGAGGAGTATACTTTATTTAATTTTAATAATTTTCTGTGGTGTCTTATTTATCTCTGTAGCATTGCACAGAGTAGAAGTTTTCTTTTTATCCCCCCTCAAAGAAACATGAACTTGTATTGTTTCCAAATGCCCTTTTGGGTACACTAAATATTTGTTAGCTTGGGTTGCCATAACAAAAGATCATAGACTGGATGGCTTAAACAACAGAAATTTATTTTCTCACTGTTCTGGAGGATGAAAAGATCATGATCAAAGTCTGTCAGAATTCACTTTTTGGTAAGAGCCCTCTTCCTGGTTTGCAGATATCCATTTTCTTGCTGTGTCCTCACATGGAAGGGAGGTAAAAAAAAAAAGATAAGAGAGAGGTAGGCAGATGGGCAGGAGAGATGAGGAAAGGTTGAGTGGGAGGGGAGGAGAAGAGAGAGAATAAGGTCTCTAGGTGTCTCCTTGTAAGGACACTAATCCTATCATCTCAGGATCTCACTCATAACATCATTTAAACATTATAGGAACAGTCTCCTAATATAATCACATTAAGAGAGATTCAGCATATGAATTTTTGGAGCACACAATTCAGTACACGGCACCTAATATGGGTGAGATAGCTATATGGCTAACATACCAGCTTACTTCTCTGTGGTATTCTATGTGTTATTACCTGTACTTAAATTACCAACCGTATGTGAATCAAACAGATTTATGGGCTCTATCAGACACCTCCAGATTATGGAACAGCTTTCCTCTCCTGCCTTTAGGGGAATTCTCAAGAAATCCACCCTTAATTACCCAAGAAACTGCATACTGTATAATGTTAGGGTTCTTGGTATTGTGAAAGACCGGGAGAGAATGGACACACACACACACACACACACACACACACACACACGTGTAAAATGGTAGTTGACTCACAATGTCACATTAGTTTCAGGTATACAACATTAGTGATTGGACAACTTTATTTTTATTTTATTTTATTTTTTTAAGATTTTTATTTAATTACTCATGAGAGACGTAGAGAGAGAGAGAGGCAGAGACACCGACAGAGGGAGAAGCAGGCTCCATGCAGGGAGCCCGATGTGGGATTCAATCCCGGGACTCCAGAATCATGCCCTGGGTCGAAGGCAGGTGCTAAACCTCTGAGCCACCCAGGGATCCCCGATTTGACAACTTTATACCTTATGATAAGCTCACCAGAAATGTGGCTCTTATCTGTCACCATACAACACTATTACAATATGATCCACTGTATTCCCCATGCTGTTCCTTTTGTCCCTGTAATTTACTCATTCCATAAATTAAAAGTCTATATCTCTCATTTTCACCCCTTTTTGCTAGTTTCCTAGTCCCTCTCCCCTCTAGCTACCATCAGTTCTCTATATTTATGGGTCTGTTTTTACTTTTTGTTTGTTCATTGGTTTTGATTTTTAGATTCCATGTAGAAGTAAAATCACATGGTACGCATCTTTCTGTGACTTATTTCACTTATCATAATACCGTCTAGGTCCAACCATATTGTCACAAATGGTAAGATCTCATCTTTTTTAATACTTGAGTAACATTTCCTCTGTGTGTGTGTATGCGTACATATATATCTTTATCCATTCATCTATTCATGGCTATTATAAATAATGCTGCAATAAACATAGATATATATGTATATATCTTTTTTTGAATTAATACTTTCATTTTCTTTGGCAGAAATATCCAGTAGTGGAATTCCTGGATCACATAGTATTTCTATTTTTAATTTTTTGAGGAAGCTCGATATGGTTTTCCACGGTGGCTACACCAATTTGAATTCTTACCAACAGTGTGTAGGGGTACCTTTTTCTCCATATCCTTGGCAGCACTTGTTTTTTCTTATCTTTTTGGGTAACCATTCTGACTGGTGTAATGTGAAATCACAATGTGGTTTTGTTTTGCATTTCCCCGTTGATTAGTGACACTGAACAACTTTTTATGAGTTTGTTGGCCATCTATATGTCCCCTTTGAAAAATGTTTATTCAGGTCTTCTGCCCAGAGAATGAGTATATTGATAAGGAAGCTTAGAGCAATCAAAGAGACAACAAGAAGTAGTTTTAGAGGTCTTTAACAATCTCTATCATTCTTCTATACACTTTTTTTAATATGGACGATGCACTCTACAACCACAATATCAAGACAAGTCTTAGAGCACATATCCAGAATGGGTTTTGGTGCTGAAGTTCTATATGTGCATTTAATTTGGGAATATCCATGAGCAAAAGGTTGCAAAATTGTCTAACATGTCGAATATATTTTACATGTTTTATTGATTTTAATGCAAAAACTATATCCTTTGCATTTTTTTCCTCTGGGATAAGATGAAAGCATTTTTTAAACATTTAATTTTAACAATTTCTGTAGAAAATTAACCTATTTTTATTTATCATAAATATTGCCTTATTGTCTCATGTATATTTAAATATTGTTGATGATTTTAGTATTTGGTAATGCTTTTTATGTGAATCTTAGGCTCATTTGTTGTAAATATTGAATGAAATTATACAGTGAAAGACTTGACACATTAATTCTTATACATTATTTCTGATGGTGAACATGATATAACAGGGTTACATTTTAAAGAATATACTGTTGTTTGTTTTCTCCTCCCTTTCTGGTCTGTCACTGGTACCTTGTCAGCAAATTTTTCTCTTCTCTAAATAGCACCCAAAAAGACTCAAATGTTCTATAAAATCTTTGATTTGTAGGCAACAAATGTTTTCCCTAACAGTCAAATCTTGTAGTTTCTGAAGACCAGACAGTATTGAGGCTGGGAGATGAGTGTAGAACAGTAGAGACATTGTTCTTGTAGAAAAAGCATATCAGAGATTCTGAAAATGGATTGTCCTCAAATCCTCTGTTCCACTTCCTTTGGAAAATTTCTAATTTGCTATCCATGACACTTGAAATGCCTTCTAAAAAGGGAATTAAGGAACTTAGATTTTTTTGAATGACAATGGGGACAAGGGAGGGGTTAAAGTTCACTCTTTGACTCATTTAGAGACATTGGGAATTTACCTAGGATTAGGTCAACATTGGGCGTTAATTGTTTTTTTATTGTAATTTTAAAAAATAAAAGTACATCCCTCTTTTCCATAGAGAAGCTAAGGAAAACAAGAGCCCTTGATTAAGGAGTTAAAGAAGATGTTATTAGCATACCAAGTACAAAAGAGTTATGCCAAATCCTCTTTTTGAGGTATCTTTACATATATAACATTTTTTTTTCCGAATATTTCACTAGGGGAAATGCATGGGAGCATACATTTCCACGAATTTCATACCAACCAATACACTTTTTTTTTTTTTTTTTTGTCTTACCCGTGTTTCATTTTCTTAAAAACTGTGTTGCCACCCAGGCTCTGTTTCTTCTCTTTCCTCCACGCTCAATAGTGCCTTTCCCTAAGCTCCTATTAATCTCCTAAATTGATCTAAAGAATTTCACTTTTTTTACCCCTTTATTTTTTTGTGTGTGCAATCATGTCCTCCCTCCCTCTCTCCTTCCTTTCCTTTCCTTTCCTTTCCTTTCCTTTCCTTTCCTTTCCTTTCCTTTCCTTTCCTTTCCTTTCCTTTCCTTTCCTTTCCTTTCCTTTCCTTTCCCTTCCTTTCCCTTCCCTTCCCTTCCTTTCCTTTCCTTTCCTTTCTTTCCTTCTTCCCTTCCTTCCTTCCATCTCTCCTTCCCTCCTTCCTTCCCCTCTCTTCTTTTTCTAATTTAAATTCAATTAGCCAACATATAGTACATCATTAGATTCAGATGTAGTGTTCAATAATTTATCAACTGCCTATAACACCCAGTGCTCATCATATCCCATGCCCTCCTTAATGCCCCTCACCCAGTTACCCCTATCTCCCCCCACCTCCCCTCTAACAATCCTTAGTTTGTTTCCAAGAGTTAAGAATCTCTCATGGTTTGCCTCCCTCTCTGATTTCTTCTAAGTTCCCCTCCCTTCCCCTATGATCCTCTGTGCTGTTTCTTATACTCTACATATGACTGAAACCATGTGATAATTGTCTTTCTCTGATTGACTTCTTCATTAATAAAAGTATGTTAGAATTTTTCTTTGCTATTTGGGCATTTCTTGGAGCCTAGTTATTCTGCTCAAATGGCTCATCAAATATTTCTTTCTGGTGAATAACAGAAGAGCCACATTAAAGTTTCTCTTTATGAAAGTATGAGTTATCTCTTATAAATAACATTATTTCAAACCTGCAGAATAATTTGCAAATTGAGAATAAAGAACTAAACATTTTTATAATAATATGACTTGATCTCTGAAAATATAGACATCTGAGTTGTAAGGAATGATAAATATATATGAGAAATTATGTACATATATAATTATATGCACATATATATGATTTTTCATTATTGATTGCATTTACTATCTTTTAGAGTTAATGTTGGCCTGAGAGATATCAGGATATATCCAAGAGTTCTGTTGGTAGTGCTCATGAAGATTTGCTAGACACTAGGGTGATTCCTCATCATACTTGTTCAGAAATTCTGAACACACTGAGACTGGTAAAACCAGTATTTTTCCTTATTGACTTACCCACATAATTTGGGTGTGAGAGGATTTCGTTGGAGAGGAATTAGTGTTTATAACTGGAAACTCTTTGAAAACATCATCATAATAAATGGCGAAGACTTGAACAAAGAATATGTCCTGGAGAAGAAGTTTAGTTTACCAAGAGAATGGATGGAGATCTACAGATGAAAAATTAAGAAAATAAAAGCTGACCCCAAATAATAATGTATATAATACTATTTTAAAGTTTTTGTCTGCTAATTCTGTCGTGTTACTTCTAGTCTGTTTTTACTTACTGATTTTTACCTTAGTTACATACTATATTTTCCTGCTTTTTCTATGTTTAGCAACTTTTGATTGGCTTTCAGGCAATTTACATGGCTGATTATGGGATTGTGTTGTACTATGTGAAAGAGTTGTGGACTTAGTTTCTGGTAGGCTGTTAACTTACAAACCAGGTTGATTGTGTTAGGCTTGCTTCTAAGCACTTTTAAGTCTAGAGTACTCTTTACATTCGGGACTAAAAATCTTTCTTCTAAGGTGTGTTAGTTCTAGTTTCACTATTGAGTGCCTTATTTATTTCAAATGTCTCTCCACACGTTGGTGGTATAGTGGTGAGCATAGCTGCCTTCCAAATGCCTCTCTGATCTAGATAGGAACTCAATTTTTTTTTTTTATTTTGTGTGATAGCTTGATTTAAATTCTCTCCTATAAGTTATCCTTCTTGGTTTCAGTGAGCCCACCTTATGCATTTTCAGGGATACTCCACTGAAAATTCAAGACTTATCTTGAGACTTTGAAAACTCCTATTTTCCTCCAATTTGTTGCCCTTTTTTACAACTTTTAGCAACTTTTCTTTCTTTACAAATTATGATCTCTCTTTTGCTCAAAATTAACAAAATTGTAAGGCTCTATGTTTCTTATTTAATAATTTCTTTAAATGCATGTGACATATTCAAACCACAACTTGGCTGATGATTATATGTGGAAAATAGAGTTATCTTTATGATATTTTTATGGTATAAAGCTGCAACTTTACTCATTTTAATATTTTATTATCAATTTATAGTCATATTACTTGATCAAAGACTGTTTTTAAGAGTATTTTCTTAGTTCTTAATAATAAGTTAATCAATATTTGAATTTTATAGACCATTTTTCAATTTTAAATTGCATTTTGTACCATGGGTGTATATGTTGTACTGCTAAGAGACACAGACATAACAATGAGGGGTATGATGATGATGATGAAAATTATAATGATAAAAATGTTAATAATAGCATTTAAAAATATAAACTGTTTTTTAAACCTGTTGGTTATGGATTTTGGAAAAACTTTCACATTTCAAGTTTCTTATAAATTTCAAAAATTGAAATTTTAGAAATGGAAAATGATTATTTTTTTCATTGGATTTTATCCCCCCAATTTAATATTTATATAAATTTTGCAGCTATATTATTTAAATTAATTTCTAATGCCCTCTATCTTTACCACCTTGAATTTTTTATACTAACTTCTTCGCATCTGGAATTTATATTGATAATTTTCTTGGATGAGAGGTGTGTTTCTCTGGGACTTTTAAAAGAAATTTTAAATTTATTATACATTTAAAAATATACTTTAGTTGCCCCCATCCATGAAGGCTTGATAGATAATCTACTGCATGTAGTTTTATTTTCCATCTCATTTTTTCCCTTTTATTCATAGTTGATGCCCATTTTCATGGAGAAGTTTCCTTATGGAAATGCTAAGTGTCGCTTTTATCTCTTTCTCTTCATTAATCACTTTATTCTGTTTAGGTTTCCCCAACTCCTCACTATTTTTGAAGGTGTTTAATCTAGAATATACCTGGGTTTTAATAACTTTCTACAAAATTCTTCTCTGCAACATAGAAAACCCTTTAAATCATCAGACTTAACATATTCTTTAATTATTGATTTTGGCTTCTATTGGTTCTGTTTATTCCAAGTGTAAATCTGATCATATGTAAGCGGGCTTTCAGATATTACTTCACTATCTGCAAATATCACTGTTGTTGACTGGCTATCAAACTTAAAAAGAAGCACTGGGTTTTTAATAATGTATTTATTTGACTTACAAAAAGAAACCAAACAAAATACAGCATGCTCAGCATCTTCATCTCATCAGTTGGGCCTGTGTATTCCTCATGTGTATTCCTATCAGAATGTGTTCCTATGTGTATTTCTCATCAGAATGGGGCACATGAGGGTGAGAGTCAAGGCGTATGCACATCGCATTGACACAAAGAAGCCACAGTCTCAGTTTCCCATATATATATATATATATTTTAAATAAGATTCTAGTAACATGTATGCATTGTATAGCCTGCATGCCCACTCTCTATAACCCATGACCAGGCACAGACACATAGATCAGGAGTTTTACAACAAGAAAGGCAACTGCAATATTCCATAACTATATTCATTTTTTATTCATTGTGTAAAGCAAACCCAGGTATTATTGTTCTAGGTAGTTCTAGGTCAAGCCAAACTTGAGGTCATTCTTTTAATCTCAGATGTTATATTCCCCAGATCCAATTTTACTTTGTCACCCTGCTATGGTGACATATTAATTTTGTATAGTGTTTTCATCTCCATGTAGCTTTTGGCATGGAGTCCATCTTTATGTTTCTTGCTCTAATTCATGGCTATAGTATACTTTTAAATTCTGTTGAAAGCAGACTTTTTTGTTAATAATTGTCCTATTTCCTTGTAAACTTTCTTTTTAAGAGCTTGTTCTCATGCACCCATTTTAACTTCAGTGTTTTTAAATTGTATGCTTATGTAGTTCTCTAGTCATTTTTACAAATATAAATTTTATTTTATTTTTCTTTGTGGAAATTGATTGATTTTTTGACTCCATCAGATAATCAGTAAAGAATAGCAGAGATACTTAACTATGATTTTATTTATCAGTTCATAGATTCATATCCCTGTGAGAAATATATGCAGAAGTAAACCTTAAGGCAAGAAAGGTAAATTCATTCATAAAATTTATGTAACTTAAAAAAATTCCTATAATTTGAATGGTTCTAATTACTTCACTATTATCACCAATATCATTATCAAAATTGACTATTTTTGTATATATTTGCACAATTGATCACTTAAGAGATTCTGATGTTTAATAAATAATCAAATACATTAATAGTCAAATAATTTAATAACATAATTTTAGTTAAATTAAGACAAATAATTAAATAATCACTTGAGGGCAGCCCGGGTGGCTCAGCGGTTTAGCGCCACCTTGGGTCCAGGGCGTGATCCTGGAGACCCGGGATCGAGTCCCACCTCGGGCTCCCTCCATGGAGCCTGCTTCTCCCTCTGCCTGTGTCTGCCTCTCTCTCTCTCTCTCTCTCTCTGTGTCTCTCATGAATAAATAAACTCTTTCAAAAATAAATAAATAAATAAATAATCACTTGATAATCATATAATTAATTATCAAATAAAATAAGTACATCATAATAACAAAAATAATAATTTAAATTAATTATCAAATAAAATAATTACATCATAATAACAAAGAAATAATGATTTAAATAATAATCATTCGTGAATTATTTCATCATTGATTTCCATTAATAGAAAAGGAAATTAAACAACAGAAATATTGCTTACATTTTTAAGTTTCTACACTCAAACTTGTTTATCAGAAATTGAATCTAGGCTTTCTGAATTGATGGTCAGTATGCTTTATCTACTTCCTAGTATCAATAGAAATTTGACCCACTTAGAAAAACTTGTGTCATCTCAATAGAAATGTGGGTTGGGATTTTAATTTAAAATTATACAATGCTCAGAAGACCCAAAATATATTTCTTCACTTCTATTAAAGTGTTTAGTTTTATAGGAAATAATAGCTAAAGCAACAAAATATTTTTCTATGTTTTTTCATTATATGGAAATGCTACTTTTAAACTTTAAAATAATCGTTTAGAAAACATCAAAGGGGGCAGCCCGGGTAGCTCAGCGGTTTAGCGCCACCTTCAGCCCAGGGTTTGATACTGGAGACCTGAGATCGAGTCCCATGTAGGGCTCCCTGCTTGAAGCCTGCTTCTCCCTCGGCCTGTGTCTCTGCCTCTCTCTCTCTCTCTCTCTGTGTCGCTCATGAACAAATAAAATGTTAAAAAAAAAAAAGAGAGAAAATAAAATGTCAAAGGTCATTGAACATCATGTTTACCTGTGCTTTTGAGACAATGAATCTGAATCTTTTGTATCCTTATACTGACTTAATAGTCTATTTATTTTCTTTGCATAAATTTTGTCTTTTGTAAAATATAACAGAGCAACCCAATATTATGAAAAATGATTATTTTGATTAAATCCAACTAATTAAACTTTAGTGCATTTTTTCAATTCTAAAGAATTTTGTAATTTTTATTAGTTTCCTATTTTTAATAATCTATTAAATGTAATTTGAATTTTAAGTATAGTTTTTGGTGCAGTAATGAATAAGAACATCTTCTCTATGAGATCTGTGTATAAGTGAAAAATCAGGAATATAAATGGCTAAATTTTATGTAGAATAATTATGAAAGGTGAGGAAGTGGTATTAAGAAAAAGAAGCTTAAAAAAAAGAGACTAATATTTGGTTTTAAAGTCAGAAAACCCTTTGAGGTAGAGATAACATCTAAAGGAAATTTAGAATACAAGTAGAGTTTAACACAAGAATAACAATGTAAAGTTAATTATCTAGGAGGAAGTAGATTTTTATTAAAGAGGGAAATGTTTGTGTCCATAAATTAGACAGATAGCATAGGAATATGAGAATTAATACCATAGGAAGATTAATAATCCTATAAACCAAATTTGTCAAAAGTGATAGCAAACACTTTGACAAATTTTAAATACCATTAAAAATACCATTCTCTATCAGCATTTTAGAAAAAGAGGAAAGAAAAACAAACATTCAAATATGTTTGAATAGATATTATTCTGATTTATTTTCCTGGGATAAGTGTAACCGATTCATAAGGACCCAAAATGGCTTCTTTTCAACAGTATTATTCTTTAAGGAATGCATGAAAATAAGAGTGGATTTAAAAAAAAGAAATAAAACTAAGTAAACATAAAACCTTATGGAAGACTGTTTGCATCTGATTATGATAAACTGTAATAAACACTGGCAAAGACAATAGTGATCTTAAAAAATAAGTATAAATATTCTTTTAAAGAACTTAATTCTCAGAAACTATCAAAGATATGAAATTAAAATGATATATTTTTATCTGATGACAATGAGAAAAGTTAAAAACAAGTACAAAAACCTAGGATTGGTTCAAATTCCTCCAAGTATTTTGGTTGATAAAATCGTACAATATTTAAAGAACACAAACTCTTTATTCTAGCTTTGGAAATTGAATATATTGTCTCACATATATATTTATGCTCAACATAAACAATGTATAATAAATATGCATATCAAATAGGTTACTAATAGGAAAAATCAAAGGAAACTCTAAAATTTAATAGTGGTGAGATTTCATATAATTTTTGTGCATTTCCATATATCTTTTTGTTATTTTGAACACTTTAATTCACAAATGCAATGTACATTATTTACTGTTATCACAACAAAATCTTAAGTGAAACAGCACAAGACATAATTCACATAAAAGACTGAAAAGATTGCTGACAACACTCTCACTTATATTTCAACTGTCTTTTCACAGTCTTTATGTCATGGAATCCTTCTTTAATGCCTATTAATATGAAAATCGTTAATATTCTGAGAAATACACTCCGTAAAATACTGAACTATATCATAAACTTTATATATTTTTAAAAATAAAAGTTAAGGTCCTATTAGGAATTCTTCATCCCAAACAAAATAGTATAGCATGGTAGAGAAGGAGGAAGTCCTCTTTTCTTTGAATAAAGAAATTCTAACCTGGTCAAAGACATAAGCATATGCATGGAGGTGCCTGAATCTTCAAAGTAAGTGTATAGGTGGAGTGCAAATTGGTTCATCTAGGGCACAACTACTGTGTTCAGTCCATTTTAGGATTAATGAAGCAAAAGAGAAGTAGTTGTGCATGCACACAGATTTATCAATTTCTAGTGTTGCAATGGAATTTCCATGTGTGGCACTCCATCAAGGTTGGAATAAAAATCACATATATCAAAAATATTGAATACAGGATATGCATAATTGGAAGTCAAGGTGTGGTTAGAGTTAAAGCTGTATTGGATTTACATCATAGACCATAAATGTCAGATTGAGTAGTTTCATGATTTATTTATTGGAATTTATCAGATTATTTCTACATTAAATGTATTTATTGAAAATGCAATAAGGAGAACAATTAAAACTGAAAAGCAGTCAACACTCTCATTAAGACCCATTTATAAACCTCAGCCTGAGTCATTCTGATGACATTCCTGAGGGTAGTCAATTTTAAAAATGATTCAGGTTTTTTTGGTTGAGTGACAGACTTGGTTTGGCTCAGGTCATGATCTCATGGGTCATGGCATCAAGCCCCTCATAGGGCTATGCATTCAGCAGAGTCTAACTGAAGATTTTCTCCCTCTCCCTCTTCTCTCCCACCCTACCCCACCCCCTGCTTGCACAAGCTCTCTCTCTCTGAAACAAATAAATCTTTAAAAAAATTTATTCAAACACTTTATAGATAATATAAATTTATTCCAGTAACAAAATGTGTAAGAACTGATGCTAAGTGCATAATCATAAGTATTCACAATATTCAAGTGTTGGATAATCACTATCATTATTAAACATGTTTCACATACCTTAAAAATAGGATTGGATACATATAGGACAAAAAGATGTGTGGTTAATTTTTCATTAACTGTATCTGTCATCCGTACTTTCTAGATTTTCTATAATAGATGTGTATTACATTGATAAAAAATAAAATTTTAGAAATACTTTCCTCAAAAATAAGCTTCGAGTGCATTAAAACTTAAAATTCTCATTATACAGTGATGCCATGTACATCAGAATAATTTTCTTTTTTTCATAATTTTCATTTTAACAAAACTTGTCCCATGTCTGTTTTATGTTTTATGCCAAGACCTTTACCGTGTAGTGCCTTTGTTTTATGGAGCCAAGTCTTTCAAAATATTAGTACCCTTGTCTCTTAACATTATGCTTATTTAAGTAATAATTATCAGTTTAAAATTAGGGGATATGAGAAGCAAGGTATCCTTCAAATAATTGCCAATCACATCAATCTTGTGCAGTATTCTGTGATGTATACATGTTGTGAGATGCTGTAATGGCTAATTGAATGTGTCAACTTGACTGCCCTGAGGGATGCCCAGATTGTTGGTAAATTATTATTTCTGGGCATGTCTGTGAGGGTGTATTCGTAAGAAATTAACACTTAAATCAGTAGACTGAGTAAGGAAAATCCTTCTCACCAATGTGTTGGTGGGTATGGGTTATCATCCAATCCACTGAAGGCTCAAATAGTATACAAATGCAGAGAAAGGGCAATTATCACCATTTCATCAGCTGGGACACCCATCTGTCCTTGAATAATGGAGGTCCTGGTTCTCAGGCCTTTGGACTTCGGCTGAATTACATCAGCACCTTTCTTGAGTCTCCATATTGTAAATGGTGTATTGTCATATATCTCAGTTTCTCAAATTGCATTAGCCAATTCCCATAACTCTTTTCTTATTTATCTATATATCCTATTAGTCTATTTTTCTGGACTCTAATATAGATGCCATCCACAAACATCATTTTCTCTAAAAAAAATGAAGTCTTAATATACATGCATATTTGGTCTATTTTCTGAGAACTGGACAAACATTGCAACAAATGAATTGCATTCCTTTGTATTTGGTACAAAAATACATAAAATCTATCTGATGAAAGTGTTAGCTTGGTATCACTGCTGCGAAGAAGGAAATACTTGACATGAAAATGGTAAAATATTTTGAATTAATGAAATTAGAATACAGTTCTATATTTCTCATTAAACCTCTGTTGAAAATAATACAAAACATTTAAGCAAACATCACAAAATAAGATATTCGATGTCAGAGTCTACAATAAATACTGGATATACATGAGGAAAAGAGAGAGCACAGCAGGGGGAGTGGCAGAGGCAGAAGGAGAAGCAGGCTTCCCACCAAGCAGGGAGCCCGATAGGAGGCTCTATCCCAGGACCCCAGAATTATAACCTGAGGGGAAGGCAGACACTTAACTGAGCCACCCAGGTGCCTCTCGATATATTTGCTAAATATAAGATCTAATTAGGACTCTGATGCTATGCAACATGTTGAGGAAAGAAGAGGTATTGAATTAAAATGCTTCAAGAAGCTTGGAACTAAGTATATATTCAAAGTTTTCACTGAGGAAAGTCACTAAAAGCAGTAATAAATGATTACAAAATGTTTTGAATGCTTTGCTAGGAAACTCTTACTAAACTGAAGAGAATAATAATTGAATTATAATAGTATACCTACACAAACCAAGATATATGTATATATATATATATATATATATGCAAATATTAGAATGGAATATTCAGTTTTTCTTTGATTTTACAGTATGATTATTGTCCTATTAATAGAAAACTATTGTGCAGCCCAGGTGGCTCAGCGGTTTAGCGCCACCTGCAGCCCACGGGGTGATCCTGGAGACCCGGGATCAAGTCCCACATCAGGCTCCCTGCATGGAGCCTGCTTCTCCCTCTGCCTGTGTCTCTGCCTCTCTCTCTCTCTCTCTCTCTCTCTCACTCTCATGAGTAAATAAAATAAAATCTTAAAAAAAAAAAAGAAAACTATCTACCAGATATATCTTATAAGGGGTGTGGAAAAATATTTGCAATTATGAAGGATAAATGAGTAACTTACATACATTATTCAGAAAAATAAAATGTAACTAGAAAGGAAACTTGTAAGCTAGAAAAATTCATTTCTACCAGATTTTATCTAGATTCCATTGTTCTTTCCCCTTCATTAGCTTTATTGAAAAATTATTTTTTTAAGATTCAAGACAGTTCACACTAATCTCTAGGAATCCTTTTTTGTATTTGCTACTGATCCTATCCCTTGACCGATGATAGTGTTTTGTATTCATGCTATTGTTATGATCATCAAAATGTTCAGGGTATAGAAAGTTGATAGGACTTTGGTTATTCAAAATCAATGCATGTTAAAAAAGTTTATATATTTTCATATTTAGTTTTCATAACATATGTAATATATTACTGATAAAGTGAAGGACTTATTTTATTTTTCCCCCATCCTATCTTTTTTTTTTTTTTTTTTTACTTCCAGAGGTGGCCATATTTTGGGCTTGAGTCCTTTTCATCACTTGTTCCTTATCTACCCTTCTACCTACCTACCTGCCTATCTATATCTATCATCTCTTCATCTGTTATCTGTATCATCCATCTCTGTGTCTGTATCTGTTTGATATATGTAGATTTTTATATCTATTTTCTCTGTATGCTCTATATATCTAAAAGTCAACAAAACCAGTGCAGACTTATGTAGTCATACTTAAGTGTCTGCCCTCATGATGGATTTTGAATTCATCTTCAGATAATGCTATTGTATTATTTTATATTTACTTTTTTTCATTGTTAGTTGGATTGAGTAAATCTTCATGTCTTTTTTCATTCTTCTTTCATATATGCAATTACTTTTTAAAGTATTTAAAAATTTGTATCTGCTGTTTATCTTTTTCACATTAATATGTGATTATAAAATAATTACTGGATGGCAATTTTTCTGTTTCACATTTGAAGATATCATGTGCCAATTCTACTTTTACTTTTTGGAGGAACTGCTGTGTTGTTTTTCCTAGCAATTGCTCTATTTTACATTCCAGTGACAGGGTACAAGATTCCAATCTTTCCACATCCTCACCAATACTTGTTATTTTCTGCTTAGTTTTTGTCTTATATTAGCTATCCTAATGGATGGGAGGTGGTGTCTCACTGTGGTTTAAAAAACCTTTAGGAAATATTAGATTATTAGTAACACAGAACAAAAGTATAAAACCAGTAAAAAGTATAGTCTGTTTTACAGCAGGAAGATTTGGTTTGTCTCTAGGAGATTAAAATGTAACTGACTTCAATATATCCTAAATTTTACATTTTAAAAATGTATTACTTTTACATACTTAGCAGCAAATATATTCTAGCTGCATTGAAATTTAAAAGAGCTTAGAATAATTAGTTAAAAAAGGAAATTATCAAATGTCTTTCCTTGTTACCATCACCCATTTCTGAGCCTCATCAAAAATTACATTTAATTTGAGGCCACATTTTCCAGATGATTTCTTTAATGGAGCAAATGTGATATTTATGACTATACAAGTATTATCTACAACATGGAAACTTGTATGGTCCAGTGGTCAGGAATATAGGCTTCCAGTCCAAAATGTCTGCTTCGATTTCTGCTTTGTCATTTAGTCTCTATGTGAACTGAAACAGATTACTTAAATTCATACACCTATATAGCTGTGGGTTATTTTATCTCCTATAGTACGGGGGCCAGATGATAATAAATGACCATCTTTCACAGAATTAACATGAAGATTAAAAGAGTTAGCTAGCACACATTAAGTCATATGTACCCTAATAAGTATACAGTATGAAAACAGGTGTAGAAGAGAAAATTGATTAGCATAGTAAGATTTGGATTGAGAGTACGTCAAAAGCCAAAAGTCCACGTCGACCACTTACTAATTACCCTGGGCTAATTGCACTGTAAATTTGCATGTTTATATTTTAAAGATTTTTTTTTTTTTTTTTAATTCATGAGAGACACAGAATGAGAGAGAGGCAGAGACCCAGGCAGAGGAGAAGCAGGCTCCATGTAGGGAGCCTAACATGGGACTCCATCCTGGGTCTCCAGGATCATGCCCTAGGCTGAAGGCGTCGCTAAACCGCTGAGCCACCTGGGCTGCCCTGCCCATGCATGTTTATATTTAAAGTGGGGATATTATGTTTCATTTGTGAAAGGATTGTTATGTGATTTTAAAGGTCTAATTCATTTAAAGGGCTTCATATAGTGAGTAGCAAAGAAACAAAATCAAAAGCAACTGCCATTTTTAATAAATGATACCATCAAAATAGTGCTCTTTCTTTAAACAATAATGTATTGCTTTAATACATTATTTAATACATTATTGCAATAATTGTATTGTAATAATTGTAATTATTGCTTTCTTTTATTTACTTTTGAGTTAAATTTATTTACCTTTTCACCTCTGAGTTTTTTGTTGCAATATCTTCTTTCTATACACCAGCTTTTCACTCTTGCTGCCAACTCAGTTCATGTCTCCCAGTGTCAGTGGCTCTATCTCTTTGTATGTACATGGGTGGTTGAGAGATGATTCTGAAGAAACACACACATATTTATGTATAAGACGATATTTGTGCGTGTGTGTGTGTGTATTTTCAGCATAGAGATTATGGAAATAGTCATCTAATTATATTTGAGTTCTTTTTGAGCTGCCTCACAGTAAATATCATGATATGATACTCTATTCAGGCTATGATTTGGAATTCTTGTATATACATTTATATACCAGTATGACTAAGCAGCCTTATGGTATGTCATTTTGATAGATTTTGTACATTACTAAAATTGTTACTTATTTTATATTCCCCCTTTTTCATTTTTTATCGTTTTAAAATATTTTCAACTATTTAGAAGAGATTTATAGGCAAAGCAACATCTTTGCAAACATCATTCAAGTCTTCTAATATAATTTGCTCCCAGCTCTAAAAACATCTGTCATTTAATGCAATGTTGTTTTATGTTAATTCATGGAGAAAAAGAAAAATATCACATAAAATAAGATATATTTTTATTATAATAAATCCTGAAAACATAGTTTTATTTAACCAACTAAATAAACATTTATTGGTATTGTAAAGAAGTTTACAAAGATAAATGCCATTTTTAATGATATATTTTCTCTCAATTGTGTTATGAAACTAAATACTATATGAACATGTCAGAACCCATCAAATTTTATACAAAGTGTTTTTTATTGGGTAAATTCTAGAACTTAAAAATGAAATCACTAAGTTTCCTCTTTAGGGTCTTAAAGATATAAAATTTATCTAATTTACCTATGTCATTCTTCAAGGTCATTTTATAAGATGATGTTAAACAAGAAGTACAGAATTTAGTTTTAGGCAGTAAAATGGAAACGTTTGATTTAAATTACAATAAACTAATATCAGTGCATCTTGATATTTTTATAGTGGTTTCATTTTGTTAATTAATCAAGCATTTATTTTTGAATGAGTCAGATTTCATATTATATATATCACATAGCACTTTAATTTTATATAGTTAAGTTATGAACCACTGAATAATTGTCTTCATATTCTAGAATATATATTATATACTTATTTAGCTAGAGTGACGATTTCCAATGTGTTTTATTTTTTCCCAATGTGTTTTAAAATATGTATCAGTCAGTTATGAATATCTTTTAAAAAGAAGCATATGCTTATGTTCACATATTTGCTCTAAATTGTGTTTAATATTATAAAAGAGTGAAATAAGGTAATGTAATGATTTATTAAATGTGAATATAAAGAGAATGATTTAGTGTGCTATAATGTCTATTTTAATAATGTAGTACATAAATGTGTGAATATTTTCAAAATATCCAAAAAACGACATTATTATACTGTATGTTAACTAACAGAATTTAAACAAAGACTTAAAAAGAAAATCTATCCGCAGTCAGATATCAAAATGGAGTCAGGCTCTCTAATTATAGATGTACATGTTAATAGTCTAGAAAAAATAATGCATAAAACCTATGAACTGAGGCCATAAAGCAGCAAAGACCTCATCCTGGGAAAAAGCACAGGTAGGATTTCAACCTTTTTAATGGTACAAACCTAGGAGCAATTAATGTACATAGGAAATGTAAACTGGCAACAAGACTTTGAGACAGGACTGCAGGAGAGATCCTGGTGTGCACAGAAAATAAAAACACCTGTGACCCCTGCCTACTGCTAGTATTTGAAGGAGAGATTCATAAGGGCCTGGGACAATCTTAGTATTAGCTTAGGGACAAAGTCTGGGATCTATTTATGGAACACAAACCAGAGGATGCTAATATATGACTTGGTTCTGAACTGGAATACTTGTACTTGCAATAGTGTCATTTTTTTTCTTTTGGAGAAAAAGATTCCTTAAAGAATATTTTAAATCATAAAACTTGAAAAATAACTTAAAGATAGTCAAAAAGTCTAACAAATGGGAAAGAAGAAAAAAAGAAAAACCCTGGTTTCTTGGATTTTGAATCCAAAATGTATTTATATCATTCATAGGATTATCAAATATATAAATATTAATATGTACAAAATAGACAAAATAGTATAAAATCATAAGACTAAAATAGACAAGTATAATGCAAAAATATGTAAAATATTCTATTTAAAACATAGGAATAAAAATATACATACCTATATTACATCTAGTGAAAGTTTTACTTCTTCCTTGCTGATTTGGATGCCTTTTATTTCTTTTTCTTGTCTCATTGCTGTGGCTTGAACTCCCAATGCTATGTTAAATAACAGTAGTGAGAGTGGACATCTCTATCATGTTTCTGACTGTAGTGGAAATGCTCTCAGTTTTCACCACTGAGGATGATATTAGCTGTGAGTTTTCCATATAAGGCCTTTATCATATTGTAGTGCCTTACCTATAAACCTACCTTTTTGAGGGTTTTTATCATGAGTAGATGTTATACTTTGTCAATTAATACTTTTTCTACACCTATTGAAAGGATCATAAGGTTCCTATTGTTTCTTTTATTAATGCGATGTATCATGTGGATTGATTTGCGAATATTGAACCACCCTAGCAGCCCAGAAATAAATCACACTTGCTCACGGTGAATGATTCTTTAGTTTGGTAGTATGTTGCTAAAAATTTCTGTATCCATTTCCATCAGGGAATCATCCCATAGTTCTCTTTTTTTTAGTGGGGTCTTTGTCTGATTTGGTAATGTTGGCCTCATTGACTGAATTTGGAAGTTTTCATTCTTTTTCAGTTTTTTTTTTTTTTTGAATACTTTGAGAAGAATAAGTATTAGCTCTTCTTTAAATGTTTGATAGAATTTGCCAGTGAGCCATCTGGCTCTGGACTTCTCTTTGTTGGGAGAGTTTTGATTGCTGATTCAATTTGTTTGCTGATTCCTGGTCTGTTCAAGTTTTCTGTTTCTTCCTGTTTCCGTTTTGGCACTTTCTGTTTTTATTTCCTTTTGCTTCCATGTATTTTTTTTTTTTTTTTAATTTCCTGGTTGACCCTTTCATTGTTAAGTAGCATGTCGTTTAACTTCATATATTTATAGTCTTTCCAAAATTTTTTGTGGTTAACTGGAGGTTTCATAGCATTGTGGTCAGAAAATATGCATGATATGATCATATTCTTTCTATTTGTTGAGGACTGATTTGTGACTTGGTATGTGACTTATTCTGGAGGATGTCCCATGTGCACTTGAAAAGAATGTGTATTCAGCTGTTTTAGGTCCATTCAAAGCCATTGTTTCCTTTTTTATTTTCTGTTTAGATGATCTTTCCATTGATGTGAGTGGGATGTTAAAGCCCCCTACTATTATGGTATTAGTTCTTTTATGTTTTTGTTTTATATATTTAGGTGCTCCCATATTGGGTACATAGATATTTACAATTGTTAGATCTTCTCGTTGGATTGTCCCCTTCGTTATGATTTAGTGCCCTTCTTCATCATGATTTAGTGCCCTTCTTCATCCTTTGTTACAGTCTTTGTTTTACAGTCCAATTGGTCCTATAGAAGTATTGCTACTCTGGATTTCTTTTGATGTTTATTTGCATAATAAATATTTCTCCAATCCCGCACTTTCAATCTGCAGGTCATTAGGTCTAACATGAGTCTCCTGGGCAGCCAGGGTGGCTCAGTGGTTTAGCACCGACTTCAGCCCAGAGCATGATCCCGCCGGGATCGAGTCCCACATCGGGCTCCCTGCGTGGAGCCTGCTTCTCCCTCCTCCTGTGTCTCAGTCTCTCTCTGTCTCTCTCTGTGTTTCTTATGAATAAATAAATATTTTAAAAATTAATAAAAAAATAAATAAAATGAGTCTCTTGTAAGCACCATATTAGATGGATCTTGTTTTTTAATCCATTCAGATGCCCTTTTGATTGGAGAATAATCCATTTACATTTAGAGTAATTATTGATGGTCATATCTAGCATCATTTTATGACTCATTATGTCTGGAGATTTTTTTCTGTGTCTCTCTTGTCTTTGTTACTTTTGGTCTTTCCTTTCCACTCAGAGTCCTCTTTACTTTTACTTGCAGGGCTGGTTTAGTGGTTGTGAATTCGTTTAGTTTTTGCTTGGGAAACTTTATCTTTCCTTATATTCTAAGTGATAGCCTTACTGGATAGAGTTCTTGGCTGCATATTTTTCCCATTTATCACTTTAGTATGTCCTGCCACCTCCTTCTGGCTTACCATGTTTTGTTGAGAAATCTGCAGCTAGCTTTATGGGTCTTACCAGTTAAGAACTTCTTTTTTCTTCTTTCTTTTATGATGTTTTCTTTATTGCTATATTTTGCCAATTTAATTATAATGTTTTGATATTGGCTTATTTTTGTTGATTTTGACTAGAGTTCTTGTGTCTCCTGGATCTGAGTGTCTGTTTCCTGTCCCAAGACTAGAGAAGTTTTCAGCTATTATTTCCTCAAATAAATTTCTGCCCGCTTTTCTCTCTCTTCTACTTCTGGGACTGCTATCATACAAATGCTCTTACGCTTGATGGAGTCACTGAGTTCCCTAAATCCATTCTCATGTTCCAGAATTTCCTCTTCTTTCTTTTGTTCAATTTCATTATTTTCTATTATTTTATCTTCCAAATCACTAATTTTTTCCTCTGCTTCCTCTAGCCTGCTGTTCATTGCATCAAGTCTGTTTCTAATCTCAGTCACTGTAGTTTTCAATTCTGACTGATGCTTTTAAAAATCTTCTATCTGTATAGTAAGGGTCTTCATGAAGTCTTTCATTCTTTTCTTAAGCCCAGTGAGTATCCTTATGATTGTTGCTTTAAGTTCTCTATCAGGCATGTTTCTTACATCTGTTTCACTTAGATCTCTGGCTGTGATCTTATCTTATTCTTTCGCTTAAGAAGAATTACTCTGTTTTGGCATTTTATCTAAATCTCTTCTTTCTTCAGTGTGACTTTTTCTCTCCGTTTAGTTGTGCAGTTTGTTCTGTCGGTCTTTAGGTTGATTTCTGGGTTGATTCGAATAATTTGATAGATACCTACTTGTGTTCGTGGGATGAAATGAGCCTGGCATACTCCTACTTCTCTGCCATCTTCTCTTCCTCAGCTAAGTAGTACCTTAGACAAACTGCTTAACCATTTTGAACTTTACTTTTCCATAGATGTTTCTCAATTTTTTCCCATGGATCTTGCTTCATGCATTGCCACTTGTAGAAATATCACTTTTCTTTTTGGTTCTGGAGGCTAGAAATCCAAATTCAAGGTGTTGGCAGGTCTGGTTGCTTCTAAAGCCTTTCTCCTTGGCTTATTGCCCCTGACTAGGTGACTTTTCTCTGTGCTCATGTGCTCCCAGTGTCTCTCTTACTGATGTTAAGCTTCACCTTACCCTCTGTCTCTTCTGCCTCTCATCTGGACAGGCTGATAAGAAAACTGGAGTGATCCCTCTAATACCTATCAAATAAATCATCTCAATCTTCTATCACTTATCTGTAAATTATCATTATCTATTATCTATCAATTACTTATTATCTATATCATATTTCATCAGTGTTTCATTTATTATATCTCATCAATCTGTCATGGAGAAGGAATCTATATTCAAATTGTGAGTTCAAATTATTAGTAATAATTCCAGTCATTACACAATCCTAATATTCTTCCTGTCTTCCCTTACTTTATATTTCTTTCTTCCTTTCACTGCCAATTAGAAATGTATTTTCCAGTTTTATCAAAATCTTATTTGCTTAATCATACAATAAAACAGAAAACTGTCTCAGAATTACTCCTATTATGGGGGAAAAAAACATATGCACTGCATATGACTTATTATTTGTTTGCAGTTCTTTTTTGTTTACTTTTTGTCTTAGTATAAATGGTGACAGTACAGTATGTTAATGGTTACCTTAGTTTCCTTTTCAGTATCTTTAATAATATTCAAAATAAACACAGTGAGGTTTGTTTTTTTCTGGCTTCTGGAATTTCTTATATATTTTTTTTTTTGAGATAGTACTCAATATTTTCTTAAATATAGTAGCTTTTTGGTATGCCTTTGATTCTCATAGTGTAAATCCTGTTATTTCATTCCTCTTAACCTTGTTTTGGATATTCTAGGCAGTTGGCATTCCACTAAAAATTTAAAATACACGTTTTAAAAAAGGATTTCATATAAAACTACTTAGATTTTGCTTATGCTTATTTTGGATTTCTAAATAATTTTGGTAGGAATCTACATCTTATTTGTGTAAAGTCTTTTAATCTATGATCTTTTAATATTTCTGCATTTACTTAGGTCTTTCTTAATTTCACTTAGCAGTGTTTTGTGATTTTTAGGTTACTGGTGTTGCATAGCTTTAATTGTGTATTTTCCTATGTTGATAGGATGTATAATAACAAAGCAGTGATCTGCTTCTGTTCAAGGGTCAAATATATGAATGAATTTAATGTCTATTGAATATTTGTCTATTTCTACAACCTGAATAACTCTCATAATGAGAGTTTTACTAATATTTAAAAACGAAATGGAGCATTATGCTGTTTTTCCCCCACTAAAACTACCAGATACATATATCAGTTCTTCTAGATATTATTTATTTGTAGTTACCATAGAGCATTATTTGTACATTATCTTGCCATTTAAAAATGATGACAGTTTTAATTATTTACCAGTCTTAATTTCTTTTGTCCTTGTTTTATTACAAGGGTACCTTAAATACAATATTACACCCACACAAAAGAAGAGATAATGAAGATTCTATTTTCAAACTCAGAGGAAATCGTGTCTTTTCATTTTTAAGTAGAATATTAGTTGCATATTTTTATATCTTTCCAGGTTGAAGAAATTCCTTTTGTTCTGAATTAATTTAGATTTCTCAATCATCTGTCTCTAAGTTTTTCACAAGTATTTAATATATTTATTTAGCAAAAAGTTCTCTTTTACTCTGTGAGTATGCTGGATCACTTTGAATTATTTTTGAATGTGAAACTAATTTGAATTGTTGAGATAAATCCCAGAGAGTCACAATATATTATTATTTTGTGTATTTCCAGATTGTGTTGCCTCATATTTTATTTAGGTTGCAGGTGCTAATAAAACACATTGCCTTTACGTTTTTGGGGGGTTAGTAGATGCTTATTCTGGATTCATGGTATATGGGGTCAATTATTTTTTTATATAGAGAAATAATTGATTTTTTTTATTTCTTCTTCTTTTTTTGTTTGGTAAATGTGCTTTTCATCCTGAATAATTTATACATCTCATCTAATGTGTCAAATGTGTTGCCACAAAGTTGTTTATATTACCATCTTTTTTAGGATGGAAGGTATCTGTAGTGTAGTGTGAATAGTTCATAACTTTGTTTTCCTTTCATGCTCTGAGTTTCAGCATTTATAAATTTTATTAAAATTTAAATGTTAGCCTTAGGCTTTATTGTTTTTTTTTAACATATGTTTAATATTTAATTTTTGCTTAGACCTCATAATGTGTCTCATTGTTTTCTTTGTGTTTACCTTTCTACAATAAAAGTTTAGGTCATTCTGAGTGAAATAAGTCAATCAGAGAAGGACAAACATTATATGGTCTCATTCATTTGGGGAATATAAAAAATAGTGAAAGGGAATGTAAAGGAAAGGAGAAAAAATGAGTGGGAAATATCAGAAAGGGAGACAGAACATGAAAGACTCCTAACTCTGGGAAACGAACAAGGGGGGGTGGAAGGGGAGGTGGGCAGGGGGTGGGGGTGACTGGGTGATGGGAACTGAGGGAGGCACTTGATGGGATGAGCACTGGGTGTTATTCTGTATGTTGGCAAATTGAACACCAATAAAAAATAAATTTATATATATATTAAAAAGTTTAGGTCATTGTTTTCTTTTTTCCTCTTTTTTTTCTTTTTTAAAAATTTTTCATTGTTTTCTTTTTAATATTTTATGTAAATTAAATTTTTCTCTAAATACTTATTTTGCCACAATCCTCTCAAAATTGATATTTTTAATTTTAAACACATTTTATGTTACTTAATTTCACACATTTATGAATTTCCTAGTTATATCTTTAATATCTAGTTTAATTCTATTATGATGAGTATACTATATGTGACTTACAAATTCAGGTATTTGGTAAGGTTTTTTTTTTACGGTTCTTTGTATCTACTACGTCTATTTTTGTAAATAGTCCATGTGTTCATGGAAAGGATGTATATTTTGTAAATGTTGGATGCAGTTTTGCAAAAGGATCTTCCTTAGCAATTATCTAGGTGATTTTAGATATCTACAAAGAAAAAGAGCCATCTTTTACTGTGATTGCACCCTTTGTTTTTTTCACATTGTAGATGAACAGCCAACATTTCAGGTGATATTCAGTAGTGACTTACATACTTGACAGTTGAGAAGATATAGATTACTACATTGTTAGGAAATATTAAAGCCCAACTCTACAGTGCTGCCACCAAAAGAACATTTTTGGAAGAAAGGCTGTCCTTGATTTTTAAGTGCACAATCAACTGTTTGAAAAGAAAAATCTATGTTAATGGATCTATATAGCTAAATAAATGATGAACTAATGTGTATATGGATTCCTAGGAAACTCAGTAAATGTTGAAGAACCTATTCTAATAATTTTTCCCTTTGCTGTGTTTCAGTCATTTGGATGTGTTTCCAAGCCCAGCTCTAATTATACCTAAGAACACTTTCTTTTTGTACAGTAGTCAAGAAAATAATCCTTCCAATATATTACACACTTTTTTTTTTTGAAAATATAAGCAGCAAATATGTGATACTTATGTCATTCTTCTTAGAAAATAGGTTGGAGGGTTTGACATAGCTTGAGAGCCAGCTGGGCCTATTAAGTGAACTTCAGCATTCATCACCTTTATCCTTTCAGTGACAGATAGTGGATAGGTCTGACTCTGTAGAGAAGAGCTGATGGGTGTTATCTTTGTGTAAGCTACTCTGAAGCAGAAATGCCACAGATTATGGACAGTCTACAGCAATACAACATGAGTGCTTTGTAACAAACTACTTCCAAATTCAGTTGTTTAAAACAATACATGTTGGTTTATTTATTTTTCGATCTATGTATCAGTAGGTGGCTCTACTTCATGCTACCAGCCTAGTGGGCTTGACTTAAGCCTGCAGTGAGTTTCAGGTTTGCTCCTGGGTTTCTAAATTCTCTTTGCACCTGCACCTAGCTGAGTGTGCTTTTCTCTTGACAGATCACTGAAGCACAGAATGGAAACAAACACTTCTTAAAGCCTTGCCTTAAAGCCAGCTTATTAACAATTCTGCTCACATTTTCATGACCAAAATAAGTCATGTGAATATATAAAAATCAGTGGGACTGCAAAGTATATAGAACAGATCATATGAGACATTAAAAGCCCACATGACAAAGAGTAAATGCATAATTCCAAATACAGGTAGGGTGGAAAACTGAGGATAATAACTCCACCACCCTAATACACCTAGTTGTACTGTTTAAATTTGGTACAAATAATAATAATAAATTCTAATTCTGTACTTAATCATAATAATAATAAATTCTTATTCTGCACTTAATCAGAATAAGAAAATCTACCTTCTCAATAATTTAGTAAGGAAAAAGTTACTAAGTGGTTCAGGGTTATGAATGTGTCTACCTTCCCAGTTTCAAAATATTTAAAGTAGGGAAGAAAAGTTTCTCTTTAAAAGCTAGTACATCAATGTTAGTATACTGAGTAAAGATTATAATAAAAATCAGCCTAAAAATAAGTTTAATTTCAATATTTTTCCAGAGACTCATGAAAGATTATTTTATTTTATGTGAAAATGAGAGAAAATGATGATCATACACATTGCAGTTTTCATAAACATCATTCCTTGTCAACTTAAATTTAGAAGAAATTAAACAAGAGTAACGTGGGTCCCTAACTCTACTTTGAAGTTATTATATCACAGACTACTCCAAATCCATGTTAGGACTAAAGCCTTTTATAGAATTTGGACTTTTGACAAGAAAATACAATTTTAAATTTCACTGTATGTGAATTGATTCTCATTTTTGGAAACTGCTAGTTTAACTTTATAATGCAGGAAAATTTAACTGGACCAAATACTGGAATGTATATTGTCAGATTATCACCTCACTTTCCAGGGATGATAGTTTTATAAAACTTAAATGAGAATAAAAAGAAGAAAAGATAAATATAGAAACAGATTTAAGTTTTCTTAAATGTATCTTTGGAACATATTTTAAAATAACTCCTGGAATGGATAATACTTTAAACTTATCTAAATAGAAGCAGAACAAAGGAATTACTCCAAATTTAGAATCTTTGTTCATGTCTCTGCTTTAAAATTTTTTCAAAGTTCCTTTGGTATGAAAAAAACCACGGAAACCAGACTTTCTACAGCACATTCAAAAAAAAAAAAAAAACTGTTCAGAAACTAAGCAAAAATAGGTGATTGTGATTGATGAAGGTTAAATTTTGCTGGTAGCAACAAAGACTTTTGATTTTAATGTATGTTTTTGCTGAAATTTCTTAAAGATTCTAAGCTACTTTAGTGTTAAAGTGTCCATATACATTAAATAGTGATAATATTTTAAAGCTGATAATTTCATCAGCAACAAAATATCTCATGTTTCATTTAAATATATTAACATTCAATTTCTCATAAAAGATTCAGGATATCTTTAAGACACAGTCTAGCTCTGTGTAAGATAAGTATCATATACATCACAGATACACGTAGATTTAGTAGCACAGATTCTTGTATTTTATGTAAGTAATCGATTATTAACACTAAGTAAACTGAAAAATTAATCAGATATTAATTCAAGAAAATAATCATAAAAGCTACTAAGAAATTATAACTACAGTGCCAATAGAGAAAATAAAATGAAAGATTGTAAATGCTTGACTACTCCACATGAGGAAGGAAAAGAGGAAAAAGGAATTTTACTCAGCAATAAAAAATAAGTAAATTATTCTTACACTCAAGACCATGCATGAATCTCAAGATGCTATGCAGAGTATAAGAAGCAGGACAAAAAAAATCCTTGTAAATGAAGCTGTGAGGGCATCTGGGTGGATCTGTTGGTTAAACATCTGCCTTTGGCTCAGGGCATGACCTCAGGGTTTGGGATTAAGCCCTGCTCCAGGCTTCTTGCTTAGCGGGGAGCCTACTTCTCCCTCTCTCTCTGCCTGCTGCTCTCTCTGCTTGTGCTCTGTCAAACAAATAAATAAAATCCTTAAAAAAATGAAGGTGTGTATGCGGTTGTATGTATAAGACAAAACTAATGGAAAAAATACCCTAGAAATTTGGTTGCCTCCTGATGAGGACATTGGGATAAGAGACACAAAACTTAATGGCGTAAGAAAAATGTTCTGTATGTTGATATAAGTACATAGATGAACCATCATTTTTCTGAATGATCAAATTTAAATATAGAAATAAACTTAATAGATTTGTTAACAATAGTGTATGAATCAGGATTTCAAAAATATTATCTATGAATTCTAGACTTAAAAAATTAGTAATTTTATTGAGTATCAGTTATCACACATGATGCAGGTGATAACAAATATAGAAACAGAACATAATACAATGCCCAGTTGGTGTAGATTGGAATCGAAATTTTAGGTACAGCTATGAATTCATGACTATAAGTACATATTTATAAATAAATGTATATAGATTTACACTGGAATATTTATATAGAAAACAGATTTATATAAATTTACTCCTTATAGTTTTAAATATTGATATGTTTGTATATATGAATATAAAATTCATACACAAATGTGTATATATATATGTATGCATATGTTATATATGCATGTATGTACTTTTTTCCTGGTTCTGCTTTCTTATTTTTTATTCATTTTTAGAGAGAGGAGAGGGGAGGGTTAGGTGGAGAGGGAGAGAGAGAACCTTAAACAGGCTCCATTCACAGCACGAGGACCGATGTCTGGGTTAATCTCTTGACTGTGGGATCATGACCTGAGTCAAAATCAGGTCAAACGCTTAACTGACCGAACCACCACCCAGGCGCCCCTCTAGTTCTGCTTTCCAAGAACACCTAGAAGCAATGACAAACCTTTACCCATGACCATACCTAGTGTCCATATCTTGCTTTCAAAAAATTGATATATTTTTTTCTTAGGTAGTTTTAGATTCACAGTAAAACTGAGCAGAATACAAAGATTTTCCCATAAACCTACTTATGTTTCTTCCCTCAGTTTTCACTATTATTATATCTTATTAGAATGATGACTCTGTTGCTTTGATAAGCCAATATTGATACATTATTATGATTAAAATTTAATACTTATAACATTGTTCCAGTCCTTGTGTTGTACATTTTGTGACAAATGTACATTCTGACAAATGTATAATGGCCTGGATCCACTATTAGAGAACCATACTGAATAGTTTCACTGTTCTGCTCTGCCTATTTCTCTATCCCTCCTTCCACCCCCCACCTTCAACTTCTGAGATTCACTGATCTTTTTACTATGCATAATTTTGCCTTAATAGAGTGACACATAGTTGGAATCATGCAATATGTAACCTTTCCTGTATTGTCTTCTTTCACTTAGCAATGCATTTAACATTCCACCATTTTTTTATTTTAATTTTTATTTATTTACTTATTTTTTTGTTGCTTGAGAGCTCATTTCTTTTTATTGCTCAGTAGTATACCATTGTATGGATTTACCACAGTTTGTTCACTTATCCACTAAAGAACATCTTGGTTGCTTCCTAGGTTTGGGAACCACGAATGAAGTTGTTATAAAGATTCATGTGCAGGTTTTTGTGTGAACATGAGTTTGGAGCTCATTTGGGTAAATGCCTAGGAGCATGGTTTCTGGATTGTCTTAAGACTATATTTAGTGTTGCAGAAACCAGACAAATTGGTTGTTCCAAATTGTCTTCACCATTTGGCATTTCCCATTGCAAGAGTTCCCATTGCTCCAAATTTGCACCATCATTTACTGTTGTGTTTTAGATTTTAGCCATTCTGTTAGGTGTATAGTGATATCTCACTGTTTTAATTTGCAGTTTTATAATGACACATGATATATGAATCTTATCATATGCTTATTTGCTATTCATATATTTTCTTTGATGAAACTGCTTTTAGATAATATTCTTATTTTTTAATTGTGCTGTTTTCTTATTGTTCGTTTTAAGAGTTCTTAGTATATTTTGTGTAATAGTTCTGTATCAGGTATGTCTTTTGTAATCTCCCTATGTGGCTTGTCTATTCATTCTATTAATGCTGTCTTTTACAGAAAATGAGTTTTTAATATTAATGAATATTAATTGTTTTTCTTCCCACATGGTGCCTTTGGCATTTTAACTAAAAAATTATTGCCAAACTCTTAGTAACTTGGGTTTTCTATTTTCTCTTCTATAAGTTCTATAGTTTTGAATTTTACATATAGGTTTATGATTAATTTTGACTTAATTTTGTAAGAAGAGAGAGGTCCTTTTTCTTTTTTTTTTTTTTTTTACATGTGGATATCCAGTTTTTACAAGAATTTTTTTCAAAATAGTATCCTTTCTCCTTTGATTGCCTTTACTTTCTTTCAAAGGTCAATTGACTGTATTTGTGTTGGCCTATATCTGGGCTCTCTTATTATGTTTCATTGGCCTATTTGTCTATTATTTTGCTTATACCACATATACTGATTATGGTAGCTTTGTAATAAGTCTTGAAACCAGGTAGTGTCACTCCTATGGCTCCATCTTCTTTTGATGTTGTGTGGGCTGTTCTGGGTATTTTACTTTTGTATTTATATTTTAGAATCTGTTTGTTGATATCAACAAAATAAGTTACTGGGACTTTGATTGAGTTGAATCTGTATGTCAGTTTGGGAAAAACTGACATATTTACAATATTAAGTCTTTCTGACCAGGCATGTGTTATGTCTCTTCATTTACTTATTTTTTTTTTATTTCCTTTACTTGAGATTTATAATTTTCTTTATATATAAATCTTGTTAGTTATCTGTACTTAAACAATTTTGGTGTTAATTTAAATAGTACTGTGTTTTAAATTTCAAATTTTGATGATCTGTTACTGGTATATAAGAAACCAAATGAATCATGTATTAAATTTATATCCTGAAATTGTTCCATAGTTCCTTGTAGTTAGCAGGAGATTTTTTGTTGACTCTTTAGAACTTTCAACCTATGGGCAGCCCAGGTGGCTCAGCGGTTTAGCGCTGCCTTTGGCCCAGGGCATGATCCTGGAGACCCGGGATTGAGTCCCATGTTGGGGTCCCTCCATGGAGCCTGCTTCTCCCTCTCCCTGTCTCTCTCACTCACTCTCTCTCTCTCTCTCTCTCTCTTTCTCTCCTCTCTGTGTATCCTCATGAATAAATAAATAAAATCTTTTAAAAAAACTTTCAACCTAGATAATTATATAATCTGCAAACAAATACAATTTTATTTCTTCCTTCCCACTTTTATGTCCTTCTCTCGTCTTATTGAAATAGATAGGACTTCTAGTACAACATTCACTAGGACTGGTGAGAGTGGGCATGTTTGCCTTTTCCCATATCTTAATTCTTAGATACAATTTTCCGTGGAGGGAATCTACAGATCCTTAAAGAAAAATCCTTTCCTAAGCTTATGCCAAGAAAGTCTAAGATGAAGTTGGAACAGCTCCTAGTGCTAGAAATGAAGAAAATAGCCAAAGAATGATGGGGACAAAGGAAAAGGAAATAAGGGACAGCATGAAGAGTTTTTTTCTGATGACATTTGAAACAGTTGGACGTCAAAATAAATCATGGTAGCAATTGATTGTAATTCATTGAATAAGTAAAAATCCATCAGCTGTTAGTGTTATAAATAAGAGAGTTAACAGTAAAATGTCAGTTAAAATATCTGAATACAATGATAGAGT
This sequence comes from Vulpes lagopus, assembly GCF_018345385.1. Taxonomy (NCBI): domain Eukaryota; kingdom Metazoa; phylum Chordata; class Mammalia; order Carnivora; family Canidae; genus Vulpes; species Vulpes lagopus. The sequence continues at coordinate 11,095,159 of NC_054826.1, read as the reverse complement.
TATATAATCATGCTTGTTAATACTATGAATGATAGTGTAAAAGGAATTAGGATATTTGCAATCTTAAAGTAGCTCTCTACAAATTACTTATTAATGACAATGTGAAAAAGAAAGCTTTCCATAGTAGAGATATAGTGGACATCACCTAATCCAAGTGATCAAAATTAACATTAATAATTTTGGGATAAAAAAAAAAATAATAATAATAATTTTGGGATAAACTAATATCGGGAGGCTTCTAATATGATGCACCAAGATGGATACGTCATATTTGTAGCAATATTACCAAAATGCACAATTTGAATCCTGAAATAATACTATATAAATCCTGATTAAGGACTATTTTGTAAAAATATCTCACCTGGGATGCCTGATGGCTCATTTGTTTAAGCGTCTGACTCTTGGTTTCAGCTCACTTCATGATCTCAGGGTTGTGAGACTTAGCCCCGCCTCAGGCTCTGTACTCAGCATATTCTACTTGATATTCTTTTCCCCTCTGCACTCTTCCCCCCACCCCGACCCAGCTCACTATCTCTTTCTCAAATAGATAAATAAATAATTTTTAAGAATTACCTTTAGTTACTAGGACACCCATTATTTAAAAAAGAAAGAATACTAAATAATTCCTTCAGGTTAAAGACAACAATGAAATATAATGCTTGATGTTGGATTGGTTGCTAGCAAAGAAAACTCTTGATAAGTTACCCTATTAAGATAAATGATAAATTATACTGTGAATTTAGATTAGATAGTGCACTTGTATTAAATTTTCTGATCTTAATAATTGTTCTGTGGCTAGGTAATATTTTTGTCTTTAGGATATATACACTAATTGTGTAGAGATAACAGGGTTCACTGTATCCAACTTCAGAGGACTGGTGAATTTGTAAAAAAGATATATAGTAATTTCTTGTATAGGCATAACTCAGAGATATTGTGAGTTAAGTTCCAATTTTTGGAATATTCTTTTTCAAAATAGTATCCTTTCTTCTTTGATTACCTTAGCTCTTTTACAAAGATCGATTGACCGTATTTGGGTTGGACTATCATAATAAAGCTAATATGGCAATAAGGTAAGTATCTCCATAAAGTGAGCCAAAAGATATTTTTTTGGTTTTCCAGTGCATATAAAAGTTACATTTACACTATGCTGTAGCCTGTTAAGTGTGCAAAAGTGGTATGTCTTTAAAAACTGCACATAATTAAAAAATATTTTGTTGCTAAAAAATGTTAACCACCATCCAAGCTTTCAGCCATTCATAATCAATGATCACAGATCACCATAACAACTATGATAATAATGAAAAGTTTAAAATACTGTGTTACCAGAAGTGATGCGGAGACACAAAATGAACAAATGTTATTGGAAAAATGGCACCGGTAGACTTTATTGATTCAGGATTACCACCAACCTTCAATTTGTGTAAAACAGTATCTGTGAAGCACTATAAAACTAAGTACCATAAAACAAAGTTACCACTAGTCTTGTGATATATAATATTACATATATTATTACATATTAATTATTTATACCTTAACATACATGTGTATATGATATGTATATATACATATATATACATGTATATACATATATGTATATATCTTCCTATATATATGTATATATATACATCTTCCTATATATATGCATATATATGTGTGTGTGTACGTATCACATACAGATGTATACCCCTACCCCCAGAAAGGTTGATACAGTAGGTCTAGGCATTGTGTTTTACCCTAAATGCATATATGGAATCTTCTATACTGCTTTTTAATAATATTTCAAAAAGGATACATTATAATGAAAATCAGAATACATATAACAAAATAAAAGTTACTTAGAAGAAGTGAAAGAAAACACTTGTGCTTAAGGATTTTGCAAATACTCAAAGAAAAATATTGCGCACTGTAATGAGTCATTCAGTAAATGGTATCCTTATGGAAATAATGGGAAGTTCCAAAACAGTTTCTTCGAACACCCTGAAATACAAGTTAATGGCAACACTTTTGCTGTTTACTAATGATTATTTTTACAACAGAAGTAGATTGTAGATTAATGGATGGGCTTCATAATTCTTAGAATAGCTCTCTCTTTTTTTTAATACTATGTTTTTGGAAACTATTACACGATTGATTGCAAAACTGTGACATACTGAGAATTTACTATCATGCACTACACTAAGAATTAGCATACAATTGGTCATTTGATGTTTTTCAGGAGACTTTCAAGTTTTATCGTTTGCTTTAAATCACACAAGTAAGGATTAGTGCAGATTCAAATTGACACTTCAGCTATGTTATTATAATCCCTGTGTAATATAACTTAGTTCCCTATAATAAACATTGCTAAATGAAATCATGATGGTGTATGCAAAATGACTTAAATATGCATCTGTCAATGGAAGTGATTTTCATCAGCATAAATTCATTGAGCATTCTTAAAGTTGATGGTTTTACTAGCATTAAATACACAAAGAACAACTATACCCATAGTAGATGTGGCAAGAAATAAAGGTACTGGGAACTTTGCATAAAACTAAAATTAAAAATAAAACTTATCTTTTTTGCTAAAAACAATCCAATTACATAGAAAGTATTTTCACATTGTACCAAGATAGTGTTCATTATGGATATCAGCATATATCACTTAAAGAGGCATTCTGTGTCTACATATATTTGGGAAATACTGAATTAAGCACAGTTGATACTCTTACAGGAGTTTTTAGAGCATTTAATATGCAAACTCATAATTGTATATCACTTAGAATTTGATGTAAAAAAAAAAAGAAGTTGATGTAATATGCAGTGTACCTCCAGTTCGAATTAGTATAGAAACACTGCTTCTTTCCTTCTTTTTTTTCTTTATCTTCCTAACAAAATAGCTCCTAGAGTTAGAGTTCTGCCAGAGTACATGCATTGTAGTTAGAGAAAGACTGGGATGATGTGAAAAACTTTAAGATGGAAGATGATGAAGTTGGGAAAATGGTTAAAAATCAGCTAATTGGCAGGAAACAGACATTTCAGTTATTTTAAAAAGAAAAATCAGAGTCTGAGGGAAAAAAAAAGTGTTACTTGATGAGGAGAAAGCTTCCATGCAAGAATATATTATCTATGTTGTCGAGATAAATGTGTGTCAATGAACAGTGAGGAGATGAAATGTTGAACATAGATTCATTGTAACAATAAATAAATATGGCATCCTGAAAAGTATTAACATGGAGAAAACACTAGTAAAATTGTATTGTATTTGGTAATAAATACCAAAGAGTTGGAGAAAAAGACAGGGACACATACAAAGGAGGAAGGGAGTAATCTGCAGATCAAGAACCCCAAATACATGAGTCAAGTGCTCATCTTTGGAGAGTGTGTGGGATGATGATTTTGTTAAGAGAGAAAGGCCCTTTATCAGAGGTTCTCACCTGTGACCCCTTACTCAGCAGCATCACCTAAACACTTACTTGAAATGCAGACTTAGACTCTGTTAGTTGGCTTTGCCTGGTATAACAAATTGCCATAGTCTGGATGGCTTAGACAACAAATACTTATTACTCACAGTTCTGGAATCTAGAAGATCAAGATTGGGATGCCAACATGTTTAGACTTTTGTCGAGGGTCCATTTCTTGGTTTATAGGTGGCTACCTTCTTAATTTAACTCTGGAGACAGGAGGGAGGGCCTGGCAATATGTGTTTTTATAAGCCTCCAGATCTTTCTGTTTCATCCTCATTTTGAAGACAAACTCTGTTTCATGTTAATTCTGAGGCAACAGTGATGTTTTAAAAAGATAGTGCATCTTCAAAGCATTGACATGAAAGCTCAGAAAATAAAATGACCCAAGCTTAGTTCTTTTAAGAAAGCTTACATTAAGCCAGTGATTGAGAATAAAGAATTGAGGACCTATATAAAAATGCAATATAATTGTTACCAGATATAAATTAAAGGAAAGAGGAGAGTTCATGTGAAATAATAAAATATGAAGTATTTGTTTTACTTATTCCTGTTTCTCTAAGGAAGTTCTAAGCTTAAGAGCATGGATGGTGAAAGGAAATAGAATGGATGCTGTAGAATCAGGTGGTTCACTGACTGTGGAGGCTTCTCAAGTGGACTTGTGACTCTGTTGGGCCCCTTAGCATTGGAAGGTGCAGTGATTTTTAATTAGATGATTTGTTTTTTGGTTTTGTCTTTGGCTATTTTGTTCATTGTATTGCTATTGAGTTGTATGAGTTCTTTATATATTTTGAATATTAACTCCTTATATATGATTTGCAAATATTTCTTTCCAATCTGTAACTTGCCTTTTCATTTCTTTGATCATTTTTTTATCATGCAGAAGCTTTTTATTTTGTTGTAGTCACACTTGCTTTTTATTTTGTTGTTTGTGCTTTAGATGTCATATAAAAAAAAAAGAGAGAGTGAGAGAGGGAGAATTTCCAAAACCCATGTCAAGGAGCTTTTTCCCTATCTTTTCTTACATCTTTCATGATTTCAGGTCTTACATTTAAAGCTTTAACCCATTTTGAGTAATTATTGTGAGTGATGTAAGATAGCGGTCTAATTTCATTCTTTTACATGTGGATATCCAATTTTCCCAGTTCCGCTTGTTGAAAGGACTGTCTTTTATCCATTGAGTATTCCAACTCCTTTGGCAAATACAATGGCCGAAGGGCACATAGACATTTTTCCAAAGATGATATTCAGATGACCAATGGGTACATGAAAAGTTGCTCAACATCATCAGTCATCAGGGAAATGCAAATCAAAACCATGGTAAGATATCACTTCATTTCTGTTAGAATAGCTATTATCAAAACAACAAGTAATAAATGCTGGTGGGGATGTATAGAAAAGGGAATATTTATGCACTGTTGGTAGAAATGCAAATGGTGCAGCCACTATTGAAAACAGTATGGAGATTCCTCCAAAACTTAAAACAGAACTACTATATGATCCAGCAATTTTACTTCTGGGTATATGTCTGAAGGAAGTGAAATCACTATGTCAAAGAGCTGTCTGCCCACACACGTTCATTGCACCATTACGTGGACTAGTCAAGACATACAAAAACTTAAGTATCTAAGGCCAGTTGAATAAAGAAAATGTGTATATACTTATACGCATTTATATATATAGGTATATATATGCATATAACTTATAACAATAGTCATTAAAAAAGAAGGAAATCCTGCCATTTGTACCAACATGGACAGTCAGTCCTTGAGGGCATTATGCTAAGTGAAATAAGCCAGAGGGAGACAAATATTGTGTAATATCACTTATGTGGCGTATAAAGCCAACCAAACTCATAGAAAAAGAGATCATATTTGTGGCTGCCAAAGGTGAAGGTGGAATGTGGTAAAATTAAGTGAAGACAGTCAAAAGGTACAAACTTTCGGTTATAAAAATGCCTAAGTACTGGGAATATACTGTACAACATGATGACTATAGCTAACACTGCTGTATGATATATTTGAGTGTGGCTGAGATAGTAGATCCTAAAAGTTCACATCACAAAGAAAAAAATGTAGCTATAAGAGGGGGAAGGATGTTAATCTAAATTTCTTGTAATCATTTTTCAATATATGTATGTCACGTCCTTATGCTGTACACCTTACTTGCACAGTGTTGTATGCCAACTGCATAGCGATACAACTGGGAAAGAAGGAAGGAAGGAATGAAGGAAGGCAGGCTCATGCATCACAACTCCTTAGAGGAAGAGTGAAATTGGAATCTGAATGATGTGTACAGAAAGGGACTGAGATTTCGACTTCTCAACAAATGCAAAAACTAGATCCTTTGAGACACTTTTCTCAGAGATAAGAATATTCAGGTTATCATTTTTGAAATATTTCCAGGTGACAGAGTCCTGTACAGTGCTACAGTGTTAATGAACAATTATACTAAGATTTAGCTGACTGTCACAGGGTCAATCAATTTTTTAAACTGTTAAGCCAGACTGAAAAATAGGCTACTGGTGTGAAGTTTGACATTTCCAAAGATGTTAGCTGCAGGAGGAAAAAAAAAAAAAAAAAATAATAATAATATATTTGAATGAATTGCTGAAGTTATTAAAGAAGTTAGAAGTATATTATATGAGAATATTGAGAGATCAGATAAAATAATAAAATAAAATTGGTGAGGTATGAGAAAGAGTAATTGAACAAAGGTTTTAAGATAGTTCTCACAATTAGGGAATATATTGATCTCTCTCTCTCTCTCTCTTTCTCTCTCTCTCTTTTTCCCCCAGCAGATTGAAGATAGTAGGAAAATATACCTTTAAAGGATTCATCAGAAGTGTTTGCCATAGTCAGATTAGAGGTGGGTTTTAATTAACATGAATGCAAAGGGTGTCCTTTTGGAAAAAGAGGAAATGATTAAGAGGAAAGTATGCTCCAAATAGAAAAGCACAACACAATGTTGTACCACAAAGAATGAAGGATTAGGCTTGAAAAATCTATATTTAAACTGTTTTTATTCTGACTCTCTGTTTACAGGACACTATTTTATCTTATTTAAATTACTTAGTTGGGTTTACTTCTGAGGGAATATACAATAGATTGACATGAATATCTGATATTTACTTCCTCACATTGCAATATTCCATTGGAATTCCAGGAGAAATTAAGTTTCAAATATTTTGCTTGTATAAGTACATTTAAAATATCATTGAATAATTAATCGCGGAGTTTCTAACAAATCAGAAGAAGCCATCAGAATAACTACCAGACATTATGTTATTTCTTTTGAATTTGAGTGTAAAGATCATAACATTATTTTGCTTTTTTTAAAGCACTGCTGATTATATTTTTCTATATTATTATACAGTTGTCTCTAAATGAATAAATGATATATACAGTCAAATGTACATACTTTTAAGAATTTATGTGCATTAAATTTTCCTCACTAAGCATGCACTTTTTTAGTTTTTCTATCCTTATGCAGAGCTTAAAATTTTGGCTTAGTTCAGTATCAGTTGAATAAAGTTTAACCATGGAAGTAATTGTGTTTCCAATGGCCTAGGCATCAACACTTAGAATAAATAAGATCAGATTTATATTTTATGTCATGTTATGTTATTTTTTAAAAGTTTTTATTTTTTTCATGAGAGACACAGAGATGCAGAGACATAGGCAGAGGGAGAAGCAGATTCCCTGTGAGGAACCTGATGCCGGATCCCATCCCAGGACCCCAGGATCACGACCTGTGCCAAAGGCAGACGCTCAATCAGTGAGCCACCCAGGGGCCCCTCTTCTAGTATTTCTTGTGTTTTTTTGCTGTTTTTTTTTTTTTTTTTTTTTTTTTGTAGTTATTGTTTTTGGTTTGTTTCAAGTCTTCATAGCTGGGCGTCATACTGGCTTCCCAATCTTTTGCAAAGAATTGCTCAGCTTCTTCTTTAACATTAGTTATTATCATTTTTATATACATATATACTATAGCAAAATTTTTGATGAATGACCAATTCAATTGCATTCTTAATGAGCAATACAATGAAGCTTTTATGTACTAATTATTGGTCATCCTTTAAAAATTAAATTTTTTATTGAAGTATCATGAATATTTCACTGTTAATTAGTGTCCCACATACAATATAATGATTGAACAATTAAGTACATTATTCAGTGCTCAAGGTAAGTGTACTTTTGATCCCCTTTATCAGTTTCACACCTACCCCACCCACCTCCCCTCTGGCAACTACCAGTTTATTCTCTGTTGAAGAGTCTGGTTTTTGTCTGTCTTTCTTCTTTGTCAATTTTCTTTTTTTTTTTTTTAAGATTTTAATTTATTTATTCATAAGACACACACACACACACAGAGGCAGAGACAGAGGGAGAAGCAGGCTCCATACAGGGACCCCGATGTGGGACTTGATGCTGGACTGCGGGATCCTGCCCTGAACTGAAGACAGATGCTCAACCGCTGAGCCACCCAGGCGTCCTGCTTTGTCAATTTTCTTGAGGCGGATTCAGCTCTTAATTAGCTAAAAGCTCTTACACTCTCACACTTAATTGGCTAAAAAAACCCTCTTACTATCATTTCACAAACCAAATACATTGAAAATTCATCCACAATCTTTCCAAATCCCAAATGAATTTCAGACTGATACCTATAATTAAGGAAATTCTTGATCACTCAGTTTGGAAATCTTAAAGAATCTTCGTTCATTCTCTTAGTCCCTCATATTCATAGCCAAATTTCATCATCATTTTTACTTATTATTGGCTTCTTTCTATGTCCAATCCATTACTCTTAGCCTTTGCTCAATCCATCTGTTCTACTGCAATTGCTTTGAAATTAGTGTTTTTAACTTTTAGTCTCTTTTACAATTGCTGGTAGATAACTTTTCATAAAATTTGCTTCTGAATACACTCCTCTGTACTAAGAAACATGAAATACTTATCTGGTGTGTAGAATAATTATAGGCAACTCACCACTGAATTCAAGATTCTCCAAAATCTAACTAAACCTTCCTCTCCAGCTTTTGGTCCTGTTTCCTCATGTAGATTGTGTTCTTTAGCCAAGTTAACCTCTTTACTTTTTATCCATCCCATTTTCTATTCTTATCCATGCTTATCGCCTCTGACAGATATCTCCACTTATTGTCTCTTTGAAAATACTCTTTTTCTTGGGAAAATGTCCAAATTTTATCTTAAGTCAGAAATTAATTTTTGTATCCAGTAGCATTTTAAAATTTTCATACTGCTTATCACATTTGACTTTACTGAAGTTTTAGGTGTGCCTTTTCTCTTGTCAACATATAACTTTCTTGAGGATTGAAATGTATCAATTCCTAATCATATATATAACTTGTAATCTTCATTTTTTTGTCAAAACATTGGGGAATTGTTTAAAGTCTTTCTTAAAGTTATTCTGATATTGATGAGTGACAGTGTGATATTGACATTCTTGATTATTAAATGGAAAGATTTCAGGAACTACTATGCATATACTATCCTTGAGAATGAAGTGAATTCATAGTTGAATTAATATATTAGTTAGGCATACATAAATGTCAAAATTGCACTAGTAAAGATTTTAAAGTTGAAAAGACATGACCAACACAATTATTTTCTAATGAATACAAGTAAAAGTGATGTTGTGCTTCTGAATGTGTTGATCAAAATATAAGAAGATGTGACATTAAATTTATTTATTTATTTCTCATCTTATTGCAATAGTTAAAAATTATGTACAATATTAAATGGAAGTGTTATGAAAAGACTGTCTTAATCTATTTCTGATCTTAGTGAAGAGATATTTAACCTTTCACAAGTAGAAATGATGTTAGCTATAGGGTTTAATAGGTTAAGGATATTCTCTTTTATTCTTAGCTTGCTAAACATTTTTACCATGATTTCCTTGGGTATTGAATTTTGTTGTCAAATGCTTTTTTTCTCTATTTACCTTTCACTGATTTTTTTTTCTTGGTTTATCTTTTTACCTTCTTATATTGACTTTTGGTTTAGACTATTATTTTTTAGTGTCTTGAAGTAGAAACTTAGGACAACACTTTCCCATATCTTTTTTATAATATAAATATTTAATGTTATACATTGTCTTCTAAATACTGCATTAGCATTTTCCTACACATTTTGATGTGTTGTATTTTTGTTTTCAGTTTCACTAAAAATACAATTCAATATCCCTTTCTTGCTTCAATTTGTTATTTAGAAGTGTATTATTTAATTTACACGTATTTGGGGGAGTATTTTTGGATATCTGTATATCTTTTATTAATGCCTAGTTTATTTCCACTGTGGAAACAAATATTTTATTTTATTTTATTTTATTTTATTTATTTTATTTATTTTATTTTATTTTATTTTATTTTATTTTATTTATTATTTTATTTTATTTTCAAATATTCTATTTTAAGTAAATCCTTTGCCTTTATTGAAACATGTCCTGAGACTCAGAATGTGGCCTATCATTATGTGCTCTATATGCACATAAAAGAAATGCGTAATCAGCTGTTGTTTGCTAGAGTGTTGTATAAATGCCACTTAAGTTAGTTGATATTGATAAACTCATTTTTGTCCTTAATTACTTTTTTGCTACTTTTATCAATTATTATCAGCAGAGTATTAAAAATCTCTATAATTTTGGCCGCATCTATTTCTCTTTGTAATCTTGTAAGTTTTGTTTCAAGTATCATGAAGCTTTCTTTTTAGGTGCAGAGAAGTGTGGAATTTTGCATGTCTGCAGGCTGAACTAAGTACTTTATCATTAGTATATATCTTTCTTTATCCCTGATAATATTCACTTTTCTGAAATAAGTTTGCCTGATATTAGTTTAGCCTATCCAGGCTTCCTTGGATTGCTTCTTGATGATTATCTTCATATATTCTATTATTTTTTAATATATGCCTCTTTTATTTAAAGTGGGTTTATATAAATATCATATAGCTACATTCAGATTGACAAAACTTTTTAACTGAGTATTTAGACAAGTTACATTTAATGTAAATATTATTAGAATTTGGTTTAATCTAGAATCTTACTATTGTCTGTTTCTTCTTTTTCTTTACTATTCTATTTCCTTTTAGACTCAGTATTCTATTCCCTTATTAGTGATACTTTATTTATATTTGTAGTACTTTTTGTGGGGTTTACTTACAACAATCATAGATGATATTACATGTTATAAATAAAAATGTTCTAATTTCTTTTACACAATTACTTTTTAAAGAGAATAAAAATTAAAAATGTTTTGATTTTTGCTAACATATACCTATGTACTTTTATTATGCTTTTTGTTCTTTAATGTAAATATGCTATTTTATATTGAATATTTTTTCTTTTTTTAAGAATTTGCTTTGTCTTTTTAAAAATGCATGTTTCTAATAAATAGCATTTATCACTCAAAAATAGTCTTCAAATTTATTTTGAGAGAAATTTTTGCTAAATATTTAATTCTGGGATTAATAGATTTTTCTTTTAGTGATTCAAAGCTATATTTAATATTGTTTTTCATATCAGTATGATTCTTAAGAAAAATCTGGGATCATAATCTTTGTTCCCTTTATATGTGATTCTTTCTTTGGATATGTTTATAAATTTAAGCTTCATGAATATCAATAACTGAATTATGATTTTTTTCTGTTTCTTCTGTTTGGAATTCATTGAGTTTCTTGAATATGTGGCTTTATAAATTTTATTAAATTTGGAAAAAAAATTCTAAGATGTCTTCAAATACTTTCCTACTCACTTATTATTTTTGTCCCAGAGTACCCTAAAAGACCCTACTTTCCATTTTTTTCTATTTTTTAATCTTTTTTCCTTTGTTATTATTTAATCCTTTTATCCCAACATTTTACCTTATCAATTTTTGTTTTTTAAAATTTCAGATATTTTAATTTTTATCTCTAGAATTTCTATTTAGTTTATTTTTATATCTTCCATTTTTTGTCTCATTATATTTGTTATTTCCTTTATATCTCTGAGTATATTTAAAAAGATGATTTTTTGAAGAATCACCATAATGTTTTCCATAGTGGCTACTTCCATTTACATTTTTACCAACAGTGTCTCCACATCTTTGCCAACACTTTTGTCTCATCTTTTTGATAATAGCAGTTCTGACAGATGTAAGGTGATATTTCATTGTGGTTTTGATTTGCATTTCCCTGATGATGAGTGATGTTGACATCTTTTCATGTGTCTGTTAAAGTCCCTTTCTATCCTAATTTCATAATGACTCTCATCTCTGTAACTTCTGTTATCTTAAATCTCTTGCTTATGAATTTCATTTTCCTGCTTCTTCCCATTTTGAGTAAATTTTGAGTAGATGCTAGAAATTTAAAAAATTTATGTGGTTGAAGTGCTTTATTTCTCTAATTGCATTTTCTGTGCCTGCAAATTCAGTTCTACACTTTTGTGGCTTGCTCTTAAGTTTTGTTATGGCAAGTTTAGAGCAATTTTTATTTTTAGATTAATTTCTCTTTGTTTTAAGACATGCCATTCTGAAGAATCTAATTGAATGTATTATAACATATCTTCACTTGGTCTATTATGAAATAATATTCAAAATCATTTGTGAATTCTGAAAATTGTATTTTCTACTTCTTTCAAGTACTTCTTTCCTTAAGGAGTTTAGGAAGCTTTCTACCATACATACATCTGCAACACTTTCTTCACTGGCTCTCTGCAAGTCAGTTTCCAGTGCCCTTGTATATCTGAAGTCCAGACTCTTTCTTTAGCCCACTGAGAATGTTAAATCTATTTTGGTCTCTCTTTTTGCTGTGGCTTCGAAACTGCCTTCAGACAGTGCACTGGGGACCATTACTGAATTCACCTCATTTATTTTCCTTCTCAATGGTCACAATCTTGTGCTGCCTGTTGTCCAAAATATGCAATTTTCTATTTCATATCCTTACTCCCTCAAGTTATTTACCACTAGAGGACAATTCCAATAAAGTTCACCTTATCCTTTTTGAAATATTTTTTTCTCCTAGATTTTTATGTAATGTCACATCCTCCTACTTGCTAAAATCTTGGTGATAGTTGTTTGTTTTCAAATTATAGTTGGCATAAAATTTTATGTTAGTTTCACGCACACACACATGATTTGACATTTATGTACATTATGAAATCATTTCCATTATAAGTCTAATTACCATCTGTCACCATACAAAGTTATCACAATATTATTGACTCTAGTTCCTATGCTGTATTTTAGGTCCCTGTGACTTGTTTATTTTATAACAGAAAGTTTATACCTCTTAATCTCTTCACCTATTTCACTTTTTCTCCACCGCTCTCCTCTCTGGCAACCACTAGTATGTTTTCGGTATTTATGAGTCAGTTTATGTCTCTTTGTTTTTTTTAGATTTCATATATAAGTGAAATCAGACAGTATTTGCCTATATGTTATTTATTTCAGTCACCATAATACCCTGTAGGTCCATCCATGTTGTCACAAATGGCAAGACTTTATTCTTTTTTATGGCTGAGTAATATTTTATTGTATATACCACATATTTTATCCATTTATCTATCAATGAACATTCAGTTTGCTTCCATACTTTGGTTATTGTAAATAATGCTGTAGTAAACATAAGAATGCATATATCTTTTTGAATTAGTGTTTTCATATTCCTTGGGTAAATACCTGGAAGTGGATTTACTGGGTCATACGGTAGTTCTATTTATAATTTTTTGAAGAATCACCATAATGTTTTCCATAGTGGCTACTTCCATTTACATTTTCACCAACAGTGTCTCCACATCTTTGCCAACACTTTTGTCTCATCTTTTTGATAATAGCAGTTCTGACAGATGTAAGGTGATATTTCATTGTGGTTTTGATTTGCATTTCCCTGATGAGCATCTTTTCATGTGTCTGTTAGCAATCTGTATATTTTCTTTGGAAAAAATGTGTATTCAGGTCCTCTTCCCATTTTTTAATTGGATTTTTTTTTTTTTGGCTTATTTTGCTTTGGGTGTTTTTTATATTTGTTTTTGGTATTGAGTTGTATGATGTGTTTATATATTTTGGATATTAACTCCTTATCAAATGTATTTTTTGCAACTTCTCCAAAATCAGTAAATTGCCTTTTTGTTTTGAGTTTTTCTTTTGCTGTCCAAAAGTTTTTTTAGCTAATGTAGTCCCTTTTTAAATTTTTGCTGCTCTTTCCCTTGGCTGAGGAGACAGATTCCACCCCCACCCCCTGAAATTGCTCAGACCATTGTCTAAGAGTTTAATGCTAGTGTTTCCTTTTAGGAGTTTTATGGTTTCAAGTCTACATTTAGGTGCTTAATCTATTTTGATTTTATTTGTATGTATAGTGTAAGAAGGTGTTCCAGTCTCATCCTTTGCAGCACTCCTTGCTTGAAGAGACTGTCTTTTCCCCATTATATTTTTGCCTTTTTGTGGAAGATTGAGCATATAAACATGGATTTATTTCTGAGCTCTCTGTTCTGTTGCAGTGATCTGTCTGTTTTGTTGTGTTGTGTCTTGTTTTGCCACTGCCATGCTGTTTTATTATAGCATTGTAGTATATAGTGTGAAATCTGGGATTGTGATACCTCCAACTTTGTTCTTCTTTCTCAAGTTTGCTTTGGCATTGTCAAGGATGTAAAGAAAGGGGAACCCTCTTGCACTGTTGGTAGGACTGCAAACTGGGGCAGCCATTATGGAAAATACTATAGAGATTTCTCAAAAATTTAAAACTAGAACTACCCTACAATCCAGCAAATATGCTACTAGTTCTTTACCCAGAGCATACAACAGTACTAATTCAAAGTGATATATGCACCCCAATGTTTATAGCAGTATTATTTATACTAGCCAAACTGTGGAAACAGCCCAAGTATCCATTGACTAATGGATGGATGAATATGTGGTATGTTTGTGTGTATGTTGAGATATTAGTCTTAAAAAGAGTATTAAAAAGAATGAAGTATCACCATTTGTAATGATGTGGACAGAGCCGGAAAGCATTATACTCAGTGAAATAAGTCAGTCAGAGAAAGACAAATACCATATTATTTCACTAATGTGGAATTTAAGAAACAAAACAAATGAGCAAGGCAAAAGAAGAGAGAGAGAGAGAGAGAGGCAAACCAAGAAGCCAGCTTTTAACTACAGAGAACTTAAGGTTACCAGAGGGCAGCAGGTGGGGGAATGGATTAAATAGGTGATGGGGATTAAGGAGTGCACTTGTTGTGATGAGCACTGAGTGATGTGTGAAAGAGTTATATTTACTATACTGTACACCTGAAACTAATATAACATTGTATTAAGTAACTGGAATTAAAACTAAAACTTAAGGGAAAAAAGTTAATTTACCTGTGTTATAATATATGAAACACCTTCCTGATTGGAGAAGGGGGAAATGTGTTGGCTTAAGTAACTTTGGAAATAACTAAAGACAAAAGAAACTGTACATCAGTACTGTTAAAGAAAAAAAAAAAAGAAGATTGATTTTACTATTTGGGGTCTTTTGTGTTTCTGTGCAAATTTTAGGAATAGTTTTTCCAGTTCTGTGAAAAATGCAATTGGTATTTTAATAGGGATTTCAGTGAATTTGTAGATTGCTTTGGGTAGTAGGAATATTTCAATGGTATTCTCTTAATCCATGAATACAGTATATCTTTCCACTTATTTGTGTTGTCTTCAGTTTATTTCACAATGTCATAGTTTTCAGAGTATAGGCCATTGCCTTTTCAGTTAAATTTATTGCTAGGTATTTTATTGTCTTTGGTACCATTATAAATGGGAGGAATATCTTGATTTTTCTTTGTGATAGTTTGCTATTATTATATAGAAGCCCAACATAATTTGTATATTAATTTTGTGTTTTTGAAAATTTACTGAATCCACTTATTCTTTGTTTTTTGGTGGCGTTTTCAGGATTTTCTATATATATAGCATTATGCCATTTGCAAATAGTGGTAGTTTTACTTCTGCCTTACTAATTCTGATGCCTCTTTCTCTTTCTTTCTCTTTTCCTCTTTCACTTCCCTTCCTTCCTTCCTTCCTTCCTTCCTTCCTTCCTTCCTTCCTTCCTTCCCTCCCACCCCCACCCGCTTTCCTCCCTTCCTTCCTGAAGCTAGGACTCCTAGTACTATATTGAATAAAAGTGGCAGAGGCACTTCTCATGGCATCTTTGTCTTGATACTGATTTTAGAGGATGAGCTTTCAGCTTTCCACCACTGAGTGTGATGTTAACAGTGTGTTTGTCACATACGGCTTTATTACATTGAGGTATGTGCTTGGTGATAGCGTTGAATCCTCTCTCAACATACCTCTCAGTCTACCTTTTTATCTGTGCTTCTCAACAGATTCTACATGGGATTTTTCTTTTATTTTTTTCCCCAAAATTTATTTCCCAAACTTTTCAAAGCTTCTCCTCAGATCTAGAATGAAATAAAACTTATCTCTAAAATGTACATGATTTAGCCCCAATCTGGGCTTTCTTACCTGTATCTTCCAATTCTAACCATATCCCATAATCTTTACCAGTTCTTGGGGTTCTTCTGCCTGGAATGTTTCTCTAGGAGATATCCTATAATAGACCCTGAGATCATTTAGCACACATGTCAAATACCTCCTCCTCACAGACCTTTCCCGACCACCTTATGCACATTCTTCTCCCTCCTTAGCTAATATTTCCATTTGCTTTACTTCTCTTATTATAAAGTTTGTTATTCAAGTTATATTATGTATTTTTTTTACTATATTTTGCATTTCCTACTACCATGTGATTTTTATGAGAAAAAGAGCACTTCCACTTTATCACTATTGTCTCCCTGTTATCTAGAACAACCCTTGGCTCATCCACATTTACCATAAAATTTTGGACTACAAATTGTGCTAGCCAAATCAGTTACAAACAAACAAACAAACAAACAAAACCCAAATAAAAAAACAACAAAACAAACAAACGCCAGACTTTAGTGTGTCATTGCATTGAAGGAGATTGCCCACCAAAACAACCATAGGACAATTCAACGAGGTAAAAATGGATTATAATATTTTGGGAAACAGTGTTTTTACAAGTGTAATTTAATTAAGCAGTACTTTTATATGGCTCAAAAAAAAAAAAAAAAAAAAGGATCGTATATAAAGTGGGGAACATCAGATCCCTACTGGAAAGTTAACTGAAAATCCCATTTCCTTGGAAACTACAACAGGAAGATTGAATTGGGATTCTGAGTCCAGAAACCTCTTATCTGAAGCTTTTTTCCTGGATTGTAAATCAAAACAACTTTTCCCTTTCAAAGTGACTTTGGTCCTCCAGACATGAGTAAGCTGTTTCTTTCTTACGGACGTAATTTCAAAAATCACTGTTTTATGATATTTGGTGATTTTAGACAACAGAATTTCTGAGTTAGAAAGCAATATTTTCTCAAAGACAAAAGGTGGTGGACATGCTACAATATTATGAGCTGCAGCATCCCTGGGAGAAATGTTTCTTATTGAGATTACATCTGGCTTTATATGTCTGTTACTATTGCATGATGAATGCCTGGGAAGATCTTATTTAGCTTGAGTTCACTACCTGTTGTCTCAGTAAGGATAAAGAACAGAATGAATATTATAATTCACAAAAGAAATTTTGAAACTTCTGAACTGGTACTATATTAATACTATATAGACTTTAAAATTACATTTCATCTGCTTAATAATACAAATTAAAATATTGGAGAGTATAATATTTAAAAACAGATTCTAATCAATACAGTATTGTCATAAGTTCTGTGAGTAGTAATACATATATGACTATGATAGGAGTTCAAATCTATAACTCTAGAAAAATTAATTTGATACATTCCAATTTGACATTAAAAAAGATTTTTTGCCAAAAGTGAATAATATTTTCTAGACATATGTATACTCTTTATCTTTTGTGAAAGACACAGCAACTTTTAGAGTTTTATTATCTTCATAGTTTATTATCTTCATAGTTTATATATATTCAGAATGTTTTATATATAAAATATGAATATATAAATATATGTGTGTATATATTCAGAATGTTTTATATATAAAATACAAATATATAAATATATATATGTATATATTAGAGTTAGCATGGCTTACTATGTCACATAGGCAATAATTGAAAGACCCAGCATGTAAAATTAGATGAATAAAACTTTTTCTGATACACCACTTTCCCTTATTCACTTTGTCTCATGCTTATAATACATTTTGAATAGAAAAGAAAAGAAGTTATATACTTAAAACTAGCAGAAGTTAATTGGAACTAAAATGGGATAAAGCTTTAACGGAATGTGAGAGATTTTTCTTGCATTTGCTTTAATGTGTTTACAGAGTCATTATGTAATAGCGTTATCTCTGTTGTTGCTACTTTCCTAAGTGAGTACCTTTTGTGCTTTTTTTCCTAAAGATTTCAGAATTTGACATGTAAGTTCAATGTCAAAGAGCTCAGGCTCATTCTTTTCTTCATTTATATATATTATTTATTTGCTTTCTTCAAAGGCAATGAGAAAGTATCAATAAGGGTAAAACACAAAAGGTAACTCTGGGCCTGAAAGCATTTGAAATACTTATATACATTATCTAAAAATCCCAACAGTTGTACAATTAATTCTGCTTAGCACATAATAATACATGATATATACATAAAGTGTCTCTCGCAGCACAGTGGCAAAAAAGTAAAAGAAAGTTTTTTGTTTGTTTTTTAATCAGCTACATGTATTGAAGAACATGGGCAAACGGAGTCCAAATGATTCCATACACATTTCTTTGGTATCGTTTAAAATCAGAATTTCTTTTCTGAATATTGAAAACTGTTTAGAAAGGAAACTTCCAAAAATTAAAAGCTGATAAAAGAAAGAACACCAAACATTTCTACATTCTTATTGCTTATTTTTAAAAATAAAATTGATTTCTTTTTCAAATTTTAAATTATAAAATAAATCAAGGGGCACCTGGGTGGTTTAGTTGGGTAAGTATCTAACTCTTGATTTTTGGCTCATGTCATGATCTCAGGACTGTGAGATCATTCCCTACATCAGGCTCCATATCCAGTGTAAGATTCTCTCCCCACCGCCCCATCCCACCACTGTTTCTAAAAAGAAAAAGAAAGAAAGAAATGAAGGAAGGAAGGAAGGAAGAAAGAAAGAAAGAAAGAAAGAAAGAAAGAAAGAAAGAAAGAAAGAAGAAAGAAAGAAGAAAGAAAGAAAGAAAGAAAGAAAGAAAGGAAGGAAGAAAGAAAGAAAGAAAGAAAGAAAGAAAGAAAGAAAGAAAGAAAGAAAGAAAGAAAGAGTCAGACATATAAAAATAAACACAGTAGCTATATCACCGGGAGAGCAGATTCCGAGGAGATTTAGATGTGGGGAACCAGTGCTATACCGAATATTGATCCCCGTATTGGATTCATTTTACCACGGGCAGCACTGAACCACCACAATTATCTCCCAAAGGTAGAGGATATCACACTGTGTGCATCCTGAGAGCGATTGGAGGGATGGGAAGTCTGGGTTAAGAATATATAGTTGCTAATTTTGTTTTTCTTTTTTTTTTTTCTTTTTTTACTGTAATCAAAATCATTGGTCAGATTGAATGGATAAAGGTATCATCTTTACCATTAAGTTTAGGCCAGACCAGTATATTTATTCTCCGTATCCAATCTTATTCAGAATGGAGGGAGGAAGAAGTTCAAAGTCTCTAACTCCAAATTCATTAAAGAGAAAATTCACTCTTCTTCCACCGAGATGGACTGTGTAAAGGAGTATGAGAGGCCTGAGAGTCAAAGTCTTTCCCTTTATTTATTTATGTGTTATGTGCTTTATTCACTTTATTGAATAAATGAGATTCTTTTGACCTGTCAACTGAAATCACACACCCTAAAGTATATTTTAATTATGTCTTCCTTATTGATTAAAAAAAAAGAGAAGCCATGGAAGTGAATATGTCTCATTAGCAGTTTCTAAAATAGCTTATAATTCTCTCCAGACACTTATGTTGGAGAGAGAAAACAGTACAGTATTTTGAGGGGGAAAAGCAACAATATGACGCTTCCTTCAGGGAAAATGAAAAACTATTGGAAAAAGCAAGGATCAAAAACACTAAGCCACCAGTTATTAAAAATTATTTATCACTTGAACTTTTAGTAGGAAAATTTCATTTCCTGTGGAGATGTAAGAATTTCAATCACAGAACTAATGTCCTGAGAATTAATTTTATTTACTCTGAAATCTCAGAAGATTGGGTACATTTTTATAGTTTTAAAATCAGGATAAACTCTATTGGATTGTTTTAGATGAAATACATAGATATTATTTTTCAAGGACATGTTAGGATTTAACTAGTAAGATACCAGCCTATATGTTAGCCAGACTACATATACTCTTTTAAAAAATGTTACAAACTGTGACTGATGTTGATAATGTGTGTTTGTAAATTCACCTTTACTGTTCATCTCTTTTTAGATATCTGGTAACCTCCATTGAATGTCTTTCTAATTTCTTTATCTTTTTAAATTTATCCCTTTATCTTCCTTGTTGCCTATCATTTTGGTATATTTTTGTATTAATGACTGAGTAAGAATTACCTTGAATTATGATTAATAAGTTTTATTTAATGCATACTCTTTGCACTAGCCATTCATTTGTTTGTTTACTTATTTTAAATATTTTATTTACTCATGAGAGGCAGAGACATAGGCAGAGGGAGAAGCAGGCTCTCTGCAGAGAGCCTGATGTGGGACTTGATCCGGGGACCCAGGGATCACAGCCTGAGGCAAAGGCTCAACCACTGAGCCACTCAGGCATCTCATAGCTTTCTATTTAGTAACAGAATTGTAAACACTTAAAACCTATTAGCTTAAAACCACATACCTAAATTTACTGGGTGCTGATAAAGCATTGCCTGAGTAAAAATTATAGCTTTAAATGCCAAGAAAAAATATACTAATAATCTCACATACTATTTTCAAAAATTATAAGAAAAATAAGTGCAAACTAAACCCAAAGGAAGAGGAAGAGAATAATAAATATTAATGAGGAGTACATTAAATGGGGATTGTATAGAAATTATTCATTGTTTTTAGTTAAAATCCACGTATATCTAACTCAAGACCTAGTGTATGTGTATCTTTTTATCTCCACATTTATCAATCTTTGCCTCTATGTGTCCATTTACTTATGGATTTGTTTATCATTTACATACGGAGGTATTTAACTTTGTAAATAGGTCATTTATAATTCTCACTTTTTCTTTTTTTCTAGTAATTTCAATATTTGTTTTATATTTCTCTACAACACAAGGAATTTAAAATGCCTTAGGCTTTATTTTTCATAACCCACTATTTTTATTGAAATATACATTGAAGTTAACATACCATAATTACAAAGATTGAGGCATATTCATTTAATACACTCACATGCACAGCACCTAGATCAAGTAACTGAACATTGCAGCATCCCAGAAGTCTTCTGTGTCACCTAATAGGTATATATATAGCCCTTGGGCGAACTACTTCATTTTTCTTAGTCAAGTTCCTCACCTATAAAATGTGAATATATTATATTTTGTTACTGGTTTTTATCTAGGCTGCAACAGAGTTATTAAAAATAACATAAATTATTATAAATAACCTAATTCCTATTCTCTCTCATCTCCTCAGTTAATAACCCAACATAGCCTATGTACAGGGTTTTAAGGAGTCTCAGCAGCATTGGGCACTGCCCTCTCTAACTACAGTAGTCATTTGCTCAAGGTTTTGATGGTCTGTTGTGAGATGGCTTAGAACCTTTTCACTCTACACCTGCTTTTGTGTTTACCTCATGTAGATTGTTCACCAGCTATGCTAACTGTGCTTTGATATTGTAGAGAGGTTTGTTTGCCAGGCCTAGTTTGATTTGTCCTCTTCATATTGCATCACATATAATTTTAATAATTCAATGATTTTTATTAAATGCGTATAGTGCCTAGAGTTGTTCATTCATCAGTTATCACAACAACTCAGTTTTAAAACTTTTCTATCACTCCTCATGCTTCCCTGGAGCCTGTGCAGATAATTCATATTTCTTCCCCTACCACCCAGCCCCAGGCAACCGTAGTCTTCTTTCTGTATTTTTCAATTTGCCCTGTTAAACACTGAAAAGTTCATATAAATGGTGTCATAGAATAAATATTATTTTTGCAACTGGCTTAGTTTATTTAGCAAAGTTATTTTGATATTTATCCATGTTGTAGCACGCATCAGTATTTTTTAATGCAGAACAGAATTGGATTATATGGATATAACACTTAGGCACTGACAAGCTGATAGGCATTTGGTTTGTTTCCAATTTGGGCTATTATGAATCATTCTGCTATGAAATCTAAGTGTCTTTAGACATGTTTATTTCTCATGGGTAGATTACTAAGACTGTGATTAGTGAAATATACAGTAAATATAAATTTTAAATAGATTGTCAGACTGATTACCAAAGTATCTGTAGCCTCTTAATCCCTACCAGCAATGCCTGAGAAATCTAGTTTTCCACATACTCACCAACACTTAGTATTGTATGAGGGTTTTTTTTTTAACGTTTTTAAAAAAAGATTTTATATATTTATTCATGAGAGACACAGAGAGAGAGGCAGAGACACAGGCAGAGGGAGAAGCAGGCTCCCTGCAAGGAGCTGGATGCAGGACTCAATCCTGGGATCCTGGGATCATGCCCTGAGCTGAAGACAGATGATTGGCTCAATCGCTAAGCCACCCAGGCGTCCCATTGTCTGAGTCTTTCATTGTAGCCATAGTATTGGGTTTACAGTCCACAAATTGTGGGCTTAATCTACATTTTCCTAATTTATGAGATTGTTCACCTTGCCTTGCCTTTATTAGGCATTTATATGTCTTAGGGTAACATTTGGCATTTTGTATATTTTTAATTGAGTTTCTTATTATTGAGTTATAAGTAATGTATTCTGGGTACAAATGTCTTATCAGATATATAATCTGAAAATATTTTCTTCCAATCTATGGCTTGCCTATTCATATTCTTATGAACATGTTTGTCTAGAGGTTCAAAGCTGTGGTGCTGTTTTCTTTCTACTTTTAATTTTTATTTTTAGTTGAAGTATGTTCGACATACTATATTAGTTTCAGATGTTCAACATAAAACACTGTGATTCAATGATTATAAAGATTCTGAAATATCACAATAAGTGTAGCTACCATCTGTGATTATATGAAGTGATTACATTATGGACTCTATTCCTTATGCTGTTTTTCACCCCTGTGACTTATTTATAGCTGGAACTTTGTACCTCTAAATCTCTTTCAATTCTGAATGACAACCATGTGGGGTAGAGTATTCTTGGTTGTTAGGATTTTTATCCTTTTGTTACTTTGAACATGTCACACTAGTCTCTTTTGGTCTACAAGATTTCTGCTAAAAACTCAGCCAGTAGCCTTATGGTGTTTTCCTATTTGCTTTTCTATTGTTGCTTTTGAGATTCTCTCTTTAACTTTTGATGTTTTAATTACTATGTGTCCTATGTTGACCTCCTTGGGTTCATTTTGTTTGGGGCTTTCTTTGCTTCCAGAGACCTGGATGTCTATTTCCTTCCCCAGGTTGGGGAAGTTTTCAGCTATTATTTTTTCAAGTAAGTTTTATGCCCCCTCTATCTTGCTCTTTTGCTTCTGGGAGCCCTATATTAATATTATTAATTTTTATATTGTCAGAGACTCCTTAACCTATCCTTTTTATAATACTGTTCAGATTGCATACTTCCATCATCCTTTCAGATCACTGACCCAGTCTGCATATGTATATATCACTTATTGTATCTTTTCAGCTCTGATTGGTTCTTTTTAAAAATATTTTCTATCTCTTTGTTGAAGATTTCACTGAGTTTATCTACTCTTAATTCCAGTGAGTATTTTGTATGGCCATTATTTTGAACTCTTTGTCGGATATACTGATCATTTCCATTTTGCTTAGTTCTTTTTCTGAGGTTTTGTCTTATTTCATTTGGAACATATTTTCCTATCTCTTCAGTCTGTCTGATTCTGCTTATATGTATTACATAGATCAGCTACATCTCTTTGTCTTGAGTATAGTGGCCTTATGTCAAAGGCATTGTATGGGGTCCAGTAGTGCAACACCCCCTAGTTACTGGAAGCAGTGCCTATATGACCTTTTTTTGTGACCAGGTTGCAACCGCTGAGAACATGCTAGTGGATGGCAAGAGCCCTCAGCCTTGCTGTTTATAACTCTCCGTGACTCCTGCAGGTCCACTGTTGGGCAGGGCTGACTCCCAGCTCAACCAGCTGAGAGGTTGGGTTGTGGCTGCTATAGATGTGCTGGCAGGTGAGGCCAGTCCCTTGCAAAACTGACTGAGAGGTCTGACTGAAATTGCTGCAGGTGTGCTGATGCGGGGCTCACAGGACAGGAGCCTTTTGGAAGATCAACAGTCCTAACCTGATTGCTGGTTGTGGTGAGACAATAGTTACTTTGTGGGCATTCCAGTCCTGACCAAGACCGCCTACCAAGTGTGGCAGTCTGAGCCACTTTGAAGGAGTACCTGCTGGGGCAGGTGGGTTGGATGGGCCTGGTTTGCAGGGCAATGACAGGGCAGGACAAGCGGTGCTAGTGTGATTGGAGACTGTCAGAAACTGGCTCCCGTTAGTATCAAGCCAGCAAGGCTAAAAGAGAGTAAGAAAAGTGGTGCCCTACACTACTTTTGTTTCTAGAGGATGATCCTTCAGATTCCTGTTCTTCTAGCATATGTCCTAAAATGAGTTAATAAATCTCCTTCAAGTATAACCCAGACACTTTTCAAATTGCTTTTTCTACGCTATTTCCTACTGAGGGATATAGTTGGCTGGCTCTCTAATAGCAGAATAGTGGTTTCCTATAGACTTTTAGTTCTCCTGGAATTAAGGTTTGCTGATTTTCGCAGCCAGATGTTACAAGCGCTTGTCTTTCTGGTGCAAGACTCAGGCTGGGCATACCCATTGTTGGGTTTGATCCCCTCCTTGGAGAGGCCGTGGTGCCTGTGATATTCCTGGGTCCCTCACCAGAGGTTTGATTCTTGACTGTGTCTCAGCCTCTCTTACTCTTCTCAATGTGGCGTTCCCTTTACATCTTCAGCTATGGAGTGTCTGGTCTGCCAGTGTGCAAGTCATTTTAAGAGTGAATTGTATCACATCTATTTGTTCCCTCTCTGAGAAAGGTAAGCCCAAGATCCTCTTACTCTACCATCTTCACTTTCTTTTGGTTTCTTTTTAAAAATAAATTCCAGTTTATCTTAAAAAAAAACTTATTTATTCTATTGGTATCATATCTGAGATATTTTTTTCCTAATCCAAAGTTAAAAGTTTTTTTCCTAGAAATCTTAGTTTTAGCTTCTAAACTTTTGTGTGTGTACGTGTATTCTTTGATTTTCTGCAAATATGATCATGTCTTTTGACAGTAAAGAAAGCTTTGCTTTTAATAGCACAGATAATTTTATATTTATTTTTATTATTCTATGGCATTGGGTAGAATGAGGTGGAAATTCTTGACTCTTGATTTTTTTCCAGTCTTAGAGGAAAAACAGCCCATCATTAAGAGATAGAAGTTTCCTTCTATCCCTAGTTTTTTGAGTTTAACTTTCTCAGATATAACTTGTCTCATACTGTTGTTCTTTTGCCTAATAATTGAATGAGAAGTAATAGCTCCAGTTATTTGCAAAATAGGGCAGAAGTACGCCTGCTATGTGTGTTGTACTCAATACACTTTCATATAGTATATTAGATAAAATATTGCTCTGGGTCATTGGTGCATGTCCATACTCTGTCAGACTGTGATTGCTAAATAAAGTGTCTTTTAGTTGTTCAGTATTTATGGGACTAGGGGTTTGATCTGGTGGACTCAATTTTTTCTTTATTTTATTGAAATAGTACTTAATATAATTCAAATTTTAACTTTGGGTTTTCTTCTCTAAGTATATTCTGATCATTTCCCATTACTTTATTTCCATTTTCTCTCTACCAAAATTCTTCTGAATTCTTGTAGAGTTAATAAAGGGTCTTAGATGAGGTCCTTTAGAAGCAGACCCTGAAATGACAACACATGTGCAAGTAATTTATAAACAATATGTTTCCAGAAGAAGCTGGGCAATGGCAGAAGAAGCAGGGTGGGGAAAAGGAGGGAACTAAGTAGGTGATTTCATGCGAAGTATGGGCTCTAGCCTAACCCTGCAGAGGTGTTCTAGGCTATGAATTATACTTTAGAGTTAGTTCCAAATTTAAGAAAATAAGC
Organism: Vulpes lagopus; assembly: GCF_018345385.1. Lineage (NCBI taxonomy): Eukaryota > Metazoa > Chordata > Mammalia > Carnivora > Canidae > Vulpes > Vulpes lagopus. The sequence continues at coordinate 11,069,450 of NC_054826.1, read as the reverse complement.
CAGGCTCTTATAGTCCTTCATTGACTAAGGGTTACCTTAGTCAAGCCTACCAGGAGATACAGGATCATTGCATACAGAGGTAAAGTGGTTCCAAGCCGAGAACAGTCATCCAAAGACCATATTAGGCGCATGAATTAGAAGAAAATGCATACAGGAAGCCTGGGTGGCTCAGCGGTTGAGTGTCTGCCTTTGGCTCAGAGCGTGATCCCCGGGGTCCTGGTATCAAGTCCCACATAGGGCTCCCTGCTTGGAGCCTGCTTCTCCCTTTGCCTGTGTCTCTGCCTCTCTCTCTGTGTCTCTCATGAATAAATAAATAAAATCTTAAGAAAAAGAAAGAAGAAAATGCATACAAGAGCTGGGTGTGACCCCACAGGTAAAAAGAATCTAAAGGATCTGGGCGTGTACAGGAAGTGTCCATTACATTAGATCTTCATGCTTTTCATAACTATTTGGAAGTCTTAAGTATTTTTATAAGTTTTTAAATGAACTATAAGTGATATATAATATCCTATTAATTTAAGTTGTACATCAAGGTAATTTAATTTAAGGTAATTATAATTTATAATGTATAATTTATAATTATACATTATAAGATGATCCTCAAAATAAGTCTCATTAACATCTATCACCATATATGTTATTAAAATATTATTGACTATACTGCCTATGTGGTACCTCTCCATGACTTATTTATGACTAAAAGTGTGTACCACTTACTCCCCTTTACCTATTTTGCCCTCTCCTTAACACCCCACACCTTGTAAACAACAGTTTGTTGTTTGTGTCTATGAGTTTGTTAATTTGTTTTGTTATTTTAGGTATGACCTATAAGTGAAATCATATGGTATTTGTCTTTTTCTGTATGACTTATTATAATACCTCTAGGTTCATCCATATTGTTGCAAAAGATAAGATTTCATTGTTTTTAAAGCTGAGCAATATTCCAGTAGACAAACACACACGCAATTTCTTGATCGATTCACCTATCATGAACACTTAGGTTGCTTACATACCTTGACTATTATAAAAACTGCTGCAATGAACTTAGGGGTGCAAATCTCTCTTCAAATTGGTGTTCTCATTTTCTTCAGATAAATACCTAGGAATTGAATTACTAGATTTTATGTTAGTTTTAATTTTTCAGTAACCTGAAATTTTTTTTCCATAGTGGCAATACCAATTTACATTTACAGTGAACAAGTACCTTCTTTTTTTCCCATTCTCATCAAAATCATTTTTTGTCTTTTTGATAATAGGCATTTTTGACAGGTGTGAGGCCATATCTCACTGTGGTTTTGATTTTGCATTTCCCTGATGATGAGTAGTGATGTTAAACATCTTTTTGTGTGTCTGTTGGCTATCTGTCTTCTTTGGAAACGTTTATTCAAGTCCTCTGCTCATTTTTTTATTTGGGTGTTAAGTTGTGTAAATTCTTTATATATTTTGGACATTAGCCCCTTATTGGATGTATGTTTTGCAAACATCTTCTTCCATTAAGTTGCCTTTTCACTCTGTTATTTCCAATATTATTCTGAAAAAGTTTTTTAGTTTGATGTAATCTCATTTGTTTATTTTAGCTTTTGTTGCCCTTTTCTAAAGTGACAAATCCAAATTTTGCTAATGTCCAAGAGCTTACTGCCTATTTTCTTCTAGTAGTTTTATGGTGACAGGTCGTACATTGAAGTTTTTGTCCATATTTTTGCATGTACTGTCCAGTTTTCCCGGCATTATTTATTGAAAACTGTTTTTAAAAAACCCTGTCATTTTCCCATTATATAATTCATGCCTCATTTGTTATAGATTAATTTATCATATATACATGGTTTTACTTCTGGGCTTTCTATTCCATTGACCTATGTATCTGTTTCCATGAGAGTACTATACAGTTTTGATTACCACATCATTGCAATATAGTTTGAAGCCAGGGAGTCTTTTGTTCTTCTCTGTCAAGATAACTATGGCTATTCAATGTGTTTTGTAGTTCTATTTTAGGTCTCTTTATGATAGTTCTATAAAAATGGTCATTGGTATTTTTGACAGGGAATAGAATGAATTAAGTACAGAGGTTGCTTTGGGTAGTATACATATTTAAACAATATTAATTCTTCCAATCCATGAGCCAGACTATTTTTACATTCATTTGTATCATCAACCTCTTTGGTTAAGTTTATTCCTAGATATTTTCTTCTTTTTGATGCAGTTTTACATGGAACCATTAATTTCTCCTTCTGGTAGCTAATTATATGTGTAAAAGAACACAACCAATTTCTATATGTTAATTTTGTCTCCTACAAATTTATTGAATTCATTTAATTGTTCTAATAGTTGGGTTTTTGTTGTTGTTGTGATATATATATATATATATATATATATATATAATTCAGGGTTTTTATATATAGTATCCTGTCACCTACAAATAATTTTATTTCTTCCTTTCCAATCCGGATATCTTCTATGATTTTATTTATTTTTTGCCTAATTGATTTGGATGGGACTTCCAGTACTTCATGAATACAAATGGCAAGACTGGGCATTTTATTTTTAATTTTAAAAAGTTTAAGCTTTTCATCATTGAGCATGTTGTTAGCTATGGGTTTGCAGTATATGGCTTTATGTTATGTTTCTTATATACCCACTTTTATGAGCGTTCTTATCGTAAATGGATGTTGAACTCCATCAAATGCCTTTTCTGCATCTATTGAGATGATTATATGATTTTTATCCTTTATTTTGTTAATATAATACACAACATTGATTCACTTATGGGTGCACTTGCATCCCTGGAAGAAATCACATTTGATAACAGTGTACAATTATTTTAATGTTTTTTTGGCAGGCCAGGTGGTGTGAGTACAAGCCAGGGAGGCCCAGGGGTATGACACATTGGGGACCCCTTGATGGGATACCAGGAGGTGGCATGGATCAGGAGCCCAGGGTACACAGGGTCAATGTTAGCAGGTTGGCTAGAGTTCCTGGACCCTATTTCCACCCATGTTATTAAGGTAAAGGAACATAAAATATAGTATTCAAAGGTACCTCAATCTCAGAGAAAAATATCAGAAATTCTTAATTGTTGGGCTCTTTAGGACTAGTAAGTGAATTCCCTTCACCTATAATCCTGTTGCCTTTTAAATGAGGTTTTTCGTTTTTACTCTGTGACCCAGGTGGGTGAGTCTGCACATGGGCTCCTCAGTGATATTCCTCCTTCCTACAGATTGTCAAGGAGGGTGTGGTTCTCTTCATTACCATGTTTTTCTTACCTTTCTCCATGTTTTCCTTCTATCATTTGTTGTGCAAAGAGTTTTCAATCAGTCTTCAGTTTTCCTTCCAGATGATTGCTTTACATGTAGGTGTAGATTTCGCATGTCTATGGGAGAAGATGAGTTCAGTGTCTTCCTATACAGTGTCAGGAACTCTTCCATGATTAGGTTTCATCTAGTTGTCTGATCCTGATAGATACCACTTGGTATGTGAATACGTGCTGATAGGTGTTAAAATCCCTGGGAGTATATAATGTGTTATATAGGTTAATATGGTGAATAAATGGAATAATAGCCAATGATTAAAAATTTCTTGGAGTGAATTCCCTGGAGCCAAGATTTAACCACTTATATACAGATTTTAATTTTCTAAATCAATTTTTTGAATAATGTATACTTGGGTTTTAATTTTTTGAGTTATTTTCATGAGTACAGCATGATGTATTAGCAGACACATTCTCATGATTACTTAAAACATTCTCAGATTTATCCTGTTGTAAATCAAGAGACAATATTGCAGCAGAGCTTCTACCTAAATCAGACCTTTATATGATGGGAATAATTGGGTAGGTAGAGTTAGTTTTTTAAAAATTTTCATATAAATTGTAGTTTAAGAAAATTATACATTTGAATTTGGAGAACACCCACTCTAGAGTGGTTTCAAAACATCTTGAGATGGTAATATGAGGATGGCAGTTTTATTCTAATGGGTTTTCCTAGTTTAACAATGTTTGATGATTTCAGCAGGTCCTCTGTTGAACTTCTTTGAGTTGCTCATACAGCAATAGGCATAAAAGTTGTCCACATACAATTTATTGTGGTGAATTCTCGAAATTTACAAGTAGGTAACAAAACCTCAAATACAGTCATTACAGAACTAAAATCTGATATCTACCAGGGTATATTATTGAAACATAATCTAATATTTATCATAGATAATCATAGTAAGATAATAAGACTAACTTATTTGCGAAGAAGTCTAGTTTCAAAACACTTGGCTTGATTTTGTAAATATACAGAAGTGCAGCAAGAAATGTGATTGACCAGATATAGGTGTTTTTAAACCTAATTTGATGAAACTTTTCATAAGAAATCTCAGATTGGACTCTTAAAACCATCTCAAGAATAGGAAGCCAAGCTAAGGATTTGTCTAACTGTATCCTGACACAGAAACAGACTTTTATTCAGCTTATGCAAATAGATATATTGTCATGAAAAATAAGAATATTTAATAAGTTTCTGCATTCTGCAGAGATCAGGTAGTGAGAAAAAGATAAACGTATCAGTGCTTGTTGCAAAATCTACTTTACCAAATTACAGTAAGTTATAGTTTGCTTAAAAGATAGAAAAGGGGGCCTTGTAAATCTGGAAAGCACACATTAAAACAGCAACGTTTTAAGTGAAGTCATAAGAATTATAGCTCTTATTTTGCTTCAACTTGGATTAGCAGCTTTATGAATCAATTTTTCATTAGAATTTTAGAAACTCTTACTCAGTTCTGTCTTATTAAAGTTACCAGAAACTTACATTTTAGAGTAGTAGTCAGGGTCTTTTCCATGAGAATCCTTTGAAGATCATTCATTGTGCATGAACACTTTTGCAAGAGCCTCAGAGTAAAACAGTAACTGTGAGTGACAAAGGACTTAAAAATGGCCATAACCAAAAATTTGATGAGTTCATTATAATTTACAAGGAAATTTGTTATCTCAGTGACATACATTTTAAAACAATAACACATTATGACTGATAACATATCAGAATATAAGATTTTTAGAAATTTCATATAATTTCTGAATTACTTATTTTAATGACATACATAGCCCATAAAAATGTGGCCTGAGAAAGTTAAAAATTACTTTATGTATCAAATAACATTTCTCTTTCTATTAATTCGGAATTTGATATTGAGAAGTTTAAAATGTCAAAAGATTTAAGATATTTCAAGAAATAAGGTCACTATGAAACAATAGGTATCCATTCAAAGTGACAACAGATTTCAAAGAAGGTAAATACAGAAAGTTATATAGTTGTAAAAAGCCTTAGCTATTTTCCTAAGTAATCAAAGTCTGAAATGGTTTCATCAGAAACAGGAGCCTTGTTTTCTAGGTAGATTACATTAAAGGTAAAGAAATTGTGTTCATAATTTCTTATTGAGATGAGTAATAATTTTTAAAAATACTTTGTCCTTTTACCAGAGAGAAAACTGAATTTGAATTCTATAATGGTGTACATTTGATATTAAAACTCTCTAACTTAAATCCTTATTTATTTATTTATTTATTATTTTTAATTTTTTTGATCCATTTCTATTTTAGCTTGACCACATAAAGTTTCTTTCTCAGGATCTATTTTCCACCAACTTTCTGCAACTTTCTTATCCTGAAATATTTTCAGACAAAATTACCTTATTTCCCTTTAACAAAACAAAAATTCATGTCCTTTAAATCATTGCTTATCCAAAAAACACTATTTTTTAACTTTTTATGCACAATTGCTTTCTTTTATTCTTTATTTCTATTAGTTTTACTTACACATATTAATTTGAATTCTTAGCCCTTATAATTCATAATTCCTACTGATAACTAAGAAGCAATCATCTGATTCCTGGAAAGTTAATATGTAATGATAAAGACATTTTTTATAGTATAATTTTTTAATGTGGTGAAGAACATATTACCATCTTCTATCTTTCTGTAAAAATTAAAAAGCCAAGTTGATAAATTTGTTTATATTATTTGGAAGTAATCTAGCTATTATTTAGTATAACTGAGTAGAAACTTTGGGCTTATTTACATTTATTTAAAATATTTGTTGTTACCCAATATGCTTGGATTACACATTAAATAACTAATCTCATTTTTCTTGATGATAAATTTTTGACATAGATATTGGGCTTATTTGATTAGTAAGCCAAAGTAGAATAAGTTGTATGTTTGGAATTACATTTAATATTGACAATTCTGAAGACAAGCCTGTTTTTATTAAATCAACAGACAAACTAGCTTTTATTTATTATAGATTACTCCAGGTCATGTGAACCTGAAAAACCTTTGGGTTAATTTCTGTACTTCTTAAAGTTTTACAAATATGTAAGCACTTATTTTTTTCCGTAACCCAACTACATAGAACTCTACATATTTCTGTGCATTTATGTGTGTGTATATGGCAGGTACAAAACTCAAAAGGATAGTTGGATCAAATTGTGTTTCTGTTATATAGGTTATATTAAGGTTACTTGCTTAAAGGGCCAACTTTGTTTTTGGAGAAGTTTATTTATTTTTATTTATTTTTTTTAAGATTTATTTTAGAGAGAGAGAGCAAGTGAGGGGAGCGGGAGAGAGAAACTCTCAAGCAGAGACCATCTCTGAGCATGGAGCCCTATGCTGAGCTCAATCTCATCACCTCTTGAGCAGAAACCAAGAGTCGAGTCAGATGCTTAACCAACTGAGCCACCCAGGTGCCTCTGTTTTCTAAAAGTTTTCTATTTGCATACCATAATTATTTTTAGAGCTATTTTTGTAGTCATTGTATCTTTTAGAACTTTCTGAATACTGAGGTATCCATTCCTTTGTCTTTGAGAGGTTTGAGATCCTCTCTTAGATAAGACCACCTTGAGGGTCACCCTCATAAGTTAAAGGTGTCTCAAAGTGGCCACTGCAATTACAAAAGTTCACCCATTTTCCCAAAAGACATAAGAGCATAGTCTATAGACAGGTGGAACCTGTCATGCCTTAGGATTCCCTAAGATGTCTTAACTATGAGTGACCCTGTTTACCAAAATTCAGGAAATCACGTATTTTCCATGCTTTTGAACAGAATAGAAATAGATTATGACGGGGTCATGCTTGATAAGAGAACCCTAAGTCCAACTCTTCTCTGTGTTTTTCTTTGTCTTTGATCTTACAAAGGAGTTAAAGATGGCTGTGTAAAGATAGAGGCAGAAATTGTTATAATGTAGCTATGAGCCAAGGATTATTAGCAAATTGCCAAAGCTAAGAAAAGGCAAAAAAGAATTCTCTCCTGAAAACTACAGGGAGAGTGTGACAGGGCTGACACTTTCATTTCAGCCTTCTTGCCTTCCAAAGTATAAGAGATCAAACTTCTACTTGAAGCCACCCAGTTCGTGGTAAAATATTATTGCAGCTCTAGGAAGCTAATACACTATTTATTCCTCTGCTTCATCTCACATTGAAATCCTCTGTAAGCCTTTCCAAACAGCCACCAAGCCAAGCTATGCGCCTCTCTGCAGTGTCCTTTGTGCCCTTTGCATTGTCATTCACAACACCAAATATGATATATGAAAATTCTCTGCCAACAAGTGCATCTACTACCCTAGTTTTCTCCCATCATGTTTTTAACTATTTCATTGTGGTACAATTACTACACAACAATCTGTACACGTAAAAATTGCAGAGCTTTGTTATATGAATGTATCTGTTAGAATATTACCTAATCAAAATATCACACTGTTCTGTTGAAAATAACTATTCATATAAAACATTTTATAGTTTTGATGAAAAAAAAATCTTCTTTAACAGTGAAAGTAGAATAACTTTTGTCCATTGGTACCCTTCCTGTGACAAGGACAATGTTGGCAATGATATAAAGTGAAATGCATATTAAAAATGAAATATGAAAACTAACTTGATCATTAAAATAGAAAATGTTTGTACTAAATGCAAATTATTTATAATACATTTTGACTAATACTATTAAAGAAGATTCTTCTGCAAATGAAATGTGTTCAGTACTTTGCTAACAAATTGCATCTCAGTATTAATTATGATTGTGAAAGATAAATATACACAATAAAAGAGAGCTCATTAAAGATAGATTCACTCCATTATTTTCTTAATTATTTTTAACCATAGTATATTCTTTCCAGAAATAAAACTTGCAAATATTTAAATGCTCATTTTCTTCAGTTTATAGAAGAACATCATACAATGCATTTATATATAAAGCACTTATAGAGAGCAAACCCACATTTTAATTATACAGTATCTGCTAATGATATCTGAATAATATCAACACACAAAAACAATTCCAGGAGAAATCTAAAACTCTATTAGAGCTTTAAAATCAAACAATAGGTAACTGTATGAAATGGGAAAGGGGAGGTAATTTACTGAACAGATATTTCATAAATAAGTCCAAATTAAATACTGTGTCTAATTGGAAAACATGACTTAATGATTTTCACAAAATGTAATCCTTTATCTTCATTTCTTTTGCTTTTGAAATGAATTTAGACAATCTACAGTGATTTTTTTCACTGTAGAACTTTAAACTTAATTTTGCTTACAATTTAAAAGATATGCCTAACAAAGGTTCTGGTTTCAGCTCTAACACATGAAAAACACTGAAGTCATCCCTCTAAGACACACAACAGGAAAATCCTGAAAAACCTAGAAATTAATGTATCTTCTGTGGCTCGATCTGGAATCTAGTCTGTAGGGCAAATCACCATCCCAAAGTCAAGAAAAGCAGGTGAACTCATAGGATCTGCTTAAGCAGAGAAAAAAACTACAGGAGCCAGAAAATGGTAGGGCATCTTTTGGCATCTTTAATGATAATATCGATTTGGTTAGTCTGCAGAGTCCAGAATGAATGAGAAATTCCTGGGTGCTACAGTTTGAGGGAACCCCAAAATTTCATGGGTTTTATTTCCAGAAATACCACCAGATTCTCACAATGAAGAGTCAAGAAATGTCCTTTATGATGTTAGGAATGGGGAAAATAGCCTTATTAATTTCTTAGGGCTGCTGTAACAAATCATCATAAACTCCTAAGACTTAAAACAATAGAAATATATTATCTTACAGTTCTGGAAGCTAGAGGTTAAAAATCAATTTCACTGACCTGAAATGAAAGGGTCAGCAAGGCCATGGCCTTGGGAGAGAGACTTTGAGGGGAGACTCCATTTCTTGCACTTCCAGAATGTTGGCTTATGGCCATATACTTCCAGTCTCTGCTTCTGTGGCCATGTTGCCTCTTCTTCCTTTATGTGCTTCTTTTATCTTAACTGTGAGGGATCCTGTTTTCCAACAGCTATTCTAAAACTCAGGGAATCGTGTTTTCCATGCTTTTGAACAGAATAGGGTGACTTACCAAGAAACTTCAAGAAACAAAATACATGTCCATTTTGAACTTGTAAATGTAAATGTGACATTATTTAGAAACAGAATTGGTGCAGATGCAATCAAGCTATGATGGGTCATGCATGATAAAGATATTCCAAAGATATAAGGGTATTCCATACTTGCAAACTGGTCAGTGTGATGCATTTCATTAGTAAGAGAAAGGATAAAAAACATAGATGATCAAGGATGATCATATGATCATCTTGAAAGATGCAGAAAAAGCATTTGACAAAGTACAATATCCATTCATGATAAAAATTTCCAACAAGGTAGGTTTAGAAATAACATCTCAACATACTAAAGGCCATATGTGAAAAACTCATAGCTAATATCATAGTTGTGAAAAAAATAAGAGCTTTTCCTCTAAAATCAGGAAAAAGACAAGTATAGCCATTATCACTTTTATTCAACTGACATAACACTGGAAGTGCCAGACACAACAATCAGACAAAAATAAATAAATAAATAAATAAATAAATAAATAAATAAATAAAGATATCCAAATTGATAAGGAATAAGTAAAACTTTTTTTGCAGAATACATGATACTATATATAGAAAACCCTAAAGACTCCATGCACACACACAAAAATGTATTAGAAATGTTAAATGAATTTAGTAAAGTCAGAGGATAATACTTTTATATTCAATTGGTTGCATTTCTATCATTTCTTATGGACTAAAAATGAAGTAGCAGAGAAATTAAAAGAATACCATTTAAAATTACATCAAAAGTAATAAAATACCTAGGAATAAACTTAACCAAGGTGGTGAAAAATCTGTTCTCTAAAAACTATAAAACACTAAGAAAAAAATTGAAGATGACACAAACAAATGGAAAGATATCCCATGATAGTGAATTGAAAAAAAAAATATATTGCTAACATTCATTTTACCCAAAGCAATCCAGATTTAATGCAATCTCTACAAAAATGCCAATATATTTTAAAAGGTTAATTTATTTTACAGAGTGAGATAGAGAGAGTGGGCAGGGGAGAAGGAAAGAGAATCCTCAAGTAGACTCCCTGCTGAGCGTGGAGCCCAAAGCAGGGCTCAATCCCAAGACCCTGGGATCATGACCTGAACAGAAATCAGTCAGACACTTAACAGACTGAGCCACTCAGGCTTCCCCAACTACATTTTTCACAAAGCGCGAACACATAATACTGAAATTTGTATGAAAACAAAAACAAAAACAAAGAATAGCCAAAGCAATCTTAAAAGAGAACAAAGCTGGAAGTGTCATAATTCCAGATTTCATGATATACTTCAAGCTGTAATAAAACAGTATTATACCAGTACAAAAATAGACAGTTCAATGAAACATAATAGAAAGCCCAGTAATAAACCTACATTTATATGGTCAATTAATCTGTGACAAAAGCAAGTATGTACAATGGGGAAAAGACAATCTGTTCAACAAATAGTGCTGGGAAACTCTTATACCATACACAAAAATAAACTAAAAATGTATTAAACACCTGAATGTGAGACTTAAAATTATAAGACTCCTAGACAAAAACGCAGGCAGTAAATTCTCTGATGCCAGCTTAACAACATTTTTACGGATGGATTCCCTCAGGCAAGGAAAACAAAAGCAAAAATAATTACTGAGAATACACCAAAATAACCATTTGCAGAGCAAAGGAAAGTATCAACAAAAAAGCAGCTGACTAGAAGAAGATACTTGCAAATTATACATCCAATAAGGGGATAATGTCTAAAACATACAAAGAACTTACACAACTCAAAATATACACACAAAAACCTTCCCAATGATCCTATTAAAAATGAGCAGAAAACCTGATCAAGCATTTTTTCAGAGGACATACAGATGGCCAACGTAAGACATGAAAAGACACTCAACATCACTAATCATCAGGAAAATGTGCATCAAAACTACACCTTCCAGAATGACTAGAGTCAAAACCATAAATAACGTTTTCATAAGGATATGGAGAAAAGGAACCATGGTGCACTGTTGGTAATTCAAATTGGAGCATGCACTATAGGAGATAGTACAGAAGTTACTAAAAAAAATAAATAAATATAGAATTTCCATATGGTCCACTAATTCTACTGCTGGGTTTTTACCCCTACCCCAATAAAAACACTAATTCAAAAAGATATGCACCCCCATGTTCACTGCTGCATTATTTACAATAACTAAAATAAGGAACCAACTCGAGTCCATCAATAGATGAATGGATAAAGATGTGTATGTGTACACACACGCACACATACACACAGACACGTATTCACAAAGGAATATTACTCAGCCATAAAAACAAATGAGATTTTGCCATTTGTAACAGCATGGTCTAGGTCTAGATGGACCTAGAGAGTATAATGCTAAGCAAAATAAGAAAGACAAATATGATTCATTTATGTGGATTTTAGAAACAAATAACGGACAAACATAGGAAATAAACAGACTCTTAAATATACAGAGAACAAATTGTAGCCATCACTTTGTTGGCTGCCAGAGGGGAGGTAAGATAGATAAAGGAGATTAAGATTTCACTTATCTTGATGAGTACTTAATAATATGTAGAAATAATATATGGAATTGTTAATTCATTATATTGTATACCTAAAACAAATATTGCAAGTTAATTTTACTTCAATAAAAAATCTGTTAGAGAACTTGTACGTAAATCATACAAAGAACTCTTAAAACTAAATGATAAAACAAAACAATTGAAATGTGCAAAATATCTTAATAGACACTTACCAAAGAAGACATTCAGAGGGCAACTAATCACTTGAACTCAAGCTCAGAATCATTTGTCATTAGGGATTTAAAAAATGGAACAATAACACCACATAGGTACATCTCTATCAGAATAGTTAAAATCCAAAAACCGGCGATATTGATTGGTGGCAAGCATGCACAGCAGTGAAAACTATTTTTTCCATTTACATGATATTCTGGAAAAGGTAAGACTGCAATGATTTTGTTTTTATTTCTTTTTTAAAGATGTTATGTATTTATTCATGAGAGACAGAGAGAGAGAGAGAGGCAGAGGGAGAAGCAGGCTCCATGCAGGAGCCCGATGTGGGACTAGATACTGGGACCCCAGGATTATGCTCTGGGCCAAAGGCAGGCGCTAAACTGCTGAACCACCCAGGGATTCCCCCGGCTGTAAAGATTTTAAATAAATTAGTCATTCCCAGGTGTCCATGTGAAGGTAACGAGAAGGTTGAATAACTGAAGCACAGGAGAAATTTTCAGTGTGGTTAAACTACATTGTACGAGACAGTAAAGACAATATATTTGTCAATACTCAGAATTTTAAAGTACAATGCTTGAATCCTAACAAATGAAAAGAAAGTTAAGTCCTTTAGGAAAACAGAGAATTACAGGATGGAATTCAGAGTATGGAGAAAAATTAACTGTATTTGAAACATATTAACCTCACTGGAAAAGATATGAGAGATTAATCTAATAATCTAATCTAAGTAATTTTGGAAATGAATGTAATCTCTAAGACTAGAGGCAATGGAAACTGTACATGACAACTGTATTGAGGGACGCCTAGGTGGATTGGCAGTTAGCATCTGCCTTCAGCCCAGGGCATGATCCTGGAGTTCCAGGATTGAGTCCCACATCTGGCTTCCTGCATGGAGCCTGCTTCTCTCTCTATCTGTGTCTCTGCCTCTCTCTCTGTCTCTCATGAATAAATAAATAATTTAAAAAAAAGAAAGAAAGAAAAACTATCGAGTTGATAAAGTCGTTTTTCATGGGGTATAGGTTAATAATTCTTGTACCACAGAACAAATGCATTGAAGAACTAAGTAAATGGATTAAGGATGGTAGGAGTTAGTTTTCTCACTTTTGGAATGGGAGATTGCACATAAGTAAGAGAAAGAGCCTAAAATAATACATGTGGTTATTTTTTTAAGAGATTTTGTTTATTTGATAGAGAGAGAGAGAGCAAGCAGGGGGAGCTACAGATGGAGAGGAAGAAGCAGGTTCCCTACTGAGCAGGGAGCCCAACTGTGGCTTGAACCCAGGACCCTGAGATCAGGACCTAAGCCGAAGGTAGACACTTAACCAACTGAGCTACCCAGGAGATCCAGTATATGTGGTCATTAATACTAACAGACATTAGTATTAACTCATAATTAACTTAATATGGATGCAGGTAACCATTTAGAAATGTTTATATATATATATATATATATATATATATATATATATATATACACACACACTCAGAATTGTACTGTCTGGAGTACAATTGAGCTGGAGATATATATTTTAGAGTAACTGATTAAAGATACTAGATACTAGTAAAGATACTATACTAGTAAAGATACTATAAAGAGATATATATTTTAGAGTAACTGATTAAAAAAACTGATTAAAAACAGCAAGCCTAAGTAAAAAAAGATAAGCCTTTAGTCACTTACTGAAATGTTATAAGTAACCACCTAAGCAGAAAGCGACAACACTGCATTTCATCTCCCCTCCCGATGAAGGGTATGCTAGTCAAAGATCAAATAGATCAGCAGAGACATGAAAATTGTATTACAGTACATGGATCATTAAGCAAAATGTTCCTGCACATTTATGGACCCTGAGGCTAGGGGTGGATGGTGGATAGTAGGAAAAGAGGAAAGGAGTAGAAAGTAGAAAAGTACTATTGGGCCAAAGTGGGGAAAGCCTTGTTAAGTATTCTCTTGTTTTGGGGATCCCTGGGTGGTGCAGCGGTTTGGCACCTGCCTTTGGCCCAGGGCACAATCCTGGAGACCCGGGATCGAATCCCACATCAGGCTCCTGGTGCATGGAGCCTGCTTCTCCCTCTGCCTGTGTCTCTGGCTCTGTCTCTGCCTGTGTCTCTGGCTCTGTCTCTCCTTCTCTCTCTCAAGAATAAATAAATAAAATCTTAAAAAAAGCATTATTTTGTTACCCTAACAAGGAGGTGTTTTAAGACTACTTTGGCTGAAGACCCCAAGTAAAAAAAACCTAGAAATGAAGGCACCAAGGCATTAAGCATAACAACATTTAACTTACCTGACTGTTCTCTCTCTCTTCACAACTAGAAAAGAAAAACAACTGTCTGAAATCACAGTGAAAATCAGCAGGATGATAGCATTAGAAGATGCAAATGATATCAAGCTCCTTTAAAGCCCCATTCTCAATTGTTCACATTTGATCTCTCTGGTTATTCCCTGAAATTTGTACTAAAAAACTTGTCTTTATTTGACCTGACTCAGAATTCACCAGTGGCCAGATATGTTTCTGGTGAGTATTTGTTGAAAACAATCAGTGGCAATTTTTTAACATTACAAATGTCCCAGGTGGTGAGTAAAAACTGGAGCAAACAATAAGTTAACCAAAAGGCTTAATGAAAAAATCTAGGGGAAAAAGATATCCACATAAGGCAGAATAATATTCACATATTCCTAGAAGGTTATACACAAGTTAAAGCCTGAGTGTTTCCCTGAGTTGTAGACATAATCACATTCTACATAAAGAAATTCTCAGCAACAAGCAAATAAACCTAATTACAAACATCTAAAGATCATTAGCTGTCCACTAATGTGGCTAAACAAACTTCAGTGGAAATTCTATTACGGAAAGAATATATTCTTTACATAATTAACTTAGATATTTCTAAACAAACAACAATAACAACAAATACTGGGGGAGATCAGGTTTCCAGAACTGTCATGTTATTTAATATATCCATTTAAAAAAATACAAAATATACAAAGAAATAAGAAAGTATGACCAATACAAAGAAAAGGAAGTAGTCAAGGGATGCCCAGGTGGCTTAATCAGTTAAACATCTGACTCTTGATCTTGGTTCAGTTTGTGCTCTCAGGGCTGTGAGATCAAACTCCACAATGGGCTCCATGCTGGACCTGGAACATGCTCAAGATCTTCTCTGTCCCTCTCTCTCCTTAAAGAAAGAAAGAAAAGGAAAAAAGAAAGAAAGGAAGGAAGGAAGGAAAGAAGAGAGAAAGAAAGAAAAGAGAAAGAAAAGAGAAAAAAGAAAAGAGTAAATAAAAATTGTCCCTTAGGAAGTTGGTGGCTGGACTTACACTCAATAAAGACATTAAAACAGTTGTCTTAAATATATTAAAAGAACTTAAGGAAAGCATGTCTATGGTACTAAGCAAAGAACAAGAATGGTATTTATGAAATGTAGAACATCTATGAAGACATGGCAATCATTTAAAAATTATAGAAATTCAAAAGTTGGAAATCACAATAAATAGCATGCAGAATTCACTACAAGGTCCCTGGGGCAGTTTTCACTTGGCAGAAGAAATAAACACCAAATTTGAAGATAACTAAATTGAGATTATCTGAGTAATATAATCTGATAATTGAGATTATTTAAGTCTGAGAAACAGAAAGAGAAAAGAATTTTAAAGAACCAAAATTCTCTGAGACCGGTGGCACATCATTTTGTGTGTGTGATTACCAGAATAAAATGGGAAAGAAAAAGGCATGGAGAGAATATTTGATGACATGATGGACCAAAACTTCACAAATTTGGTGAAAACCATTAATATACGTATCTAAAGGCTCAATGAACTCCAAATAGGATAAAAGATCCACACCAAGACACAATATAAACATTTTTACAAAAAGAGAACCTTGAAATTAGCATGAGAGATACAATTTATCATACATTTGAATTCACTACAAGATTGACAGTTTTTTTTTTTCATCAGAAACCATACAAGCCAGAAGGCAGTGGAATGATATAGCCAAAATAATAAAAGAAAAAAAAATACTGTAACGCAGGAGTTCTATACCTAAAACTATCTATTGAATAAAAGGGGAGATTTAAAGATTCTCAAATAAACAAAGCTGAGGATTTCACTGCTAGCTGAACTGCTCTACAGAAAACAACAACAACAACAACATACTAATGGTAGTCTTTCAGACTAAAATAAGTGACAGCAATTAATTGAATCCCATAGAAGATATTAGGAACACCATTAAAGGTAACTGCATAGGTGAATGACAGCATAAGCATAGTTTTTGAAGCTTTTTTTCTCTTATATGTATTGAATGACAACTACAAAAATCAATATTTCTAAATCTGTGTTGTCATACATTTTACAAAGATGTAATCTGTATGACAGCAGCACAAAGAAGGGAGAGATAATTAAGATAAAGAAATATATTTTTGTGTACTCTTGAAAATGTTCGTATCAATTGAAGTAAATTGTCATAATTTAGGACGTTAATTGTAAGAAGGACAACCATTGGGAGAACATCGTAAAAAATATAGTCAAATAACAAGCAAATGTAGACTATAAAAATATCTATTTCATACAAAGGAAAGCAATAATTAAAGGACAGAGGAACAAATTAAATATATGACACATAGAAAGGAAATAGCTAAACAGGGGATATAAATCTTACCTCATTAGTAATTATGCAAAATTTAATGGATTATATTTACAATAAAAAATGAAAAGATTTGAAGAATGGATAAAAATTAAAAAATTAGCAATATGTTGCCTTTAGGAGACCACTTAACCTTGAAAACATAGATAACTTGAAAATAAATGATAGAAAAAAATTACCATGCAATAAAAAATAATCAAAAGAAACCCAAAGGGGTACGTGGGTGGCTCAGTTGGTTTAGCATCTGACTGTTGATTTTGGCTCAGGTCATGGTCGCAGGCTCCTGAGATTGAGCCCCATGTCAGGCCCTGCACTGAGCGTATTGCCTGCTTAGGATTCTTTCTCCCTCTGCCCCTCCCCACCCAGCTAGTGCTCTCTCTGTCTAAGAAAGAAAGAAAGAAAGAAAGAAAGAAAGAAAGAAAGAAAGAAAGAAAGAAAGAAAGAAAGAAAGAAAGAAAGAGAAAGAAAGGAAGAAAGAAGAAAGAAAGAAGAAGAAAGAAAGAAAGAAAGAAAGAAAGAAAGAAGAAAGAAAGAAAGAAAGAAAGAAAGAAAGAAAGAAAGAAAACTGAAAGGGTTAATATCAGACAAAATACCCTCGAGTACATAAATTGTTACTAGAGAAAAAAGAAGATATGTTTTTAATGCTAGAAGTGTCAGTTAATTAAAATATATGATTATATATCCATATGTACTTCATATGAGATTTCTATAGGACATAAAACAAAATTTTATAATGGAGAAATAAATGATTTTAGAATAATATTTGGACATTTTTGCACTTTCAGTAATGGCTAGACTAATATAAGATCAATAAAGAAGTAGAAGAACTGAACTACATTATAAACAAACTATAAATAAACATATCTACAAAACAATTCAGCCAACATCACCAGAATACACATTCATCTCAAGTAATATAGAATATTCTCCTGAATTGATAATATGTCAGGTCATATTAACAAGTCAACAAATTGAAATCATACAAAATATATTCTTCCAATAATAAAAGGAAATATGATAAATTCAATAACATTCTCCAAAATAACTACTGGGTAAAATATGAAATCACAAGTGAAATTATGACATAATTTGAGTGGAATAAAAGGGAAAACACAGTATGCCAAAACATTAGATACTAATAAAACACTACTTAAGAGAAATGTATTGTTAGAAATGCTATTTAAAAATATTTTTTGAATTGATAACCTAATGTTCCCAATTAAGAACTAGAAAAAGAAGAGTAAACAAATCCCAAAGTGTAAAGAATGGATATAAGAAATAGAACAGAAGTAAGACAATAGGTACTATATAATAAATAAAAAAATCACAACTAAGTATTTATCCTTTAATGAGATCAACTAAATCAATAAACCTTTAGCTAAACTAAAAAGGGAGAAAACTCAGATTGCTATAACCAGACATGAAAAAGAGGACAATACCAATGACTACAAAAATAACAATTATATGGGAATACTATAAACAATTGTATGCCTAAAAATATATCCGAAATGAGAAAATTTCTAGATAGACACAAACAACAGAAACTAATGCAAACTAATATACTTGTAATAAGCAATAAAACTGAAATAGCAATCAAAAATGTTGAAAGTATACTTATGTAAAATACCATGTTAAGAGAACAAAAGCTATAAAAATGTCCTTTCAAAAAAAAAAAAAAAGTCCTTTCAATAAACAGAAGAAAAAGTCACTGACAAACACAGCAAATACCAAACTTAACAATGAAGACCAAAACCTTTCTTCTAAAATCAAGTAAAAGACAGCAATGTCCTCTTTCACTACATCAATTTAAAATTATTCTGTAGGTTATACTTCATGCAATTAGAAAAATAGAAGGAATTATAGAAAACATATTGTTAAAGTTATATATAATGGTGAAAGATTGTCTGCTCTCACCATGTCTATTCTATTCAACCTTGTAATAAGGGTTCTAGCCAGGGCAATTAGGAACAATTATATCGAAAAGAATGCATTAAAACTATCTCTATTCACAGATAATATGATATTACATATTCATAATTAAGGATCCACAAAAATGATTAGATCTAATAAATGAGTTTATCAAAGCTTCAGAGTACAAAAATAAACAAAGAACAATTGTATTTATATGCATAAACCAAATCAGACAGAAAATGAAATTGACAAACAATCCCATTTATAATAGCATCAACAAGTAAACTAGAGATAATTTAACAAAAGAAGTATATGACTTTTATATGAAAAACTACAAAACAATGTTAAAAAATATTGAAGACAAATAAATGCAGGGGTGTCTTATGTTTATAGCTTGGAAGGCTTTTATTTTTTATTTATTCATTTACTTTTTTTTTTTAGAGATTTTGAGAGAGAGAGTGCATGTAAGCAGGAGGAGAAGCCGAGGGAAAGGGAGAAAGAATCCAAAGCGGACTCCTTTCTGAGTGTGGAGCCTGACACAGTCCTGATCCTTTAACTATGGGATTATGGCCTGAGCTGAAACCAAGAATCAGATACTCAAATGACTAAGGCACTCTGCCACCCTTGTCTGGAAGATTTAAAATTATTAAGACAGCAAACTCTTTAACTGTTTCACAGAGTTAAGACAAACTATCAAAATTCCAGCTGACATTTTGCAGAAATTTATAATTGGATACAAAGTTTCATATGGAATTGCAAAAGACCTAGAATAGCCAAAACAAACTCAAAAAGGTAACAAAATGAAAAAAAAAAAACTCACAATATTTGAAGACTTATTTATTTCAAAACTTAGAATAAAGCTATAGTAATCAAGGCTTCATAGATTAGCATAAGTATAGACAGACAAACTATAATAAAATTTAGAGAAGAGAAACTCATTTAAGTTTAATTAATTTTGATAAAGGTGTCAGGACAATTCAATGGTAAAAGCATAGTCTCCAAAAGACCATGCTGAGGGGTGCCTGGGTGGCTGTTAACATCTGCCTTCACCTCAGGTCATGATCCCAGCATGCTGGGTTTGAGCCCCTTATTGGGCTTCCTGCTCAGCAGAGTCTTTTTCTCCTTCCCTCTGCTCGTGTGCTCCCACTCACTCTTTCTCTCTCCTTCTCAAATAAATGAATAAAATCTTCTGAAATAATTTTTAAAAATGGTGCTGAGACGCTGGATACTCACATGCAATGACAATGCTGAATCTCCACCTTATGCAATATACAGAAAAAGACAAAAATCAAAAGAAACAATAACAACAACAACAACAAAAACCCTAGGAATAGATCAAAGACCAAAGTGTAAGAAATAAAGTGATAAAATTCTTTGAAGATATACACCCAAAATTTTATGTTGTTGGATTATATGATGGTGTATTTTATATGTCAAAACACAATAATAGGCTGGGAAGATGGCAGCATAAAAAGACTGTAAGCTTACCTCATCCCACAAATGCTGCTAGATTACAGCAGCATAAATAAACCAGGAAAATTACCGAAATAGTGGCAGAGCAAACTCTCCAACTAAAGGTAGAGAAGAGGCCATATCAAAGCGCGTAAGAAGGGCAAAGACATAGTCAAGAACAGAACAGACTTGCAAGACTCCTGTATGGAACCATTGGCTTATCTCAAAGCATGTCTGGAGGACCAGGGATCATAGGACAACCATTCTAGGAAAAAAGGAGCTGATTGGCATCATTTCCTTTGAGGTCCTCAGAGTAACTACATGGTCATATGGGATAACCACATAGCACTGACATTCACTACCTACCTTATTTAAACCAAGTCCCACCCCAATGATTCAGTGGATCTGTCCTTTCCAGTCACACTAGTCTCAGTCCCAGCATTGCAGGTTCCTTCCCTCAGAAGGCCAGCACAAACCCTGCCAATCTGCATATATTTATCAGTGTGCTTTGTAGAGCCTCTGTGCCTGTGGTGGTGGTGGTGGTGGTGGTGGTGGTGGTGGTGGTGGTGGTGGTAGCAGGCCCTTTGGAATTCTAAGGTGGACCTTGTTAAGAGTACATTCCTCACTTACACATTCTTGGTCCCTGTGGCAGTGGCTACATGTATCATTTTGAAGGCAGACCTGCAAGTATTTTGTTAAAATTATGTTGCCCCATCATGGCTGGACACATGCCCACAATAAGCAAAGAGAGCCTCTGCAGGATGACTGGATTGAAGGAAAAAGTGTCGAGGAAATAACAACTGGGCACATGCAACACACATAGATGACCCCTGAAATGCCATGTTCTGGGGGACAGGAAATGCTTCACTGCAGGGCCCTATAAGATCTCTTCTTCATAAAGCCATTACTTTCAACAGCAAGAGATATAGCTCATTTTCTCAAGCACAGAAAAAGAGAGTTAGATAAAATGAGGAGACAGAGGAATATATCACAAATGAAAGAATAGGACAAAACCACAGCAAGAGACCTAAGTGAAACAGATATATATAATGTGCCTGCTAGAGAATTTAAAGTAATGATCATAAAGATACTCACTGCACTTGAGACAGGAGTGGAGGACATTAGTGATATTTTTAACAAAGAGATAAAAAATAACTAATCCAAGATGAAGAACACATAAATAAATTTAATATATATTAGATGGAATAAATAGTAGACTAGAGGCGGCATAGGAATGAATTAGTGACTTGGAAAACAGTAATGTAGGCAATCAAGCTGAGGAGGTGACAGGGAAAAAAAAAGCAATAGGAGATTAGACTCAGAGGATTTAGCAATTCCATTAAGTAAAATAACATTTGCATTATAATGATGTCAGAAGAAGAAGAGAGAAAAGAGGACAGAACATTTATTTGGCAAAATAATAGCTGAACATTTCCCATACCTGGAGAAGGAAACAGATATCCAGATCCAGGAGGCACAAAGATCCCCCAACAAAATCAACCTAAGGAAGTCTGTACCAAGACCCATTGTATTTAAAAATGGCAAAAAGTAGGGGCTCCTGGGTGGGTGATCCCATTGGTTAAACTTCTGCCTTTGGCTCAGGTCATGATCTGAGGGTCCTGAAATCAAGCCCCATGTCAGGCTCCCCCTCAGCAGAGAGTCTGCTTTCCCTCTTCCCCTCCCCTTACTAATGTTCTTTTCTCTTTCTCTTCCTTTCTTTTCTTTCTTTCTTCCTTTCTTTTCTTTCTCTTTCTTTCTTTCTTTCTTTCTTTCTTTCTTTCTTTCTTTCTTCTTTTTCTTTCTTTCT